>NW_020799118.1:12198259-12241137 GCF_003259725.1 Athene cunicularia | reverse complement strand
CGCTCCTGCTCCCCCAGCCGGCCGCCCGCTCGGCTCTTGTCTCTTTAAACCGTCCCCCCCGCCTCCTTCGTCGTCTCCTTCCTCCTCCTCCTCGCCCGCACCCCCCTCCGCCCGCCGTGAGCAATGGTCCGAGCCGCTAACTCAACCTAGCCCGCCAGGCCCGGAGTGGGACAGACCAACGGGGAAGGGGCGGTAGGTGCGCCCCCTCTGCCCCGCCACCCTGCGGGGAGGGAGCCGCAGAGGGAAGAAGCGCGGCAATTGGCCCGCCCGCCTGTCACTCCGCCGCTGAGGTGCCCGTCTCTAGCGTCTCATTGGTTTCTTTCCCTTTCTTCTCCCCCCGCCACCCTTCCTACCTAGCATTTCCCCCTGCCGGAAAGGGGCGGGAAGGGCTCTACCGATTGACAGGCCATCCAGCCAACGGAAGAAGGGGCGGGGCCAGTGTGGCGAATGCTGCAGCGGAACTGGCCGAGAGGGCCATCGGTCACGTTCCGAAGCGAGAGGGGATTGGCGATGGCCGGCTGAAGGGGCGGTCCCTCCCAGCAGCAGCCTGCGCTGTGGGGGCCGCGCTGCTGTCACATCCGCTGGTCCCGGCTGTTTCGCCGCTCCCTCAGTGATTTCCTGAGGGGGAGAGGGGCGGCGGCGGCCGGGCCGCTCCCCGGGGCAGGGCTGTCTCCCCGCCTGTGCCCCTGTGTGCTCGGCAGGGGCTCTGCCTGGCAGCTTTGGCCTCCGCGCCGGGCGGCTGTTGACGGCATCCATAACGGCTCAGGGCTCCTGCCCGGGAGCGCCTCCGGTGATGCCACAGCGGCCTCCAGTTTGGTCAGCCGGTATTGCGGGACAAAATCAACAGGAGAGGCAGGCCCTTCCCCCTCCTGGTGGCTCGCAGGTTCAGAAAGCCGAGTTCGGCTCTGTGGGGGCACGTCTGGGTGTAACAGGCCTCTCCGAGCATCGGGAACGTCGGGGTCTGGGGAGATCAGTGCAACGCTCCGATCTGTCCTGAGGCCCATATATGGTCCCTCTCCTTATGCTTCCACAGGGAAGAAACACAAGTAGTGTATAGCCAGAACTGGTAGTATTTCAGGTTTTTCCTATAAATGACTATACAAGGAAATGAGAGGACAATGAAAAAATTCTGAATCTGTTCGAAGTTCTTAGCTCGTGTGCCACACACACTACAGTTACATAATGGTGGAGTGAGGCAAGAGGAAAAGGATGGGAATTCTGCCATGATTTGTGGAAAGAGGCATGAGGCTTTGCAGAGATTGGTTTCTTGCAGAGCCCTGGAAGGACTGCAAGAAGAAAGGCAGTGGTTAAGTACCACTGCATTATTTTCTCAAGCCGTTTTTCAATACGTCCTATTTACATTCTTTCTCAGCTATAATCTTGATGTCTTTACCTGGCAGATTTTTATGAGGCCCTGTCCAGTTGTCTGGCATACAACTTGCAGAAATCAAAGACAATTAATTGCAACTATCGCCTGAGGACAGAACCACTTTCCGTTTTCTTTAGAGGTGCTGCCATTTTAGAAAGAAAGCAGAGGGATCTGGTAGCAAGAGATGTTTTTTTTTTTCACGATTCATGTATAACCATAAGGTTTGGTGGCAAAGCAACTAGGGAATGCAGAGCTAGCAAAAGACCTGAGTTTATACCCTCAGATTGTGAAGCAGCAGCAGGCCATGCTGTCCTGCCAGCGTAGCTGTGTGCCATATGGGAGACCTCCTGTAAGAGTAATGTGGATTGTTCAGTCTGCCTGGCTCGTGCTGCTTGTTAGCCTCTCTCTGAAATCCCGCTTTCATGCAGTTTGGGGGTGACGGTTCCAGCAATAGAACTAGAATTACCCCACAGGAGAAAAAAAAAGATGCCAAGAGACAGGACAGGCCTGATTATCCTGCTATGTACACAAGCTGGTAGAGGTTGCTGGTTTCGCTACTAGTATTGTTAGTTGCATTGAATGTTTCAGCAAATTATGTGTGAAATCCAGAGTGAGGTTATACCCTCTCTTTGATGCTACATAATCATTAGACCTATGAAGTCATCATGGCAAATGGGCAACCTACACCTCTTCTTGAAAAGGGGACAAGAACTGGTGCTGCACATACTTCCCACGTGTTAACCCATCACCCTCAGAAGCATCGGTACCTGTGACACTGCAGCATAACGCTTCCAACCACAGTCACTCGAGTGTTGCAGCTCTGACACCACCTAATCGCCCCAATGCATCAGAGAGATTGAACCATAAGAGGACTTCTAAGCCCTCGTCCTTTCTGTGTGAGAAGATCGCTGCACATGCGTGACACCTTCCTGATGCTAATGAACACAGCTTAATGACCCCAGTGCTGAGCATTTCCCACATCAAGGAACGGCTGGACGTCTTGCTAAGACAGTGATTCCCCACAGTCTGAATGGCTCTTTTGTAAACATAAGAAATTGTATGAACCAATTAAACCATATTTTCTCCCATGCTTGGGACAAGCTCCCTGATGATACCTGCATAGCTTCCTCTTTCCTTCCTTTGAACCCCTCATCAGGACCCTTTGCTTGCAGTGTGCACAAAGAAGCCGAGGCTCACTAAACTACTTGCCTATCATTACCAACATCTACCTGATGATGAGTAGGTTGTTTCCCTGAACTCTTTGGCTCTCAAAATCTCTCTCTTACTTTGTTTTAGCACCTAAGCTGTTTGGAGCAGAGATTTTTATTTTTTTTTCCTGCATTTGTCCAGGAAGGATTGGTGGGGGTTATGAAGTGTTACAACTGAGCTAAAGTGAAATCTTTTTAGTTGTGAGAAGGCTCTCCTGGTGTTAAAAACCAGCTTCACAGATTCAGTGATCCTTTTCTACTTCCACTAAGTCAATGTTAATATTCCTTATTGATTTCAGTTTTAACAGAATTGTACTCTACATGCTGCACACTTGTCATCTCTTCACAAAGACAATACCTACAAAATTTCTTACATGCCACGATCAGACATACCCTTTATCACTCTGCTTTTAACTCCAAACCTGCTGTAGACATATTCAAAAGAGCATCTCACCTAAGAAATGTCATAAATTGTTTTTAATTACATTGATCTTAAGATTTACCAGATCTTTAGCAATGAAAAATCAGCAGAAAATACAGATCTTGTACATTTACTAATCAAACAACTCTTTTATTTTCTAAAAAAAAAAATGTACTTAAGTCATGATGGCATTCTGACATTCTCCGCTAAACTTAAAGAGGGAAATAAGTAATAAAAATGAGTTCTCTTGGATCTTTCTCATCCAGATACAAAAGGGCCATCAAAGGAAGTGACTGATTAGTTTTAATTCAGAAGCCAGTCTCCAAGCAGACCCTGGTCTCTGACAATCTGTCTTTTCTCTGGGCCTTAAAATTAGCTAGTCATCCAGCCTAGTTTCCATCACCGTGAATCAAATGAAGACATTAGCTGTGATCCTTTGGAAACAAGATATATGTTGTAAAAGCACTCTGACTGGTAGAACTTAACGTGATATTATCTCTGTGTGTCACTATGTGTGTCTCTCATCCTAGAACGTCATTCCAGCAAAAGCAGTGTAAATGCCTTTCTTCCTAAATATGCTGCAAGAGCTCTGGTTCGTATGTTGCTGTAAAGTGCAAAATAATTTCTGAAGAAAAGTTGCAAAATGTGCATGAGGCTACACACTGAGGTGCTGAGGAGAGGCAAATTAAGTCATATACCAGACAGCATGGGTATCAGCTGTATTAGGGAAACTAAAACTTTATGGTCAAGCATTCCCTGCTTTGCCAAGAGCAAGGTGTGGTGTCTTTATTCCTACTGCTGTCTTGCTTTCTTAGCCCACAGTACCACCAAACTAGGCTCTCTGAGAAAAGACTCACCACCCCCTTCCTTTATCTAAAGTTTCTCACTATGGGCTTCCAGAGGGAAGCTGGAAACTCACTGCTAGACACTGCTGTTAAAATAGTACTTTTGAATTTGGCTTTCTCTTGAAGCTCAAGGCATCTCAGCTCCAGAACATGGTCCATTTCATTCACTATTAGCCAAACTGATTCAAATTCCAAGGGTCCAGGTACCCTGATGTCTGTAGGAGAGCAAAAGTATAAACACATTGACCTTCAGGAGAACTAACCATTGTTTTCAAAAGCAGTAGTCATAAAGACACACCCCCTACCCTGTGAAAAACATCCCTCAGAATAAACAGAAGTTAAGGATTACCAGTGTTTAGTTCAAGGTGGAGAGAAGTGAATGGGATGGGTGATTAATGTCCTAACAGTGTCTAGTGTTTATTCTATGCGATCTGAGTATTTCCAGCTAAACAAACCCCCCAATATTACTACAGTCTAAATCCAAGTAGAGAGTTATTCTTATTCTGCAACAACCTACTGTTACTAATCTTGGGTTTTTTCTCCATGGCTACCACATCAAAACAGGAGATAAAGATAAAAGAGAGAATTTCTGCCAATGAAATTTAAGTCCATCTCTGAAAAAATAGGATACCCAAAAGACAATACATATGTTTAATGCCCTGCAGATTCTGAAATTATCATGGAGATTTCTGTGCCACTCTTTTTTTGCAGAGTCCCCGTGTTTACTCAGTGTAGGGTGTGGTGCTGTTTGTCCTATGCAGAGATAACAAGAATTGTGGGTTTATAAACACAACTGTTTTCTTTTAAGAAACACCAGCATCTGTTAGGGTTTCCCTCTCAAAGAAATACTTCCTTTGGAAGAACACTAATTTTTATCTCTGGCCAGTTCAAGAACAACGACAACATTTAACTATTCCTGCTCCCTGAGGTTTCATGGCCCATCACTTGCAGACCTGCTTGAGGGTTTGAGAAGCATTTTTTGAGACAAAAGGGACCCACATGTAGGACACCCATCCTTGACCACACCAGCTGTCAATGGGAGCTGAAGCCCACCATCACCTCCCAAAGGCAGAAATGTAAAGATTGACTCTTAGAGGATGTTTCCAAGGTGTGAACATTACCTCTCAAACTTAAAAGTTCCCCCAAGGTTTTCCTGGCACCTTATTCTCCACCAATACCTGTCTCTTTAAGCCAGAAATCCAATCTGAGGTTCCTGTTGTCAATGAATCATTTTGGAGCCAGAGTAAAAATTCACTCTAAAATAGTGTACAAAAGAATGGCTCTTGAGATTTTTTGAGGCCAGCTCCTGACTTGGGGGGATAGGCAAGCTCTGGAAGAGGGCAGGATCATTAAACTGCTTGCTTTCAGTCTTGTGAAGACACCAAAATCTTTCCTGTGAAGTAAACTTCTGACTCTACAAATGGTTCTTGATTGTTCCAGCCCACACAGTAAAGGTGATGCAGCAGCACAGAGCAACAGTCAAAACAAAATAGGAGTGAAAAATAGTGACAACTTTTTGTCACTTAGTAATTGTCAAATCAGGGCCTGCTTGCCACACACACACAGGCACACAGAAGAGTTTACAAGTTTGCTGTAGTTTAATTTACTCTTGGGCATAGCTTGGGAATGTTTCTAGAATAAAACCTTTTGATGCAGAAGATAGCTTGGGAAAGGATTTGCCTCTGGGGGCAGGAAACATTTTCAATCCCTCCTGTGTCTCTTGGAGGAATTTTTAATTTTAAAGCATTGATGATTATGCTAATTAGTGCTTACCCTCAAATGCCAATGGAATATAAATGTTGATAGTAGCTAAAACATACCGCAAATGTGAGGCAGACTCTTCCTCCAGAGAGTCATCTATGTTACACGATAGCTCAGCTGAGAAGAAGCAGCGTTCTTCACATGGAAAAGCAGAGCAACTGTATCTTTGATACATGTCATCCCAAGGTGGCACTTCTAGACTCTGCTGGATAGCCATGAATCAATTGTTACTTTATCACTTGGGCACACTTTTCCACATCATATGTGTTAAAATTTAGTTCTCAAGTAAACATGAACCTTTCGCTTCAACAGATGTGTGAGCAACATCAAGGATTTATCTAGGATTCCTCACATAAACTTGGATTACAAGCGAACCTGTCTTAAATCTGAACCTACAAGAGGCTGAAGACTTTTGCTCCAGAAGTGGATTTGAAGGGGGCTATGCAGGAGCTTGCATTGCTTGCTGGTTTGAAACTCAAGGATTGAAGAGCTTCCAAAGTTGTGGATTCTGCACATACTTAACAGAACTGAAAAAGGAACTCAGGAATATGTTGCCATAAAGTAATACTTGTTAAGTGTCATCCTGCTTCTGGTAGAGCAATCAAAGCAGATGCCTAAGTAGGCACTTCTCCATATAAAGAGGAGAGAAGCACAGCTTGGGTATTCTGTGGTAGGTGCTGGACTCCAGCACACCTTCCTTTTTCCCTTTCCCTGGGCCCAGGTCTCCAGAAGCAAACACCATTTCACCTTCTAGTAAGAGACACAGAGAAGTTAGCTTGTGTGCATATGGCTAAAATGCTAGATCCAGTTATGGCATCCTGTTCTCATCACAGTGAGTCTATTTGCTCCCACAAGCACAAGGACTTTCCGTGCTAATAACCAATACATAATATATGAAGATTCCTCAGTACATCTCCCGCATTTTTTCAGGCACTCTAAAAGAAATAAATTCTCCCACAATCTAATAGGAAAGAACTTACAGAAGAACTCCACTTACCAAAACCCACACGGAAAAATTTATGAAACCCTAACCAGAGCACTTTTAACATTTTCAAATTACTCTATTTTTAAATCTCTAGTGATTTTTTTTTCCTAGCTCAAGCCTTTTTTCATCTAAACATTATGAACCTCCACCCAAGCAACACTACCATGACTTACTCCAAAGCCTTTTACACACATCAGGCTGTATGTCTGCTGCTGGGCTTAAACCTCTGGAGATATCATAGACAGACTATGTTGCATGATTCTGCCTGAAGCTGATTGCCTTTAATTCCCAATAAAGTTCATCTGAGATACTTCAGACACCTCACAGTCTGTAGGGAGAACACTGTGTACCTGCTCATTTATCTCAGGGACAAAATACTGACCTTGTTACAAAACTGAATTGGTTGTATAGTCCCACAACACCAGCTTTTCTAAAACAAAGTTTGGGTTTTCAACCCAATCCTTTGGTAACAGCACCTGGTAGATGCCAGATTAGAGGCTTCCACATGGCTCAGTCCTAGTGTAGGAGACAGAGCAGCTTCTTGAATCCACAGTATTCAGTGTCAAAGGGTTAGTTCAACTGCACAGGTCCTGCCAGAAGGATGCTCGTTAGTCCAAGGAGTACAAATATAGGTGGATTTCAATGGCTCGAGCTGACTTAGAAATTTGTAATCGATTCCTCGAGTTTTCCCTTGGAATTGTGGACCCTGTATAGCTAATTTAAATCTACTGACAATAAGCTTTCTTGTCTTTGTGATTTTTTGCAGACCTCTTCAAAGTAGTGCACAGAATTCCAAGGATTCACGGCCCATAGGTTGAAAAGAGTCCCAGAAAAACAGAATGCCTGAGCTTATTTTTCTGAAGATCATTTGTTAGATTTCCCATCAGCACTGTCATAGGATGAAATCTTGGCCCCAGTTGAACTCAACAGGAATTTTGCCACTGACTTAAATGGAGCTAAAATGTCACTCCTGCTATTTGTCAAGTCAATTACATCCAGACAATACTTTAACATCTGGCTTCAACCGAACACACAGAAAAGTTCACTTCCTTAGTCTCTGAAGACAACACAGGACATTGGCTATCTCAGTAAAAATGAAAAAATTGTTCTTGGCAAGCTGCTTGTAATAAAGAGTGAATGCGTCCAGTGACACTATCAGAACCAAATCCCCTTCTTTAGCATATAGTTATTGGCAACAGCATCAATGAATTCTCTGTCATTTTCCGGGAAGAATGTCAAAAGCATCCATCTACTGTTGAAAGTTATTTTGTTGTAAAAACTTTGTTTATAACAACAGATCTGTCCTTGTCTGTGGTTTCCCACAGACATGGGGGGTTTTCACCCAATTCATCTTCTATTTCCCAAGCCACTGGAAGGTCCCTTGCAAGGTTAGACTGCAGCTGATCTATCTAAACCCCTCTCTGAGTGTGGTGAGCAAAGGTAAGGTTGAAGGACAAGCGATTATAGAAGGACAACAGATGTGAGCTGGTTTCCCTCTCTAAAAACCCAGTTGAGACAAAGCATTATTGTTTTATTGCAAAACATTCGGGCTAGGTGAAACACAAGTGGGGTACATCTTTTCATAGCAGAAAAAGAAATATAGTTATTTGATCAGTGGTGACTTAAGAAATCTATTTAAATGGGAAAAATCATCAGGTGATGTTTGGAAGAAAAGCGATGTACAAAGAGACGGGCTTTTATGCTTACAGTAGACAAGGATCTGCACGCTGTTGTTCCCTGCTCCAAGTACTGGTGAGTTACTGTTCTGCACACCTGTGCAAAACCAGCTTCCCTCCATCTCGTTCCATCCCCTGGGAAGCAAAACCAAAATCAGTCTCCAGTATCTGATGAGCCTTAATTCCCAGCACTTAAATAATTAGCTCCTCAAATGTACGAAAACAACTCTCATTTTCTGGATTAATGAAGGAAGCTGGGTTCCACTGAGCAAAGCTATTATGGAGCTGCTAATGCATGGTTTGATTTCATCGCCTGCCACTAAACACAGAGCGATGTGGGCTCCTGGGAGAGCAAGAGTACAAGGAGAGCAATGCTGGAGGGGTAAAGTGGAAGGCAGTGAGGGAAACCCTAGCCGTACTTCGTGGTTTTCTGCAGAGGAAGAGCTGGTTTTATTTGTGTTGTCTGCTGAGTTTCATCTGGGTTTATGAAGATGCCATGTAACCCAAAAGAAAGCTGAAGTGCCAGGAGATCCTAAGTGGGGGATAGTTTGCTTTAATCACAGAGCAGGCAAAGTCAGTTTCTGAAGCAGCTTAACAAGCGTAACACACAGAAGCCTAAACCTCAGGTAGCCACGCAGCAGCTTCTGCCCAGGGTCTGTAGCTTGAGCAGTAGAGAATGGCAGAGAGCTGTAGCGCCACATCTTTCACAGTTGGAAGGCTACAGTGGTACTGGAGCGTAGTTGTTCTCCCTGTTCATTTGGCTTATAAGTTGTTAGGAAACCAGGTGCAAAAAGTCAATCTTTTTCTTGCCTCATCTTGGCGGGTACAGGCATATAAACTCTTCAAACTTCTTTTATACCTAGGCAGAGGATGAGTGATTTCATGTTTCCTAAATGGATGGAGAAGGGACTGAGAAAAATGTCAAAAAAGACTGCAAAGGCTGCTTTGCTTTGCCCTGGGAGATTTAAACCTAAGCCATATTGCATGAACAACCCAACACTATTAGGTCTGTTCCTTCCCCTCTCTGCATCACTATTTTGCTGCCTTGCCCCAGACAATGAAAAACCCCCACTGAACCCCTCTGTGGTACATCGAATGGGGAACAGAGAATAACTAGGAAATCAGGGCTTTTGAGATGTAACTGCAGTTATTCAGCAAACGCAAAGTCATGCAGCTTCTCAGACAAGGGGAGATGGCCTAGAATGTTGATTTCCTTAACTTTCTTCAACCATCAAAAGCCCTTCAATACGGTGTCATTCTCCCCCACCCATTAGTACATCCAAATTAGTGGACCTGCAGTTCTGGATGTGGATTTGGGGCTAAATAGCCTCAGACACTGAAGTTCTTCTAACTGCAATAAGGTCAATATGCCCTCAAGCACATAACATCTGTCACACCCTGCAAAACAAAGCAAAGCAAAACAAAATAAAACACAACAAAACAAAACTTTTGACCTCTGTAAGAAAAGCTTGAAATTGTAATGGAAGCCCTAGGTTAATGAAGAAACCTTGGTGTAGACATGCAGCAGGAGGTGAGAGATTAATGAGGAAATCAATGGAACTGTGACAGCTTATGTAGCAAAGTTTGTGCTTCATAGCCCAACTTTCAGAGACAGGGACCAAGGGCACTAAGGACCTGCAGATGCTTAAGAACCTCAGCACCTTCCCAACTCAGGAGCAGTTTTCTAGAGGTGACCATTCAAAATTAAGCATCTTTGAAAATGCAGATGCTGCTTCTTATGTCACAGCTTGTTGGACCACTGACTTCAGAGGAGCTGAAGCAATCAGGAAACAATTATGTACAGTGGAGAGTTAAAAGACAGTAATTAAACTGTACAAATAAATAACTGAAGCGACTGAAAAAGTCCACCCAAAGCCTACTTTCGGAGCACTATTTAATGTAAATGAATCACTTAGTGGACAATGCAACAATCATCTGTTCAGCTTCTATTCATTATCAAAAACAATACAAAAGGATTGGCAGGGAATAGCCATGTGCCAGAGGGAGCCCTTTAGGAAATACCACAGAATCTGGACTGGCTTTTGTCTGTTCTTCTATTGTGTTCTGACAATGCTTTGCTAATGAATGTCCAAAGTCATTTCAGTTGTCCTTTTTTTTTTCTCCCCCAAAACAAATCAGTAGTAATCTTGGCCTTTCAGAATGAACTGAAATGTCTGTTTATGTTAGGAAGACTTCCACACATTATGTATCAGTTTTGCCAAGGTCTAAGAGACTGAGGATGTGTGGACTCAGGCACCCTGGGAAATCCCACTATAGGTGATGAGGCAAAATCCTTTGATTTGGGCAAAAATACATTGTTTTAAAGAAGTTACCACCTGTCTTTGAGACTTCAAATGCTCACTGAATTCAGTACTTCATTGAGTTGTACACTCAGTAAATTCATCCTTTGTTACTCAGTTTGAAATTACACTAACCTCATTTTAAGAAAGAAGCTACTTTTTAATAGGGAGTATTTGTACTGATTGTGCCCAGCGTTATCTTGGGAGTTATCTGCAGGAAACTGCAAGCTAAAGGGAATCCCCATTAGGGATCTGGGGAGGTAAACATACCATAAACAGGCAGAAACCTATGGCAGAAGAAACAGGCTCAGAAAACAATATCAAGCACTGTCATGATGCTTCAAAACTGATGATCCACTGGCATTCCTATCTATTACTGGTTTGGAATATCTGAAAGTTCAAACCTGATGGCGTAGCAGATCCATAGGAGTATTTTTTCTTACCTGGTTCCTTGGCTCACTCCTACGTCGCTGCCGCAACTTACAGCTCCTGCCTGCAGTGTGGCTGCTTCGACTCTTTGCAGACCCGCAGCATAAGCCAAATCACTGAAACAGTCTGAGTTAAGAAAAAAAGGGCAACAATGATATGCAAAAGAGAAAAGAGTGGGGAAGATAAGTAAGCTTTGCTGCTGAGAAAAAGACATGTGGAATGGCACCCAGATTTGACTTCTCAAGGTTCTCTCTGAGGTGGTTTTATTCTGTATTAAGCAAAAGCTTAGGCTCTGCAGCAAATTTCTGCAGACGTAGATTATTTCTGTCAAATCCAGTGACGATAGAGTATGTGGGTTTCTAGTTAACGCTATCTAAAATTTGAGATAGAAATGCACACTTCATAAAATCTTGCTACTAGCTCAGTCTTCCCAATAAAATAGAGAGAGATGGCATCAAACCCCCTAGGGCTTATGCTTGCAAAATCCTCACCAAGTTAGCTGCATAGATTGGCTTGCAATTTGGGAGTTTTACTCACAGCATGTAGTCAGAATGCCACTGAAGGTGGGACTCGAGGGGAGGGCTGCCAGCCCATAGCGGGACTATTTATGATATTACTATTTCCAGCTTCTTCCTGTCCTTCAGCTGGAGATCACTACTGTTGAAGCAGAGGCTGCAAAACGGGTGGCATATCTTCTCTGCAGCCACCACAGTTCAGTGCTTGGAATAGTAATGCAACCTGAAATAGTTGGCAGTTTAGATTAATATGCTGGGCTGTGAATGGTGATGCACAGTCCAGCCTAACACTTCGAGTACCAGGCAGAGACCTCTGACAGCTGGTTGGGGCAGTGACACCGAAAATCAGTCCGCCTGGAACTGCTAAAACTCTCTGTGAGACACAACTTTAGTACACAATTTTAGTTCAAGATACACGATTCTTGGTACCTACTAGGCAGAGCTGTCATGTAGAGTCATGAAGAAAGGTGGTTAGAGTGCCCTAGAGCAGGAATCCTGAATTTTGCCCTTTGTCTGAAAATTTTTACCCCTAGACAGGGCAGGGAGGGACAACTACTCAGCTTCTGATAAACAATAGCTCATTTCTCAAGACCATTGCCACCATTTGCACTAATTGACATTCTTTAATAGCAATCTGTTAAAAGACAAAAGATCTCAAGTATCCTTTTGGAAGGAAAAAACCCCTGATTATGTTAACAGCCAATATATTAAAGGAATCATCCTAATATTGGGATAAACTGAGAGGAAACCAGAATTAACCCTTATTTGCTTAATAAACTTCCTCTAAAATATCCCCCAAAAATGTATTAACTAATATTCTGTTCCTCCTTGCTCTGGTAAAGGTTTTTTTTTTTTTTTTGTGTTAGTCCCTCGAGTGGTTGCTTAAGTCAGGTCTCACTGTAATTACACACCTCACAGCAGTGCGGGGAGACTTAATTAAGAGAGTCACTGTAGGTGTGTTGTCAGACAGACACAGCCTAGTCCTGCTGGAGGAGGCAACTAGGATCCAGCTGCAGTGGGCATGTTAAGGAAGACAATTAAAGTTTTCAGAGGCTTTTGAGATCCTCCTGCAAAAAGCAGCACGGACACACCCAGCCGCCTTTATTCAAAGCCCCTCAACTCCATCATCGGGGAGTCTGTGGTTTTAAAAATCTCTCTGTACTCACCAGGAGACGCTCTGCCACACCACAAGATTTCATATTCTCCCCCCTCCCCTCAAAAAGTGTGACTCACCAGTTTCAAACGGTGACATTTCATTCCCAAACTATTCCGGGAGCAGCTGGCTCCATAACACATGGGGATGTGGGGAAAAAGGAGGAAGGAGGGAAGAGCCAGATTGCAAAGTGAAAACCACTCTTTCTCTCCCCCACACAGGTATGTTGCTTTTAAATTTCAGAACCACGTAATTTGGAACATGCTGGCAAATTCCATCGGAGGAAAACAATAAAACAAGCACATTTCAGAAAAAAAAAACCAACAATCTGCACATGCCAGTGATGCAATTTCCTGTCAGCCAGGAGGGACTGGGAGAGTGGTTTGCTCTCCAGATCTAATAGATGCAAGGAAATGCGCTGTCCCCACTTCTCACTCCTCTTACGAGTTTGAACCCTGCAGTTCTGGGCTGCTCCTTCAAACCGTTTCTTTGTGATGCAGACCCAGGGTTTAGTCATCAGCAATATCTTACTAACGATGAACAAATGTATGTGCAATGGGAAGATGACAACAGGGGAATGACAAAGAAATCACTGTCAGCTCCCAGTCCCGAGAGGAGTTTTGTGTCAGACTGCAGTTTAGCATAGCTGGTGTCCCTGCTGCGGGGACGTCACTGCCATAAGCACAACATCCAGCACGTGAGGACAGGGCCGCTGCGGGCACCGGCCTTGTGGGCTTGTCAGCACACACATGAAATTGCTGTGGTTGGTGCAGTGCCAGAGGCAGAAGCTTAATCTCTCCTGGCCTCAGACTATAAAACTGTGCATGGCTGATTGGCGTCATAGCAGCGATCCAGCCCCATTCATTAATGTTTGTATAATTCCACGGGGAGGGAGCTGTACGTGATGTAACCTCACAGCCTCCCCGATGGGAGGGTCCGGATACACACTGGCAGCGTGCAAAGCAGCCTGGTACCGAGGCGTGGGCTGCAGGTAGCCCTGCCAGCGCACAAATGCGATCAAACATCTTCGCCGCAGGGGCAAGAGCCTCGGGACAGGCTCGGAAGGGGCCCAGCACAGGAGGGTTTTCATCTGCGGGTGCTGGACTGGGGTGCTGAGGGCAGGCAGCCCGATCTGCCCCACACCCGCTGTCACGGATGATGACAGGACACTGCCACACACCCTGCTGTCCCTCATACTGTACCAGCTCCTAACCGATCCCCTGCATGTCTGCACAGGAAATGTTTGATTACAATTTCATTCATCTCCTCTGCTGCCTTTATAAAAGGAAAGGCTGTTCTTGTGGTTTCCTCTACCCGGCCAAGCTTGGGACTTTCTGCACTGGCAGATTCAAGCCTGTTCCCAATCTTCACCTGGAGAAGCCTTACTGAAATCGGTGCTGGTTCAAGGAAGAGGAGCCTGACTCGCTGCTTGATACTGGCATGCAGCAGCAATGACCTTGGCTAGGTAACCATCTCCTGAATACAAAGATGGATACAAAAGCAGCAATTCCCCTTTTAAGAAACAACCAATCTTCTGCTAAGGTAGGGAAAGGCAGTGGTTTGTTAAATAAATGCATCTGTCAGAGCTGGATTTTTTTTTTTTCCCAGCTTCCCTAAATGCCCTTCACCAGCAGAGAGGGGGAGGGGACCTGCTCTTTGAAGCCTTTTCCTTATGGGAATAGAAAACACGGAAAGAATTCAATTCTCTGCCACAGCCCAGCAGCACTGATACACGCTTCAAAAACCAAAGCCCAGAAGACAAGCTGTCTGGTGGGTGCGGGTGGCTTGGAGCCTCTGTTACCACCAGATTAGCCTTGTTCTATATCCAGCATCATTAAGTGTCCCCCGTAGTGTTAAAGCACAGAAAGAAGAGGGGAAGGAATGGAGACCGGGGAAGAAAAATTAGGAAATCCTGTGCAGAAAAGAACTGCCGTTATTCAAATCTTTGATCAAAAGCACCATCTAGTGAAGGAAAGGATCACTGCAGCTGGCATTGCTCTCGGGCAGCTGCATCAACGGCAAATGGAATTTGACTTTCACCACAGGTTTGCCTACTAAAAAAACCAAATATCACCATATGCACAGCCCGCGCTGTATCTGAGTGAACAAGAACACATCCCAAAATTGCTACCCTCCGTGTAAATATTTCTCCACTGCAAATGTTTTCTCCTCCTCCCATCATCTCCCACCAGAGAATCTCAGCCACCCTGAAACCCGCAGGGAATGAGGCACCACAGGAAGAGAATTATTTCCATGTTATAACTTGGGAGCTAAGGAAAAGAAAAGGTAAGGGACCGGTCCAAGGTCATGCAGGAAGCCAGAGGCAGATCCGGGAATAGAGATCAGCCACCCTGGACCCAGGGATGCCTGAACAATAGCACAGCCTCTCCCTCTGTTGTCATTTAACTCTTTCCTAACTCATCAAAAACCAGAAGAGCAGTAAGCTATACACTTCTCTGCATATGTGCCTGCTGCCTTACAGCTCTTGGGGGCCCAACCTTACCTGCTTTTACCACTCTAAACCAAAGAGAGAAGGCAGCAGGGAAAGACAGGGTTGGATATCCCGAGATCAGCAAAGCTGCAGGTAGAAGGTATTTCCATACATTGTGCCTGAGCTGTCCCCTCAGCAATTAAAGCAACAGAAATGGTACCTCAGCTTTGCCATGTCTCTATTTCTGTGTGTGACAGAACACCGCTATCTCCCCTGAAGGCATTCAACATGGTTAAAATGGTTGTGGTGTATATCTGAGAATCTTTAGCTGCAGGTGGAGAGGATATCGCTCCCTCTTCCCCTGCTTTTGCGTTAGCTGCAAAGATCAGGGATTTTCAGCACAATAATACATCAGAAACGCAGTCTCACTAAGTCTACACTGTTTTCATACTGAGCTTGGAAATGCTGCAGTGCAGGGTCTGGAGAAGACAGTAATTATAAACAACTGGAAGCAAACCTCATAGAAACTAACAAACAAACAAACAAACAAACAAACAAACAAACCCCCAAAACAAAAACAAACCACAACCCCCCAAAAAACCCCCAAAAACCCAAAACCAGACTTGGGTGGTGCAAAAGCCTGCGAGTGCAGTGAACTGAACCAAGAGCAAAATTCTCCCAGAGAGAAGAGCCGAGAGACTAGTGACCAGGTGTCCAGCAAGAGATCTCCAAGAGTACTCTGATGTCTTTGAGTCAGAGCCTGGTTCCGAACCAGAACTGGTGCAAAAATCATGACCATCTCCTTGGGTCCACGGCCTGGAAGGGACACAGACAACTGATCTGCACAGAGCTGCAGTGGCAAAGGGTGGAAAAGCCCCAAGACCACCTTCCTTCTCTGTCTTCTACCTTTGTTCTCTGTTTTATCTGCTAACAGCCTAGTCTGTTTTCATTCACTCCTATAAACCCAATCTATGCAAGCAGGGAGGAGAGAAGGAGGATCTGCACTCTTGCATCAGAGGCCGAGACAAGAAAATAGTTAATCATGCCACAGCCCTTTGAACATTTTACATTTCCCAGCCAAAGGCACTGTGAAATTGGGAGCTTTCAGTTCAAACTAGTTCAAGGATGTTGTCCCTGGGGAAGGGTTTTTTTTTTATCCTGTAGGGATTTCTGCACAGATTTTTGCTCTTAGGGTAAGCAACCAAAGCTTTAAGAGAGAAGCTACATCTTATACTCCTTGAAAAAAGGTGACAAATAAGACCCTGAAAGAACTAGAGCACAAAATTGTTGCCCTAGAGAGTAGGGTTAAAAGGCTGTAGATCTGCATTCAGTGATGCTTGCAGTAAAGCAGATGTCACCAAACACAAGTGCAAACAATTCCTTGAGTTTGGAGATTTCTTTTCTCCACAAAAAAGAACTCTTACACTTTAGGAAGGCAGCTATAAAACAGCAGGATGTTTGTCAAGGCAGTGTTAAAATGCTAAAAGGATTCCAGCCCTTTGCAGTTCTGGCCTGACACAGAGAGAAAGAAAAGAGGAGACTGAGTGCTGATTAAAACAACAGGCATAGTTTTAGAAGACTATTTACCAGTCAGGCCTGTATGGTCTCCAAAACAAAAGCCCTGGATTCAGGATAGACTCCCCTCTAATGTTTCTGCAAACAAAGGCATGTGGATATAAGTAAGTCACCTAACTGCCATCCAACATACAATGTGTGAATCCGCAGGTTTAAATCAACAGTGAATTTGTCCTAATTAGACTAAGTTAACCGAAGAAAACAGAATCCTCATCAAAGCCTTAGTTCAATGAATTTCCTTCTCTAATTGCAACTCCAGTATAACCCTTTGCTATATGACTCGTACAATCACTGCAGGGCACCTTGTTTCAATCAACTTTGCCAGTCTGGTGACAGACTATTTCTCGATAAAAAAAATAGGCTGGCAGATACCAGGTAAATGACCACAGGAGCTTGTACAGAGCTCTCAGGTAACTACTGTCCTGTAAGAAAGAGAATGCGTTAGACTACAGCTCATCTTCCCCTGCTTTGGTGGGAAAGACGGTCTGAAATGGCTTTTTCCATTTCTAATTTTCAGAAGACTGAACTGACTACAGCTTTCAGTAAGACTATCATAACATAAATTACCTTCTTCTGTTATTTTGTTTTTAGGTACCATTTGTGTAAATAAAATAATTGATTCTTTCCTTTCATTTTTCACTGGTGCTGAAGCCATTAAATACATTACCATCAGACCTTTCAGAATGTGATTTTTAAGGAAGATCTTGATTTCTTTTATCATTTTTCCTGAAATACCAATCCTTTACTAATGACAAACATTGAAATAAATTCACAGCTTGTTTATTTTCCTTATTAGAAGAGAGGCACAGAACACTGTTACAATAACTTCTGATAAAACTGTCTTTCAAATAGCTATCATAAAAAGCTGTCCTTTATCTTGCTGCTGTTCACAGGGAGAGACATCTGGGGTTAACTGCCTTTGTCTCTGGATAATGCTAAAGTATTTCCAACTGCCTCTGTAAATGTATCGATCTGTAACAAGTAGGTGGAAAAACTTGCTGTCCTGGGATGAAGCCATGCACCGTTTCCTTCCTCAGGACAAAAGCTCCTCATGCCACAGAGTCCATTGGGACTTTGGGATCACGGGGGCCTCACATTTCCAAAGCCCTGGTCAGATTTGTGCTAAAGCTTGGCATCTCTCTATTGCCCCTTGTCAGTGCCATTACCTCAATGAGGAGATTTAAAGCCACAGAACTTGTAGCACATTCATGCCCCATTTAATCACAAACTGAAACGCTTCCATACCACTGCTGCAGTCAGTGGGCATCACCACACAGAGCTCATTTAAAACCAGAGAGATCAGATCTCCCCAGATCATCGTTCCTCACAGTCACACATTACACAGTCCCATTGCGTGCAGTTTCTCCATCTTCAACTTTCATGCAGAGATATCAAAGGAGAGAACAGAATTTAGGTCAGTGTAATCAGCAATGTGCACATCAAAAAACGACCACTGCAAATGGGAAGTCTTCCAAGCTTATCAGGGATTCTGTTTGGAGGTCAAATTGCTAATTAGAGAAGACTCCCCTAAAACAAACCACAGACACTCTGCCCAACTGAGCTGCTTAGGAACAGCCCAGTTTCTGTGCTTTGAGTCTGAAGGTCAAAATTAGCCTCAAGCACAGATGTCTGGTGGAGCCAAGCTGCACTTACCTACCCGTTTTCCCTCCGCTACCCACTTCTGGCCTTCCCTCGCCCAAGCGACCGCAGTTTGGGTGCTCCCCGCCCCATTCCGCAACCCCCGCCAGCAGCTCGGCCGGAGGCGACCCCGGAAGGACACACGGGATAAGCGATACCCACGCGAAGGGCTGGAGCCCCACGCTCACGGTGAAAACCCTCGGCCTCAGCGCTGCGGGCGGGAAAGGCCCCACGCTGGGGGAACCCCAGGCCGGGAGCGCCGCTCCCCGGCCGGACGGCACCTACGGTCGGACAGGCGAGGGCAGGCCGCCCTCCTGAAGCAGCTTCCGGTTGCGTCACGTAGGAGCTGTCTGTCATTGGTCGCCCTGGCAGAAACCCCGCCTCTCCCCCGGCGGCACCTCAGGCGCATGCGCACGCCGCGGCACTTCCGGCGGTGGCCATGGTGACGGCGGTAGCCAGGTAAGGCCCCGCGGCCTCCCCTTCCCCTCAGCTCCTTCCCGCCGGTGATCTCCCCCGGGGACGTGCCGAGGGGACTGCGGGTCCTCCGGGAGGTCGAGGTCTGGCAAATGGGGGAGAGGTTGGGTGAACGTGGCCCTGATCTGTGTGTGGGGAAACCCCGGGCTCCCCAGGACATAGTTCATCGCCGTTACAGCTGTTAAGTGTACACTTACGTATAAATCAGGGCGGGGCGAGGCATCAAGCCAACTCTCGTTTTCTCACTGTGTTTTAGGCGATTTTTGATTTAGTAAACGTCTACAAAATACTTCCTCTGGCACAGCGTTTTAATTTTCTAATCGTGCCACTTTGATTTACCTTTGTTTGTGTGCCAAACACACCAATAGGATTTTCAAGTGGGAGGGTTGGAAATGAAGTTTGTAACTGAATAAAAATGTCAGGAAGATTTATGAGAAAATTATTTCTCAAGTCCAGCCTGGTTTTGCTAGAAGCCTATTTTCCACACCTGCCCCATATCATGGGGTGAAATGGTTGTTCTGGATAAGTTACATAAATACACAAGCACGATGCTGTGGGAATGACTACTGAAAGACAACTGATGGTTTCCCTAGGCACTGCTTCAAGTAACGCTTGTGAGATGGTAGCTTGTTCAAATCACACTAGAAATAATTAAGAATACTACAGCTGATGCCCCTCAGCAAACCTCAAACATTTGTTTATTATTGCCAGCTGCTTACAATGAGACCTACCAGCTACTAGTGGGTAGTGCTTCTGTGGCACTCCAGTTGCCATAATTTCTTTTGAGAATTACAGTTAGGCTATTGTAATCCTTCTCCTGAACCTCACCTCTGTATTCTGTTTGAAATGGTTGTATTGTAGTGAGGAGCTCTGTCTAGTTCCAGTGTTCCTTCTTAGGAGCTTTACTGGTTTCTGATGACCTTAGTGTATTTTTGACATTATTTTCTGCTTATAAAGTTTGGAATAAAAGCTCATTATGTAAGCATGTAAGTGCACTGGAATTTCAGTAATTCAGTTGTTTGAATTAATGTAATCACTGTTTTTTCTCACTGGGTTTTGAATGAGTTTTTTGAAGTTTAACTTACCATTTATGGGAATCTCGTGCATCAGATAAATTGTCAGCATCCCACAGGCTTGTATTAAATCACTAATTTTACAGGGAATGCTAGATGACATTTTTTTTCTGACTCAGATGTCTGAGTTTGATTTCAGTTTCTTTCTAATGCTGTTGGGTCAGTAGAACTATTTGCTGATATAAAATTAAAGCAATACTCACTTTTCTCCCTGTCAAACATGGCTTATAAGGGATTTAGTAACTTTGGTCTGCTGGAAAGAATGCTTATTTCCCCAGTAAATACTGGGTGTTGATGCAGAGTGTGATGAGAAACTCATCTGTCTGTTCAATTGTGCTCAAAGTTCTGAAGAATCCTAAGAGAAGAAATTAAAAGTCTGTTTTCTTTTAATTAGCATGTTACCTATTTTACAGCATGCACTATAACATCAGCATACGTCCCAAAACTAATTACAGTAACAGAGAATTGCAACTGATTCACAAGTTGCCTTTTTTTTTTTCCATCTAGAGCATGGAAACAGTAGGATTGGTCTTTATGGATGCTGTGGATTCAATACTAGAAATTATTTGTTTAGTACTAGAAATAATCAGAGGGTCATCATAAATTGTGTATCATTTTGAATTCACATCTGTCTTTTCAATCTCAGCGTTAAATTGCCCCCCCCCCATTTCAAAGGTCAGGGCCCGTATTCCTGAGGTTTGTTTTTAGAGGCAGTTCTTGGCCGTGCTAGCATTGGACAGAGCGCATTTGCTTGGACTGCTGCCAGTTCCAAATTTAAGTCAGGTCTGTCCTGCTAAAAGACCAGAGGGAGACACCATCTCACAGAGTCACTGGCAAGTGAGTTCTTTTCAAAGGTAGGATATTGTGCTTTCTTCAGACTAAATGCTAATGAAGCTTAGAGCTCCTGTGTTTCTGGATGAGGGCTTCCTTAGAAAAAAAACATTTTTTTCCTTCCTTTTATCCCCCCACCTTTTAAATGACACCTTTTGATTTCTGAAAATAGCCTCCCAGTTGCTGCCATTTGTCATATAAAGGATAATGTGATTCTAGGTGGCTGAAGCTAAAGGAGAATAGGTGTTGTTTAGGGAGACTATCTTGGGTTTAGTTTCTTTTAGGACTTGATCTCATCTTTGCCTTTAGTGCACTCTTGACCTTATTAACTAATATCATTGTTCCTTCAGAAATCATTGTCCTGGATTTTACAGGATAACATCCAGATTTTGTTTTAGGGGAAAGTTTTTTTTTATAACTGGGTAGATGTAATTTATTTTATGACAAGCCTTTCGAAAAGTTTCCAGTCACCTGTATTTGCTCACATTATTGGTGTTCTTATTTCTGCTCTCTAATAACTTGCATGTTCCAATCCTGCCTTTTGGGATGAAGAACTGAGAATTACAGGACTTTATCTGAATCAATTATTAGCAGTGGCTTCTCCCCTGCCAATAACCTGGTGTCATAAACATTATCTGTTAAGAATTAATGTTGTTTTTTTTGGCATGAATACCAAATTTTTGAACAAAGGTGATTAGTGGGGTCTCAGACCTTTGAGTGAGGTTTCTGAGGATATCCAGTTCATCTCAAATTTGGTGTGAAAACCCATGTGTTCCCCACCCTCCCCCATGTTTTTAATGTGACACGGCGTTATCTGCCCTGGGATCTCTTTAGGTACTTCCAAGTGCGATCTCTCTTAAGTTGGGGTTTATGCTTTTTATCTTATTCTCCCAGCCTTTGCCTTTCAACTTCTCATTTTTGTTGACGTGAATCATGCCTTTTGTGTATCTAGGATCTATCTCATTCTCCTTCAGACTGCACCAGTTTCTTCCTCTGGCTTTTGAAGCAAATAATCCTAATACTGAACAGAACATGACTTCCCCTTCAGGTTGCAGCAGTTCTTTCATTTGGTCTTTCCACAAAATAACCCTGAAAACTGAACAGAATGTAACTGCCACCCTGTTGTGTCAGTAGCCTGGCACCAGGCTCTGTAAGATCGATGTTGTTGCATGTACTGCAGTGTGGCTCTATGGCTTGAGATGATTTCCATGTTCTCCTCTTCTACTGATATTTATTTTATCAGTCATTTTTAAGGCATGTTCAATATGACAAGCTAAAATAAGGACTCGTAGGTTTGTGATATAAGCTACTTATGAAATCAAAGAAAATCTTGTTGCTGTCAGTCTGAAGTGCAAGAGGAACTCTTGTCTTTCCAGAATGATTTGGTTCAGCTAGGTTGTCCTCCTCAAGTCTGACTGAACTGAGATTTTCTTTGTTCTGGGGCTCTTCTGAAGGGGCCATTTGAGGACCTTCCTTGGAAGAAGGTACTGCAACCGTATGCCCTGATAAAAAAGGACATACATCTCTGACCAGACAGTCCTCTCCTCCTTCATTCAGTTTTTCTCTTCCCCTCCCCATATATCAGAGGTGGTTACCTGTTGATTCAAATCCTAACCTGGAAGCTGCAAAAGTGGCTTGTTGCAACCTTAGGGCAGAGATACATGAGGCTGCCTCCCATCTCCCAGTGTGATTTAGTTAGAAAAGGTGTCAGAAGAGCCCCCTCTTCCCAGTTACCTTTTCATTTGCTTTACACATTCATCTGCATTTTAGTGAAATCAGAAGCAAAGCTGGTCAGAGCCAGATTTTTAAAATGCCTCAGCTTCAAGACAGGTTTATAAAGGAAGTGCTGCTCCACCTGTCAGCTCCCACTTTGGAATAACAAAAAGTCCTAAATGGGAGCTGAAGATTTTTGGTTCCAAAATGTCTTGTATGCCACACTGCTCAATGTCAGCATAGCACCTGTTGTCCCTGCCCACATCTCATCTTCTGAATCTCAAGAGATCTTTGAGAGTTAAAAAAAAAAAAAATAAAAAAAAAAAAAAGAAAAAAAAAAAAGGACAATATAAAGAGGGCAGCTGCTTTAAAGGACTAGCTGAACATGAACCAGTAAGGAGAACCTCCTGCTTATCCAGCCTAAGGGCCAGTGGCCTTGTGTCTAAACAGCTCTTTCCCAGGAATTATTTTAGGAATGACATACACTCTTTATGTTAAACCAACTCTATCAGGCCTCTGCTGTAAATCAGTACAAAATGTACCCTCTGTGTGCACTCAGCACAGAGAGGTGGAGGAATAAGATGCTGCTCTGAGCAGCTGGGTGCTGTGCTCACACGCCTCCTCACAATGGAGTGACTTTAATCCTCCTTTTGGGCTTCTGATTTCTGATCAGTTCTGATCACTTTGGGCATCGTCCCTGTGCCCAGGAGAGCTGTGGGCCTAGACATCCAACTGCATTAGGCACACTGAAGTACTTTGTAGATACATGAGTTAGCTCAGGAAGGGGAGGCTCCACAGTACCTTGAGAAAAGCAGCGTACTAACTTGATGACTTTATTTTTAGACCTTGTCAAGCTTATTTAGAACTAGCTCAGCTATCTTTATGTGTTATTTTGTTGTGTTCTAGCTATTCCTCCAGAAATACCTGTTTTATACAGTTCACTACTGGTTCAACAAGCTAGGCCATTCACCAACCAGTTACTTGAGGAATTCTGCCCAAGCCCCTGATAGAAATTGCAAATGCCTGACATTTTCCACATTAGCTCTGTTCCATGGCACATCATCCCTTCAGCTCCACAGAAGCTCAGACTACTTCACGACACTGAATTCTGGCTTAGCATTATTAGTTACCTCTTGTTTTCTGCTACTCATGCTGTCTTTTTGTTTGAAGTAGTCTGAGTTGTATGCCCAGACCACTCCAACATCTTCCTGGTTCAGGCCTATCTTGCAGGTCAAACTGCAAGAGTTCAAACTCTGTCTGCCCAACAGGGAACCCATTTGGTTTTGACCTTATGTGTGACCCAAAAATTGTACAGATACCACAAAGGAGTTGTAAATGTCATAAGAGCTTGGGGGTATATACAGTGGGAAAATTAATGATTTTTTTACAGCAGAAGTACCATTTAATCTTTGGCCATGTCGTAAGCTGTAACATAAACTACTCCCTTGAAGGCAATGGCTTAGCAAAGAGATTAGGGCTATGCATTGGTATCAGAATCCAATTCCAGGATGAGCTGTGTCTCACAGATTCCTTTAGCTTGGGTTTCATTAACAGGTTTAATTTAAGTATATTAGAACACAGGGTCATGCTGTTAAACTGCACAATTAACATTGGCATAAAAGTAAACAACATGAATGTAGGCTTTAGCCTACTAGATTGGACATGCTGTTCATTTAAATCAGGTAACTTGTCTCTACTTACAGGTGGTGAAAGACACTGGAGATGGAAGCACAGATTTTAGTGCATTAAGCAAATAATGTGCTCAGAGAGAAAATTTACTCTGAGCCTCCAGAAGATAGACTGGCTTTATATCCATCTGGGATAATACACAGTAACTGGTCTCTGGCATGCAGATACTGTGGTACGGGCTGTTCTACAGAAATCTAAGAGGTTTTATTACAATCAGAACACAGAGACATATCCCAGCCCTGAGAAGTTTTCACTAAAAATACACTTTGTACAAGAGAGTGAATGTAGAGAAAAATTGGGAACAGGTCTCTGAACCCAAGTTTTTTACATAACAGCTGACATCCAACACCAAGTGTCCTGCTGGGATGTTCAAATTAGTATTTAAATGTTTAAAATTGGGTACTGATTTGAACTTCTGAAAGCTTAAACGAAGGGATGAGGAAATCTGCTGAAGATAGCTCTGTATGGGATTTGGTTTACTGGTGGTCAAAGCAGGGTGAAGAAAAAGAACCTCCCTAGTTTTCAAGCCTCTGCTAATTTTCTTGATGGTGAAATGGTCTGTTTCCTTTCATCTTGTGGCTCTAGGAAGACGGTTCAGAAAGGAAAACTCATGGATCTCACAAGCACAGTCATCATCCCGCTGCTTTTTGGCAGCTTGGGGATCTTTGCCCTTTTTCGGCTACTGCAGTGGATGCGGATGCGGGCTTACCTCCAGGAAGCCGTGGTCGTGATCACGGGGGCTACCTCTGGCCTGGGAAAAGGTCGGTACCAAAAAAAGGGCACCAAAGGCAGGACAGGCAGAGGTTTGTGGGAGGGACACCTGGTGGAATAAAGCAGAAATGAGCGGGAAGTTCCTACTACTATGAATTTTGAGAGGCACAGCTTGCACAGCCATATATATCAATTACAACTGCAGACAGTGCAAATTTTGATGCAAGAAAGTCTCAAAATTTAAGGAAGATTTTAGTCATCCTGTCTAAATTGGAGCTCATCAAAGCAAGGAACAAGTTATGCTGTCCTTGTGCTGTCAGGGGTCTTCTCTAAATCCTGAAAAGGCCAGAGAGTCAAATTGTTTTTCTAAAACTTCCTAGAATTGGTGTTTTGCATTTATGTTTGTTATATTTCCAGATACCCTGCTAAATTTTCCACTCCTTCTCCCTGCCCCTTGCCCTCAAGTTAAAGTACTTTTTCTCCTGTGGTACAAATCCATCCATTCTAAATTCAAACTCTTGGCAATATTAACACCAGTGAGTATGCTTTTTTCAAATAAAATTTATTCTTTGAGTGGATATGTTCTCCAATTCTGCTTACTGTAATTGCTTTAAAAGCTTCTTGAAGAGAAGACAAGGTGCTTTCTGCTATCAAGGCCTTTCACAAAGATGAGTACATTTATAGAACAAATAAAGCTTAAATGGATGCTGTCTTTGCATGCAAGTTTGTCCTTAAGGATAGGGGTGTTCAGTAACCCAGTGACTAAAGGAGATGAAATGATCCTTTCTGCTGGGAGTGGTAAAAGAAATTGTATTTCACATCAAGAAGAGATAGAACTGGTATCGCAGGAGACACCTTCCAGCTGTGACAGGCTGGGCAGATGAAACGCTGTGGGGTGTTGGCTCTATAGAGTTCCACCACTGTACAGTGAAGTTTCCCCCCTTACTGACTCACTGCCAAGATCTTACACCATTCCCTTCACTCCCAGTTATTAATATACTAGACCACCTCTAATTACTATGTTTTCTTAAACACCCTTTGTTATGATCCACTGTCATCTCTTGCGTAGACGAGCAATTTCTCTCACTGGATCACAGAGGGGTAGGGTAGAAGAACAGGCAATTGTCTCAGCAGCTGCTAGCACTGAGAGGAGGACAATAGCATGGCATCACCTTGTCAGCCTTTTCCTGATGAAGAGGATCATCTTGATGAAACCTTTATCTCCAGAGACTTCCAAAACCTTTGGAGATGTTCACTAAAACTGAAACTCATAAGATCAGGCCCTGCTGCATTAGATGACATACACAAGGTAGCTGTAGTCCCTCTTAAGAGGGGTATGTAGTCAAAAATTAAGAGGCAGAGGTAAATTTGACCAGCTGGTAGGGGAGGATGCATGAACAGCACAATAACTGTGTAACCAGCACAGTAACTGTGGGCACATCAGCTGCCTCACCACTGTCACATCTGCCAAAGTTACAGGAAAACAATATCAATAATTCAGCCTATCACTCAGGAGTAATAAAGCCACCTTAGACCCTTGGCAGCTACAAGAAGTTTTAGCCTACCACCAGGTATGGTGTGGATATGCTGTTTGTCTCTGTCATTCAAATGTCTACTTTTCTCTCTCCCTTGGTTCCTCCAAAGAATGTGCAAAAGCCTTCCACGCAGCTGGCTCCAAGCTGGTGCTCTGTGGCAGAGACAGCGAGAAGCTCAAAGACCTGGTGCAGCAGCTTTCTACCATGACCAACCACCGAAAGAACGTAAGTGCGGGAGGAGGAGAAGCTTGTTGTCTGGTTAGGATTTCTGTTCATGTTATTACAGAAGTTATAGAATTGCTTGTGGGTTGTTCTGTTGAGCAATAGGAAAAATGCAACTCTGTGGTTAGGGATAGATATTGCTATAGGAGTACACTGAGCTGACATGTTGTATCTTGTAAAAACCCTATAAAAATAAGCCCTCTGAAGGACTCCTTGCCTTCTAATGGAACTGAAAGCATGAGAGTGCAGAGTGCCCAGACCCCTCACCCAGTCATACACTAAACCTGGAGAAGTGACTTTCCTTTACTGGCTTTTATTTTTGATGTCCAGTTCTGCTGACAGTGGCTAAGAAAGGTATTGCTGGCTTCTGTAGAAGACACATGGGTTAAGTTTTTGACTTTTTCAGATGCATTTTCTTTAATAAGACAATAGGAAACTTTAGTGCTTGAGGAGGATCTCACTTTCCACTTTCCTAGACTCTAGTATAGGAACAGGCTACAGGAGCACAACCTGCTTCTGTCACGTATTCCTGCCAAATGGAACTGCTGCACTGTAATTGCATGAGGTTTGGATGGCCGTGCTTCCAGAGCTGGGAAATCCCATCATGAGTGTGAAAATACAGTGCATTCAGCACAGCCTGAACTGGTCTTTCACTAGCTTTTGTTTATTCACAGACACACAAACCTCACACTGTGGTATTTGACCTTTCGGACACTAAAACTGTCCTAAATGCTGCTGAAGAGATCCTGAGGTACTTGGGTCACGTGGACATATTGATCAACAATGCAGGCATCAGTTTCCGAGGCACAATTGTGGACACAGGACTGGATGTGGATAAGAAAGTGATGGAAACAAATTATTTTGGTCCTATAGCCCTCACCAAAGGTACCCATGATCCAGATTACAGGGGTGTGGTGGATTTGTGTGATACCTTCTGCAGGCCAACACAACTAAGCACAGCTTAACTTCTGTTTGTAATTGTATTTGGTACAGTGTAAGAGGGGAGGAAGGGTTTGTTTTATGGTCAAGCCTAAAGGAGATGCTTGGGCATGACTCTGTGGGAAGTACCTGATGACAGATACCATCTTGTTTAAAATGCCTCCTGACTCTAGTCCAGCAGGAACTGATGAAGAGAGATATGGTTAGCCTGTCTGCACTGATAAAACACTAGAGAACACAGTAGGGGTTCTAGGTGAAACAGTAGCTTTCCTAGGAAGCCTCTTTGGTTATGCAGAAAGTCTGGCCTGAAGGGTGTCAGCTGCAGGAAATGGAAAGATGTACTAGTGGCAGAAAAGAGCGAGTCCTGCTCACCAGGTCTATGGGAGTTTCCTCACAGGTGAACATCCCAGCCAGACTGCAGCTTCAGTTAGAGGCATCCAAAACACTATCCCTTGCCCAACCCCTGCACTGAACAAGGGTCTTGTAATTCACTCAGGCATCTTTGAATGCTTTGACAGCAGTAATGGCAGGACTGTTATTCTGAATGGGTCTTTTCTGTCTTTTGCCAGCACTTCTCCCCTCCATGATCAAGAGGAGACAAGGCCACATTGTGGCCATCAGCAGCATCCAAGGCAAAATAAGCATTCCTTTCAGATCTGCATGTAAGTACCTCCACAGAAGATGGGGAAGACATATTTGGGGCACCAGACTGAATGAATACTTGGCTACCGCTTCCACATTTAGCTCTCTGTAGAGCTGGCTGCATGCAGGGAAGGCAGAGCTGTGCATCATTCTCAGTGTGGTCACAAATCACTGACAGCTGTTGAGGAAGGCACTCAACTCACAAATAAAAAAAGTCTTAGCCCTGTCCTAAAGTTGTCAAGGGATGGGAAAGGAGAATATGTTTTCAGTGTTTTGAAAACAGCTTGATATTCCTGTCTCAACATTTGAGAGTCCCTATAAATTTTCTGATTAATTCCATAATATTATTGCATTTTATCTGTGCTGTTTGCCTGGTTAATCTCCCATTAACAAAGTAAGAACTTTTTGTTTTAATAACTTATGAAGTTCCATAGTACAGCCAATGCCAAAGCGAAAGCCTAAACAGTTACCTTGATCCAGCAAACTCTTCATGATAAATCAGTTTTGACAAGAAATAATATTGGTGAGATTACTGGAAAGAGCCTTATAAAAGATGGAGGAAGTAACAGAAGAGTGTTCAGCATACAAGCATCTGTTAATCACTGAAAATAAACATAAAAATGGAAAAGTACAGTGGTGCAGGCAGACGAGTGGTGGGGCATAATGCTGAATGAAGGAGAGCCTGGAACATCAGGGACACCTGATCTTGCAGATGATGTGGGTACGACTGCACGAAGCAGCACGTTCTGAAGAGCTTCATAACAGCAACCAAAGCTGCATGGGCCTGGCAGCATGGAGCTCGGCTCTTGCCTCGCTCCTCAGGCAGGGACACAGCCTGTGCTGAGCACCGTGTGCCAGGGTCCCCCCTGCAGCCATGCTGAGGTCACAGCAGTCACGGTCACAGTGACCAAGTATCCCTGGAAAGGGAGTGAGCAGGAGAACTCACTCAGCCATTTAACTGGGGGAAATCCTGCCCTAGGCCACACTTCGCCATGCATCTGCTTTTGTGAGCAGGTTTTGAGTTGTGTGCAGCCATGCTCTGAAGCTGCCCTGCACGTCCGTGCCGCTCAGCACACACAGGGCAGCAGGGTGCTTGGCAGGGCTGTCAGCTCTGCCCTCCTGTGCTGGCATCGTGCTGCCCCAGCCCCTCGCGGCAAATGCTTCCTGAGCCAGGCTGCACAGCTCCTTTCTCGTGAGTGGGAGGCAGCTTGGGTTCATCCATAGTGCTTTGGCATGGCTGTGATATTAAGCTCAGGATCCTAGCCAGCTTCCAACTTGAGTATTTACATTTTGCCTTCCTAAATTGCCTCTTACTCCCACTACCTGTTGCTGCCATTCACTAAAATAAAAACCAAAGCCAACCTAGAAGTTGGAGAACAGCTGCTGGGTTCTTCCAGAGAAGCAGCTTCATTGCAGTGAAAAACCCATACAGAGGAGTGAATCTTCAGCCCTGTTCCTTTTCCTTAGTGCATAGTCCTTTTCCTGTTTTCCAGATGCTGCCTCTAAGCATGCTACCCAGGCCTTCTTTGATTGTCTACGAGCAGAGGTCGAGCAGTACAACATCGATGTGACAGTTATAAGCCCCGGGTACATTCAGACAAACCTCTCTCTCAATGCTATAACAGCAGATGGATCTCGCTATGGAGGTGAGATTTGATTTTGTGCCCTGTATCTAAAGCATTTCCACCTCATAAAATACTCCAGAGTGTGCTTTGCAAGATGTGGCCTTGGATGGGGTCACAGATTAGCTCTCAAGTATCAAAAGACAATTTTGGATGCAGGGTAGAAACAGCAACCCCCAAAATTAAGCCTTTCTAGACACCCAACTACTGATGTCTAGCCTAACCATGTGCTCCCACAGTGTAAAAACCAAACCCATACCATCAGCCATGTACAGTTAGAATAGAGCATTCCTAGGAAAGGTGCTGAAGTGTGGGCTTACCTGCTGGCATTCGTGCTGACTCAGCTTTCCTTTGGCAGTGATGGACAAGAACACCGCTGAAGGACAGACAGCTGCAGAGGTTGCTCAGGTGGTTCTCAGTGCTGTGGGACAGAAGAAGAAGGAAGTGCTTGTAGCTGGCCTGACACCCTCCCTGGCTGTCTACCTGCGAAACCTCTTCCCTAGGCTCTTCTTCACCTTAATGGCCACTAGAGCAAAAAAGGAGAGAAAAGCAAAGGACTCGTAGAGCTCAGGTCCTTTGAGCAGTAACTGTAGGTGGAGGCTAACCCCCTGCAGTTTGTTCTGGGACACGAGTGGAGGTGCTCCTGCAGGAAAAACCTTTCTCAAAATACTGCCATTTACTGTTGCGTGGAGACGGCTTCCCCCACATGAGGGCAGGCCCACTCACTGGCAAACAGCACCTAAACCTCGCCTGAAGAAGGGTGCTTGGAGAAAGGGGGGGAGCTCAAGGGAACACGCTTTGAGGCAGGGGAGGCCCATGTGCTGGAAGACAGCACCTTACCTCACCTCACTCCAGGCATGCTCAGCTCTGCTACAAATAAAACTCACCTGTTTTTCCCACACGTAAAGCAGATTTCATTTTCCCCACCCCGCGGCCCCTGTGAAATACAGTCCTTGGCTGGGAGCTGTTGTGATCAGCATCTCCTTCCCACTCCTTCCAATCTGATTTAGATCATGTTGCTTGAAGTGGGAAACTTCACAGAGCCTCTGTTTGTCAACATGCCAAATGATTTGGTATGTTAAGCTAAAGTCAAGTCCAGTGCCACTTTTACAGTAACAGATGTAAAATTTAAGTTTTATTTGGCAGTTTGTCTGTCTGAATCATGCTTTACGGATGTACAGGGACATTTAACTCTTGTGCTACCTGACACTACAGCATTAACCCCAGCATAAGTTAATGAGGGGAAGCACCGAACAGATAAAAAAACCCCACAAAATCACATATAGATATCCAAATATTAAAAAAAAAAAAAAAGCACAGCAAGGTACGCTGCTCGTGTGAATACTGTGTGGCTGGTAGCAGCACATTGGGTCCCAGGGCACAGAGTAGGTGTGATTCTGTAGATTGCAGCCATACCATTGCCTGGCAAATAGAGGAGTATCTGTGCATGTAGGGTGGACAGTATAGGAGACAAGACCCTCAGTTCCCATCTGTTTTAAAGCAATCGCAGATGCTCATTAGGATCACATCCAGCAGGGGAACGATCACGCCTGCTCATGTATCGCAGGAGCACCATGGTGCATTCTTCACCACTTCTCCTCATGGGAGGGATACCAGCACCACCAGGAAAAAAGGAGTGGCTGCACAGAGATAGTTCAGCAAGGACAGAAATAATCTCTTTTAACTTATAATTTAAATAAAGCCGCCTAGCAGGAACCAAGGTCCAGACCCCTGCCTGCCGTCTCCATGCACTTACCAGCATTTTCCACTGCCTTGTATGTCCTGCCTGTGAGTGCACATCTGATGACAAATAAATTACATTGCTATGAAATCAATCCTTTTGTTCTACTTCAGCTCCTCACAGCAGGTAACATCAGAGGAAGGGAAAGCAGGATGCGTTTGTTTTTCTTTTCTTTTGTACCAGTAGTAGCTGCAGGACAACATAATTCATCCTAGCCCTCTTCACATCACCTGCTTACAGTAGACATAGTGTGAATCTACACAGAGAATTAGTCACACTAAAACTGATACAGGTGTGCAGGCTCAGCAGGACTTTCTCCTTCAAAAAGCCTTTTCTTGACCACTACAGATTTGTAAGTGATCTCTTAAGAATCCACCCCAGCTGATGACCAGGACACGTTTAACGATCACAGCACTGCAGCTCCGTCAGGACACCTTCTACCACATTCACTGTGGCTGAGGTTGAAGATTCATTCCATAAAGGCCTGGGGTTGAAATTACAACTTGAAGCTTTCAGGTGTATGTATCTTTTTTCCCTGTTAAGATATGAAACCAAGGCATTACCTTCTCTCCCTCTCCACAAGAGGAGTTTAAGCATTAGCTGTGCTTTGCGTTTTGCAGGTTCATGTCCTCCATTTCTTGGCAAAATACGGTGCTCCTGCCAGTCTTGCCCAGCTGCTCTGTGTTTCAGGTCATGGCTACCCAGAAAGGACCAGGGGGCCACTTTGCTTTTCTGTGTTCCCATCCAGGGTGCTGAGGGGTGTAACATCAAAAAAAAAAAAAAAAAAAAAATTATGTGTAGGGAGTTACTGTAGTGACTGAACTACAGCTCCAAGTCAGGGGCTAGCAAGAGTGTACATGCTCCCCTCTGAAATTCTCTCCCTGCAAGGAGAGGAACGCAGCACACTCCATTCTGGAGCACATCCATACCAGTCAGGATGGGCAGCAAAGGGAGGCTCATCCCCAGCCCCTGTAACCCTGTAACAGCTGCCAGCACTGGGACACGGCAGTTTCAGCCACCATCTCTTGCAGTGCCCTGAACCCTTCAGACCCCTCATTCTCTCAGGTCACCTTACACAGTTCCAGCACTGATTTAGTAACAGCCAGAATATCACCAAGCATTTTAGCTAGATTATTACTAATATATCTTGGAAAACAGGCCCCCCTGCCCCCCATCTATGTCCTCTCCACCTCAGAATGAAGGCTGTGTTTTTAACAGACCCACCTGTTGTGACAGCTAAGCTGACTTTTCACCTTTCCTCCCGCAGTAAGAGGCCACAGGAAATGCACTCATTTTTAAATCAAGTCTTTGATGCCAGCCGTGTGTTTAAACCCAGGGCTAGTTGTTCTGCCGTAGCGATCACTCAGGCAAGGGAAAGCTTAACACAAAAAGCACCAGGACCACACAAGTTTGGTCAAGAAAAGGAACTAACAAACAGCCCTGACAGTTATTCTGCCATGATTAAAAAAAAAGTAGGAATGTATTGTGTGGCTAGCACAAGGGTATCTCAGGGCCTTCTGCAGCAATGAAGTATGTCTTAGCTTTGGCAGATCTGCCCCTAGTTTAAATTCATCCAGTAGACGGGACTTTAGAAACAGTGTCAGGACTGGAGAGGCATCCTGGCCAGCAGTCCTGGCCTAACCACAGGAAGATGAAGTAGTTTCATTTCTTCCCCTCATCTCTGCCAAGGCAACTGTACATTGTTGCTATAAATAGAGACATTGGAGCTTCTTTTAACCTTGGAGGGAGAGAACTCGGCCACTGTACCAGCAAAAGAGGCAAAGGGCTGTTGTCACCTAGAAATGTCTCGATGCCACTGGAGTTCCCCTCCAGCCCACGGGCCCACTCAGGTGGTAAGAAATCCTTGCTCAGAGCTCCCAGTAAACCCCATCTGCCCAACACACGCAGCACTGGGATGCATGCCCTGCTAACCCAAAAGCTGCATCAGCAGAAAAGCACAAGTTGGAACCATCGCCAGAAAAAAAGCCTGCTGCAGTCTGGAGGTGAGGAGGAGTTCTTGGTGCCTGCTGTTGCAATTTGGAAAGATAAAGATAGAACTACTGAATTTGGTTTCTGACTTCATGAGACTCCCTTCCAAGGTCAGTGCTTCAGCTGTGGAGGTCAGGCTGCAGCTACCACAGAAGCAAGCAGTACACCTGTGTGCAGGCAGGTTTTATTACAGGGCTTTGCTCTTGTGTTCAGATCGTAAAGCTTGAAGCTGTGCCAAGCTGGCCTTGTAAATGCAAACCACACCTATTTTCCATCTGGTAGGAGATTATGGAAAGCAAGCCCTCATCTTTTAAAAGTAACTGGCAGATCTTGCAAAACAGTAAATACTTCCCATTCTATGAACAAGATTTTGACAGTTCTGAGCTAAAAGATGAATTAATGCACAAGACCAAATTCTAGAATTTCGGATAACTCAGTTACAAGACACAATCATGCGGACGCCTCACAGCAGTAGCCAGCAGCTCCTGACATGCGTGTTCTGAGCAAGAGCAGTGGAATTACGCCATCAGGGAACAGCCGTTGAGCAGCAGCAACAAAACACAAAGGTAAGAAAGACAGCAGGATTCCCATCTCAGCAGCACTTGGCTGCTCATGGCACAGCCTTCGGTGGAGGGGCATCCACATCAGAAAACTCGTATGGGAACTGAGCAGAATGTGTTTGTAGCTGGAAATTTAAAGAGTGTTCTCTCCATCATGCAGAGAGGTAATGGCTGGAGGTGGCAGGGCAGTGGAGGATTCACACAGCTTTAGCCCCAACCATCAATGTTGAATTACCAAAAATATATAAACAGTGAGGTAACAAGTAAGCCTCTTCCAAGAAACACAACTAGTCAAGGAAGAGGGAAAGCAACACTCTACAGCTACTCCTTCAACAGATGGCTGCTGTGAAGTAACATGGGTGCTGTGCAATGGACAAGAGGAATACAAGGGCTACGTGTGAGCCTGCATAAAGAGTTATCACACTGCTGAAGTTCTTATTGCAAAGCCTCCATCCCCTGGAAGCACACTACAAAAGAGACTATGATAACAGTAACAAGAGAGCAAAAGCATTTGAAATTCTCATCCTTTAATGGTCAATGATAACTTCTGGCTGGTTCTGTGTAATACAATTAAACATACTTAAATGTTTCAAAAAAAAAAAAAAAAAAAAAAAAAAGCTCTCACACCCCCTTTCTATATCTTTCTTTCATTGACATTCCGCTGCTGGATTGGACTCCCATGGCCTAACATACACCTCTCAAGTCACCACACATCCACATCTTAAGTGTAACAAAGAACTGAAAAACCTTGGTGCACCAGTGATGTGTTATTTTAAAAATAACAGCTCTATTAAACCAACTCCTTCCCAGTCTCCACTGCTTCTCAAAGAGGAAAAACAAAATGTTACTGTGGGAGTCTTAATACACTTGTCTTTGTGGGTTTCTCTCTTCCCTGCTGAAGTCATACAGCATAGAGTTCATAGATCTTCTTTACACAGTACACCAGGGCCGCGAGTGCTATCGTGTTGTGCAGTCTCTTTCTGTGCAGGTCGTCCTTCCTCACCAGCACCACCGGAGTGGAGGAGGTGAGCGTATGCAGGGGCAGGCGGGAAAGTTTATAGGCATCGTACTCTACTTGGTACTTGCAACAGGGATCAAATTGCCAAGAGATACCATAGAGGGTGCAGCAAGCCACACTCAGCACACCAGCAGGCAGGGAGATGTAGTGAGAATAATCTACTGGAAGTGCCAGAGGGGTGAAGAGACAGGTGGTGCCCGCTAGCACAGCCGTTTTGTGCAGGCAGTTCCCAACAGTGATCCAGCGGGCCGTCTCATCCCCAATGCGAGTGGGTTCTATCACTATGTATTTGTACTGTGCTTCTAGGGCCTGCTCCAGCTCGTACTCAAACTGGTCCTGAGCATTCTCTCCATTGTAGATCTCATGCACGATGTAACAGTCCGTGGAGGACAAGGTGACCCTGTTAAGAGGAAACACAGAATTAAAACTACAGAGCTTAAAGACAGACTTTTCACCCACCCAAGCTGTGAGAACAGGAGAGAAAAGTGCCTGAAGTGAGGGCAACCTCTCAAGGTCAGTCACTGCTTCTGTTCAACAACAAGCAGCTTTTTGAACTCAAGATTCATTTCAGATCAGCTAATTATACCTGCCATACATGAAATCATCCCAAAATAAGGCGATGTCTTTTTCCTTGCCTTCTCCTAACTTGGAGGAGCTAGAACATTTTGAGAAAACAAAACGGGATCTTGTTAACAATCCCAAACTGATTCCTCACCCTGGTACTCAAGCAGTTTCTCTAGGGACACTGGAGGTGTCACACCTGTATGGCCACACCACATCAGGGAACAAACCACCCAGGCTTCAGGAGCTTGCAGAGTAAAGAAAACTGGCAGCTCATCCATCAAGAGGGCAAGCTGCACTGGAAGGTTTTAAGAGACGAAGCATCTTCAGATGAATGTTTGCTTTCTCCCCAAAATAACTACCTCCTCACCACTGATGCAGCTCGCTGTTTAGTCCTCCCATAGTAAACCCAACCTAGTAAATCCACAGTAAATCCAACAAGGATGGCCAAGAAACACTACTGGAAACAAAGATGAAAAAGGTGGCAGAGCACTCTGCAGGCTTTAACAGTGAGGAAAGAGCTGCTGGCTTTACCTTGGAGCATGCTCCCTACTGACAGGGGGTTCACAAGACATTTACATCCCGCATTTGAGGAGCAGCTTTTAGCTACCTGAAGTCACATCAGTTTCCACCTCTTCCCCACCCTCTTCACACACATCACCTTCGCTGCAGCTCCATTAATGTAAGACTGCCAAAAAATAGGATTATGACCATTTACCTGCGCTAAGAAAGGATAAAAAACCCTATCCACTAGAACAAGGCAAAATCCTCCCTTCTAAGGGGAAAAAATAACTGTTTCTGACATACTTGTGCTTAACCAGAGCAAAACTGAGCATGTGGCCTCTCAAGGATAAAAATATCTAGCTGATTCCTTTAGCAGAAAGGGAACAAATTGCACACATATTTGACCTAATCACAGCAGACAAAACCACCTCATCCCAACAGCATTTAGACCCTTCCATCGTTGGGAGGCAAGACACTGCTGAGATGGAGAATGAAACTAGCACTTTTTGCTTCATGAGTACAATGGTACTTATATGCATGCACTGGAAAATAAGGGAGAAAAATACACATTCGCAAGCTGCTGTGTTACCAGACATTACCCTTAATGTGCAGCTCCATTCATGCTGCAAAGGGTATGGTGCAGTGGCCATCTGTAATCAAGAATATTGTTAAATTACAAGCTGTTGCCAGAAGTAGCTGGTTTTGTGAACAGCAGCAAACGTATCAAACAGCAGGACCCGAGATGCACCAGCCTCTCCCACAGCAGAATAATAGTTTCATTAGAAGTCTGGCCAGAATTTATATAAATTACAAGGAAAACTCAACTTACAAGCTAGTTACTGAGTTCTCAGCAGTTCATTTGCCCCTTGGCCTGTTCATGGGTAGAAAGAAAAATTAAAATCCACCTGAACGCTGTGTAGGCCAGGGGCATCTTTAAGGCTACCTTCTTGTCAGACATTGTTTGGAAAATTACAATAACCTCTTTCAGCACAGTTGTGGTGGGCTCTGACACTGTAGTGAATTGGCAAATATCTAAAGAAAAATTTTGAAGGACAGTTCCTATATAAAAATGTTACAGAGCACTACATCTGTAATATAACTAAGTATCAGCTAACATTAAGAGGTTTCTAACAGAGGCAGTCAACCAGGTGTTACACTGATACATTAAAGACACAGCTGGTAACAAGTGTAGCTTCTTCCAAATAAAACATTCCAATTTCATGACAGAAGACATGCGAGACTTAACTGTTAAAACACCACCAATGACTATGTGAAACCACTTGCTAAGGCATAGTGACTTCAGGCATAAGCTATTGCTGAAAGGCATTTCCAAGCTGGAAGCTGACCCAATGCTAACACAACCCTCCAGATAAAATTAGTATTTCCTACCAAGGAGCATTTTCAGTGTTCTGAAACACCTAGGAACATGCAGCATCAGTCTGCAGATCAGAGAAGATGATTCAACTAAGAACTCCGCAGAGGCTCAGGAACAGCACAATAGCCCAGTCACCCTAGGACCTCCCTGCCAATGCCGGGAAAACAAGGGTGAAGCAAGCCCATTTCTTCTCCACCTGTACCAGAGCCATGGGGAACTGGGCTTCTCACTCTAGAAATTAAGCCAAGTAACTCCATTACCAGGGATTTCTCCAGGCTCAGCATCAGGATGGGTGGCACTAACCTATCAGACACCTTTCTCCTTGCTCCGATCCTGCCTGTTCTTAACTCTGGATATCCTGTTTTTCCTTTCACCGTAACTTACACACACAGAGCTGTACCACAGGCAACAGCTGCCTGTCAGAGAGCAGGAATCCAGCAGACTCTGGCCAGAGGCAGTACTGTCCATCTCTTCTGGAATCTCTTGGCTTGCCAGGCTCTGGGGCTTTATAACAATGAAGTCAAGAAAAGCACAATCCTCCTAAGCCAAAACAAGCAGATCTTAAAATACGTCCTGTTGAAAAACCTTACTGGGAAATAAACTGCACAAAGGCTTAATTCCTGATAGAGTCTGGCCCCTTAACTATGCCGTTTCTCCCAATTAGTCCTCTAATATGGGAATAAATCTCTAACACAGTGCTGAAGCTGCAAATGGCAAAATGGGCAATCCAAAAACAAAAGACAAAGAATAAAAAATTAGCTGCTCAAACAATAGGACACATGAAGAGTCAGCAACGCAAGCAGAAAGCCTCCGGTTCTCATACAGAGGAAGTGGGGTTTATCACGTATTATTTTCACACAAGAACTGGCTGCCTCTGGAGGATGGAAAGTTGAAAACTTGTTTGTTTTAAGATGATATAGAAAGAGACAGAGATGAGATACGTGGGCTTGAGAATGTTTTAGATCTTGTTGGCATGCAGAGTAGGCCCGAGGACCTCAATCCACAGAGGCAATCTCTCCTGACACAGCCTTTCAATTGAACACAGCAGCTGCACATGAACAAACCCCGTCAAAGCAACTGGATTTGCTCAAACACTGGAGGCTATAGAGTTTGCCTTTTGGAGCTCATCCCCCACACCCCAGCAATGACAAACAAAACTGCAGAGCTATGCAATCAACTCCCAAGCTGGCATCCACTGGGTATCAAGTGTGATGATTTTATATAAATTCCATTTTACTTAAAAGAATAGTAAATAACCGTGTTAGAGAGGATCCAGTTCCTAAAGCCATAAACCGCTGCCACATGTTCAGAAGCCCAGCATGTTATTTGCTAGACAGACCAGAACCTAAAAGCAGTTGTAAATATTATTCAGTCAAATGATTTTCCAGGACCTGTCTCCCCAACCCCCAAAAAAGGACTCAGTTAAAAAGTTGTACAGCTTTTCTGTAGGAATAGTTCTGAGCCTTATAGCCAAATAGTTTATTCTATTGAAGCTTCATGTATTCTATACCTGAGAATATTTACATGTCCCATTCCTGGTGCCAACTGCATGCACAGATGGGGGAATGTGACAGTACTCTCAACTATTTGACATAGCAAGAGGGAAATAATGTGAAATCACTGGTGTAAAATTTAGGTATTGCTGAAGTTATAAATAAGGAATCAGTTGTTAACAGAGCTACCACCAGCAGGAGGGGCAGAAGTGACTGTCTTAGCTACAGGGCAAGCTTCAAATTACATTTGAATTATCTTCCTAACATGGGAATATCAGAGAGCACCAGGAGAGGGGTGCTGCAGGGCTGAACAATAGCAACTCCAGAAGTCTCCCAGTTACAGCCCTCAAAGCCACTCCATTTCTCTGTCTCCAGCTTGGAAGCAGTCTCTGAGTGGCCTCCTGAAAACAGCAGCCTATCTGTTAAATCTAAGTTTCAACTAGGTAGTCTGCATGGATGAACAAATAAATACCCTTCTAAGGAAGGAGGACAATGCCACTCAGCATGAAAAGACCTTAAGTTTTGTCAGGTGCCAACTGGTAGAGAGAGAAACAAATGAACAGAGTCCTGAAAAAAGGGCAGATGACAACATCCTGGAGGAGACCCCAGCATCCTTCCACCAATGTCCACTTGCAGGGGAGAACACCTGAGCCTCACAAGCATGCTGCCCTCAGCCTAAAGGTGTTCCTCGATCTGCCAGACAGACTTTTGGTGAGGATTTCAAGTCATCCAGCCATCTTAGTTCTGCAAAACGTTCAGAATCATAATTAGAAACAATCTTAAGCTGCACAAAGTACAAGTACAGTTCTGTGCAAAAAAAATCTTTCAAAACCCCTCCCATAACATGTAGGTCAAGTTTGGTTTTGTTTTTTTGTTTGTTTTTTCAAAGAAGAACGTTCCTGGACAACAGTATTGCTTGGAGCACCAAACGTACATTCAGATGAACTGTAAATGAAGACCTGCCTGATTAAAAAAAAAAAAAAAAAAAAAAAAAAAAAGAGAGGCTTGCAGCAGTGTGGTAACACCTGTCACAAGCAGCACACACACATAAAATCTAGTTTAGCAGTGCAGAGGGACTTCATGCTGGCTGCACAAGTGAACTTCAGGAAAAGGACATTACAGATGGCCAAAGCAGAGTGTCTGGGGTCATTATGAGCATCTAACCAAGCTTGAGCAAGTCAGTAAAGCCAAGGCATAACAAATTAAACAACTAAACTTCCCTCCCCCGACATAAATCCTCCTTGAAATTTAATTTAATTTCAAGATTAAGGCATGATTAGCTGTGGCCTGGCTTTCATTCTCAGTGGAAATACTCCACCTCAGTCATATTCAACAGTGTCTTTTCCTACTCAGGAAAGCACCAGGATACCATGTACAGAAAGTACTAACAGATCTGAGCTTAAGCACCCAACGATTTGATTCTCTGCTGAACATCCACATGATCTACCAGTCTCAGCCCATCAGCCACAGCTGCCAGGCCTATGGCTTCTTAAAGGCTGTTCTTAACAGGTTGTGAGGGGATGCATTAAATCAGAGGAAGAACGGGAAAGTTGCAGCAATAAAGCAAGTCTTCCATTCAAAAGATACCTTAAATGCAAATAGGAAAGAGAACACAAGAACACAGGTAAAAAGGTTCAAGCAGCCTTGACAAGGGAAGACAACACAAAGAAAAATATCACCCGACTATTACAAAAAACTCCATCCACCAGAACAAAAAGAGGTGTCAATTTTAAGTCAACTAATGATTAGCCAGACTAATGGAAACAGGTCAATCATTGCTGTAAGCAAACAGAGTACCAGAAATCTGAGCAGTGCAGGTAGGGAAAGGATAGACCTCTTTAAGGGCGCAGAAAAAACAGCACAAGCAGTGGTTATGACATTAAAGCTGTTCTTTCTAGAGTTTGTTAGAACATCTCCCAGGGGAACAAATGGCATTCTGTCTTGTGTTCTGGCGGTCATCATGCTGAATTTTATACAAAAACACCAAGTACAATTCACTGTCTGTTCTGTATAAAAAAGTTGTTTTGGTCTACAGATTAACAATTCTCTTGAGACAGTCTCCATTAAAGAGTCTATCCATAATGAAGAAAAACAAATATTTAGTTGGTTCTCCTCAATGGTTTGGGTTATTTTTTTTTTTAACCTTATTATTTCACCACCAGAGTGCCAGCTGGAATTCACAGCCAACATCCTTTGAAATTCATTTCCTTACATTTAGTCCTATCGAGGAAACCACTTTTTGACCAATTACAGACTTCTCTGTATCTACAAAGTCATTTATGAAGGGATACAGTCTCCACGTAAGAGTTGCTGGACTTTTTTTTTTTTTTTTTTTTTTTAAATGAAAGCTGGTCTAGTCTATTAGCAAACAGTATTTTATTCAATACTGAGTCTCCTCACACCACCTCCCAACACACAGATGCCTTTTAGACTAGCTGGCTGACAACTATAAAAACTCCTTCAAGCAGCTCATTTATGAGGAAAACTGGATTAGCAAATTCAGTTCAAAGGAATGTGTCTTTGGACAAGAATCCTGCCTAGTGTAAGAAAACTGTACTCACTGTATAAAAAGCATATATGTCATCATTTGATGACATCAGGTCTGCCAGCACTGCCTTTTACACAACTTGCATTGCCGGCAGCCAAACAAGATCAGTAGGTGTGATTTAGAATTACCCACTGATGTGAAGGCTGAGGTCCAGTCATGTGGATCTCCAGCTCTGGAATTGCAAGGAAGAAGCTGAACCTAGCTGACATCACCCAACACCTATCAGAAGTATGATATTTTGTCACGTTCATATGGGATGACACCTGGGAGATCCACCATCTTTCAATAGGGATTGTGAAATGCTGGTCAGTGGTGTATCTGTTCTGTTCTGCCACTTCTGTGCTTTCTCATACTTAGTTATATACTTCTCATTGGCAAAGGAAAAATCATACACGCAGAAGGTTTGTGAAGTAACTCGTGTTTATGAATAAGTATTTTTGATCGTTAGATTAATCATAGTTTAAAAAAAATCACCACATACTACGATTATTGTATAGTTCACAGATTACATTACAAGGTAAAAACTCACTTTTAAGTCTGCATCAGCTTCCACCCTGGCAGAATAATTTTCATTGAAAATTAAGTGCTCTTTCACGTTTTTTTTTTCCTTCACTTCTGGGAGGACAGGTTTACTGCATGAGAACTCCACACCTCATGTGCTCAGCACTGGGGCAGATGCCAGCACTGGGGGCAGACAGCTTTACCACTATGCCACTGAGCTCTGTGGTATTCTTAGTTGTTTATATAAACTGCACTGATGCAGTAATTCCATCGGCTCTTCCAGTTCAATTACTTTTAAATTCCCTGAAGAGAGACAGCATTCCTGCAACTCACATTAGCACCAGGGCTACTTGTGGCTGTTTCTCCTTGGCTATGTAGATTCAACACCATCAAAAATAATATTGTTGAACTGCATCAAGGGAACAAAATGAAGCAAAAGGCACAGAAAAAACTAAGAGAGATATAAAGAGTCTTGAAGTATGGCAGCAGGACAAAAGAAAACTCCTCACAATAAAAATGGAGCCACTTTCAGCAGCTGCTGGTTACATCAGTCAGCCCCGGGGCAAAACAGGGAAAATGCCAACGTAAGTAAATACAGGATTCAACTAGACATTTGAAGTAGGTAAAGAACTGTGCATACAGATTTTGAAGTCGCTCAACAAGATTTTCCTCTGTCTCTTTTTCCTGTTTTAAAGTTACGATTCCCAAACTTCTACAGCTACTCTGTGGATACCTCCAGCACGTCCTAGCTGCTCCTCCATCCTAACAGAGGCAAAGAGAGCGCGTTACAGAGCTCTCTGCGAGCACCGAGACGGCAACCCCCGCCCGCCC
>NW_020799118.1:12184292-12198209 GCF_003259725.1 Athene cunicularia | reverse complement strand
CCTGCTCCCGGTCTTTTCCGCCGGGAGCGGGCCGGCCGTGGGAGGAGCGTGGTGGTGAGTCCCGGCCTGCCCCGCGGCCCCGCCATGAGGGGGGGTGCGGCCTCCGCCGCGGGCGAAGCGCCCTGGTCCGGGCTGTGGAGAGGAGAAGGGTCAATTCAGCAGGCCTCCAGAGCCTGAGCGTTGCCTTGTTTTCCTGCTCGGAACAAAATACATGATTTCTCTTCGCAGGCGGAGGAGGAATGGAGGACCTCCTTAAGGCAGCACCTCACTCCCTGGGGAAGAGAGATTGGGCTCTCTTGGGGTAAATTTAGCCCCTTTAATCAGCTCTGAACGAGGAGCAGGGCATGGGAGGCTCCACCACTGCTTCATCTCAGAGGAGGAATAACAGTTTATAGCCAAACGCTTCACTAAAAAACGAAATACAGATTTGCTGCTGTCACAGGTTTGTGGGGATGTCCCAGGACCCATCCAGGTCTCTGCTTCTAGCCCCGGGGCCACCCCCCAGCACAGCAGGGTCACCTAAGGGGACCTGTGTCAGGGTGCTTGGATGGCCTATATCCGTTCCTCTCCAGGGCTCTCTCCAGTTCCCAGTTCTGGCTCCTCCCAGGAGAGGAGCCTTTTTCTCAGGAATTAGTTTTCCCTTAACAAACAGCAGCTCCCTGCTCTGCATCTCTCCTCTCTTGGAGATGTGCTGCACTGTCAGCTGTCCTTGGCTCCCAGCACCCATCCGAGAGCACCACTAGGCTTCCTCCAGCCCAGCAGTGCATGTCAGAAGAGTGTGGCTGTTTTTGCAGCTCCATTCCTAGAAAAAGGCTCTTTTTGACAACGTTATTTCCAACTGATGTAATGTAACTAAAGAGGACAAACCCATGGCTGCCTCTGCCTTCCCAGGCATCGCAAGGCTGCACTTCCAGACTGCAGGGCCCTTCTGTACCCCTGCTTTTTCGGCCATAATTTGAGGGTCAGCTGTTTCAGTGGAGGTAAATGGTGCATTTGCACGAACAAGAGGCGTTTGGGAAGTATGCCCAGCCTGGCAGAGTGTGTGGCCAAGCGGCAGCATGGCTGGGACGGGCCAGAGCATCGGACTGTCTGGAATGTGGAATGTAAACAGAGCGTGTTACCAGCAACAGCCTGGCTTCGTGCTATAACCCAAACCTAACGCGTTGTGTCTCGGGAGCAGCAAAACCCACGCTCCTGCCTGCTCGAATTGCAGCCCAGGGGCCATTTGTCACTTGTCATGTTGGATCAAATCATAACTGTAAATAAGCTGTGCCCCTTCTCCCCACCACTCCCCCAGCCCTGGCATTTTCAGCTATTGAAATTCTGGCCTCAGCCTCTAGAGTTTGCACCCAGCTTCAGGAAGCGACATAAATGTTGTGCTGGGAGCTTGAAGGCTGGGGCTGTGCTCACAGGGCTGAGAAGTGCTGTCCCCAGGAGGGAAGCAGCTTGTGTTCCTCTGAGTCACCTGCCCACCTGCCTTGCTTCGGACAAGCACAGCAGGGAACAACTCCACCAGCTATTTAAATATTTTCATGCCTTAATGTCTTCAAACAACTTAAACCAACAAACAAGCACTGAGTGCCTGCTCATGAGAAGCTGCATTTGTAAAACAACTCCTGAAGACTGTTTGGCCTGAAATCTCAGGGCAGGACTGGTGAGCGTGAGCAGGGATGGCTCACAGCTGACAAAGAAAGGAACCAGTTGTGATCCCACTCACCCCAAGCTCTGTGTACTCATCACAAGCTCAGCCAGCCCAATGACCTCAAAGAAAATTCAGTAGCTTCAGCCCATGGCTCCCTGTTGATTTCACTTGGGGTCTGGCTCTGAGGTGCTCTGTGATGGGAGAAGGGTGATGCAGGTGGAGTCCACGTTAGGTGATGAAAAGACATAAGTGCCTGTCTGCAAGTCACAAGGAGCCATGGCCAACACCAGGCCTGGCATCAACTCCTGAACTAGTGAGGGTCTTACAGACCCTCCATTATCCTCAGCACATGGATGGGCTGCTTCTTGCACAGGGTCCTCTTCCTCATGAGGAAGAAAAGTAGCATTTTCTCCATTTTTTGGAAGGGAAGGTTAGGCAGTAGGAAAGCAGATGCTAAGTACACCAATGTGCAGATCTGCCAGCTTCTGCCTTCTCTCTCACCTTCTCCAAGATGCTGGTAGATACATGGTAGTTACTGTCCAAGAGATGTGTTAGAAGATGTGTTTTTTGGGGATTTATGTAGAAAATGAATATGCAGCAACAAGACAGCAAAAAATCATACCCTGGACGTGGAACAGAGAGCATAGTTGTTTGACAGGACTCACGAAACAGGCTCCCTGTTGAAATGACCCAGCCCAGCAATGACAGAGCTGGGGCTGGCCGAGGTCTCCTGGTTGTGTGGGCATCTCCTCCTGCCTCCCACCAAGCACGGCACAGCGAACAACTGCAGGGCAGTTATGCCACACTTTTTATTGTATTGTATTCCATGCATTATGTTCATGTTTTATAGTATGACAGAGGGAGGGATAAAGATAAATGTTAGACATAAACAAAAGCAGAAAGGTCATTTGTAACAGGTCCTGAGAAGGAAAGGCACATCGTAACCACCAAATTCAACAGAATGGAAACCTTGAACAGAGGAAGACAACGCTGGAAAGTGGATGAGGGAGGGGGTGTTTCAAGTTCGGTGATGTGGAAGCAGGTTTGACAGCAATTTGCATTTCCCTACCCACCAAGGTCTGTAGTTCAGATGGGTTTGGGAACCTCAGTATTCAACCAAACCACTTCCAGAGTCCTGTTGCCAGAGAGAGTCCAGGATCCCCAACTCCTCCAGGCTTAGTCAGCACCAAGGGGCAGCACCAGACTCAAAGCTCCTTCTTGCAGAGACCAGGTGGGAAAGGGCAGCTGGTGGAGAGGCAGGAGGAAGGGCTGCCTAACACCGAGGGACCCCAAGCCATCTCCTGCCTGGCAGTGCCAGATCACAGGAGCACCGTGGACCGTGGCATCACTGGTGACCTGTGGGTATTGCTATTGGCTGACATCAAAGACCACAGGGAAGGGGAAGGCCGGGGCAGAGGATGGGTACAGCAGTGAAACGGTTGGCACAGACACTGGCACATGTCTCCATTAGATCAGATACCAGAGGGATTGTAGCACCTCGAAGGGAAGCAGCAGCAAAACTGTGTGCTGTGCCTGATTTAAGGCAGCAATTGCCACTTGTGATCCAGTGCCGGGAAGCATGAGGTTCCTGCCAGAGCAGCACAAAGGGCTCCAGAGCCAGGCTTGGACACTGCTGGAGCACACCCTCCAGCAAGCTGCTCTCATGCACGACGAGGTACTTCTGGGAACTGTCACACAGTGGAAATGAGCACAGAACCAGGGCAGAGGCTTGCAGAGCTGGGCTCACGCTATTGCTCCCAGGAGGCAACTAGGCACACATCTCTTCCAAGCACCCACATCTGCTGTGACAAAGATATGATGGTGTCTTGGCTTGCAAGAGGAGACAGTTCAGCTTCATCTTGGGATCAAGAGGAGGGATGGTTCTGTCATCACTTGGCAGTAACAGAGCCAGCCTTGCTCCTGTAACTAGATGTCAAAGTGTGTTTTGCAGTTGAAGAGTGAACATTTAGCAGCCCAGATTTCTCCTTGAGCCCCTTTTCTTTAGTTCGTTACCTGTGACCCTTTCCCAGTCCCTCTAAGCCATCCTGAAAGTTGCAGCCAGGCTGAAATAAGCAGCAAGAGGGCAGAAATGTGAGGCAGCGGCAGGGCTGAGCCCGATGCCTTTCCTGAGCAGCACAAGATGGAGGACACAGGCAGGGGTGTGTCAGCCTGCGGTGATTTTACTCAAGCCTGTGGGCAGAAGGCTGCATTATGTCAGTGGTGGGCAGCCCAAAAGGACAGGCAGGCTGCAGGGCTTCACCTCAAGCTGGTGTCCAGGAGGAACAGCTCAGGGCCTCCCTGGCTGAGCTCAGATACAGGGGTCTCCATCTCTGACCAACTCAACCAGGAGAGAAGGTTGTAGGAAGTTTTGTCTTTGCCTCCACGGACTTTGCACGGGGCTCTGGGAGAGGGCTGAGCTGCCTCTTGACCAGGGCTTAATTCGGTCTGTGGCAGATTGTAAACTTTAGTCCCTGCTGAGAGATAAGATAGGTCTGGATTTGGCCTCCAGGTGAAAGACTCTTTATCTTGTTCTGCCTGGCTACAGCCCCCAGCAGCTGCTCAGAGCTGGTGTGCTGGCATCACTGGCTCCCCCACCACAGCCCAAGTCTGGGACACTGCAAAATCCCAAAAGCACGGAGGAAGATGCTCTGGGGTCTAAGCTCAGGACTGGGAAAGCCTGGGCAAGGCAGGACAGGCAGCAAACTGGAATCAGGCAGTGCCCTGCCATCACAGTGTTACCTCTACATCCAGCTGTGGCAACACTGAGCTGGGTTACAGGGTCATCATCCATGGAGGTAACAGCACGACACGAGGGTGTTCCTGCTGCTGGCTGAGGACCCCACAATGCTGCCAGCACCCTGGGCTGGGAGCTGCGAGGAGGCCAGTGAGTAGATGGGTAATGCTCTGATCCAGGGCTTCTTTCCAAAGGCTGTCAGGAGAAGCAATCGGCATCCATGCAAAGGCTCTAGCATTGAGCCCCAGAGACAGGCCAGGACCAGGTCCTGGAGGCCTCGCCTCCGCTGTTCTCAGGATGCGACGATAACTCAGGCCTCACAATCTGGGGCACAGAGCTGGAGTGAAGGGAGATGGTGGGGAGCCTTCCTCTTCAGCTGCAGGAAACCACCTTGGTGCCTGCAAAAGCAGGGGACATCGCCTCATTGCTTAGGCCAGGGCTGGCTGTGGGGGCTGGTGCTCTCCTCCTGGGCAGGCTGTGTCCACCCCAGCATAGTCAACACCAATAGTAGGGAGCAGAGACAGGAATGCCACGCTGAGGCCACGTACAGAGGCTGGGCAGGAGCTGGATTCTCCAGGGAGCAGCCTCTGCAACTTGGCCACCTTTTTTCTCCTGCCTACTCACGCTGCACACGCTTGGCCACAGCCCATTCCTCACAAGGCTCCTGCCTCTAGGCCCGAAGGTGTCACTGTCCCAGTGTCTCCACAGCCAGTGCAGCAAAGCCCCCAAGGTGCCACCATGGCCCACACGTTCTCATCTGAGCCCTGCATGGGCTTGGACACAGCTCAGTGCCCAACAGATGCTGCAGGAGATGAACCTGCCACAGAGCTGGGGCTCCTCCAGCATTTCCCTCAGTCCCACAAGACTTAATCTGCAGCATGTCCCCCAGCTGCTGAGAGGAAAGGGGGGCTGGTACCCCACGACCACCCCTAACCAACATCCCCCAGCAAGTTCACAGCCGTCGCCAAGCAGAGGGGAGAGGATGCAGTGCAGAATGAGTCATCCCCTGGTCTTGTGATGGAGTTTGGTGGAAAAATCATCCTCTTCCAACCCCTGGCTTGGGAAGAGCACTGGTGGGGGGCACCCCACGTGCCCGGAGCCAGCCCAGCTCAAGGGCCATAGCCACGCTCACACATGGGCAGAGAGGAGGAGGTTGTGCCCACACTCACACACCACATGGATGCGCTTTAAAAAAAGTGGGAATTGTGAGTGTAGGAGGGGGGTTTCCTGAGACCGCAGAGAAGCGAAGGCCGCGATGAACAGACAGGGACAGGCGCGCTGGTGTCAGAGCAGTCCTGCCTTAAGGCTGCAAGTGTTCCAGGTACTGCGGCAGCGGGTTCTCCTTGACGTACTTCTGAATGTACCAGCACGTCAGGTGAGCTTTCAGGTCCTCCTCCACCACGAAGTCCAGGGCTGCCTGCAACCAGCCAGAGAGGACAGATGGGTTACAACCAGCACCCCCAGTCTAAAATCCTCTCTGAAGCCTCACAGGCATCCCGACTCCCATACCCCACATGCAGCTGGGGGCCGCAGCAGGTTGCCCTGTGAGAGGCAGAGGAGGGAGGGGGCTGGGGGGAGAGCACAGCCATCCTGCTGCAGCCTCCACAGCATCCCCAGTTTAACCAGCAGTGTGCAGGGATCCCCCCGCTGCTCCGGGTAACCCTCAACACATCCAGCCTGGGGGATGCTGCACCACAGGTGACCCAGCCACATCATGTGAAGGCCACTTTTGTCACCCATTTGCCCTGGCTTACAGGGCCAAGACGCAGCTGTAACCCCAAAGCGTCACCCTGCAGTCCCCACCACCGCTATGCTCACAGCTCCTCAGCAACCCTGTCTGGCTGTGGGCCTCAAAAGCAGGGCCCAAGGCAGGAAAAGGGCTCATGAGAACCTTGAAGCTTTGAGATGAGGGGGTCCAGCCCCCAGGAGAGGCAGAGCATCAGCCCCTGCAAGGTGACACAAGGGCTGTTTGCTGCGAGGAGGAAAGGTCCAAGCCTGGGTGAGCGGCTGGACATGCTAGCACACACCCAGCCCCTCTCACTGCCAGAAATAGGAATATCTGACCACGGATTTCCATCTGCCTCGCCAGCTGCCCCTATCTCCCATTGGAGCAGGGACGGTTCCCGTGGGGAAAACATGCAACACCAGTGCAACACAGCCTTGTTTCAGCCAGGGTCTCCAGCCGCCGCTGGGACAGCAACAGCTTCTGCCCAGGGAAGCCGTACCTTCGCGAGGTGCTTGGCTATTCCTCTCCCTCGATAGGCATCTGGTACTTCCGTGTGCTGCAAGTCCACGATCCGCTTCCCCACATACTCGTAGAGCAGCACCGCCTTGTCATGGCAACCTGGGGGATGTGAGAGAAAGGTGAGGCTTGGGACAACCCTGGGGAGCCCCGGGCTCCCAGCCTGCTGTCAGATGGAGCCGTTCACTGGGGAGCCCTCAGCAGGGGATGAGCAACGGGCAGCTTTGTGACTGCTGACAGCCCTCATGCCTGCGGGAACAGCTGTGGTGCTGGGTGGGAGACTTCGCTTTTGATGACACTTGGATGTCCTTGTGCTTCCTCCCAAGGTGTGAGCAGAGGCAGGTCTGCTTGTCCTTTCCAAGCTTCTGGACCAGGGGCAAGTTTTCTACCCAGCCCTGAATCGCTGATATGCCAACACAACACATTTAGGGTAGGAAAGCAGCTAGCGGGAGGGGCGAGATGTGTTAATGGAGGGGGAGAGAGAGCAAAAAGAGGAGAGGGGAAAACAGGACTAAGTCAACCCAGGTAACAGCCAATTCCTTGCTCTCTATAGCACAGAGTTTTTGTCATGGCATATAAAACATGACAAGACTCCTTGGCCTGGTGCTGCAGCATTTGGATAGACACATTTTGGGGGAAGATACTGGGAGAGAGAAATCCCACAAACACACAGGAAAGCGCACACAGGCAACAGAGGCAGTTTGTGCACATATATTTACATGCACACGCACAAAGGCTTCCTGTTGCAACACCCTAACCTTTCTCACAGTGGTTCAGTTACAAGAAAAAAAGAAGTTTCAGCACACATGTAAATCAGAGGAGAGCTAATAACACCCCTCTGGCTTCATCTGCAGAACCTGAGCTTCTGACTTCAATGCAAAAGCAAACATTTCATTTCTAGAGGGTTTCTGTATTTAAAAGGGAGTTTCAGAAATGCAAGTTTCCAAACAAAGAGACAAACTCCATTAAAACAATGGAAACCCTTCCATTCCCTCCAATGGTTATTCACCTGCATTTACTATATGCTTTATAGCTGAGCTCAATATGCTTTATTTTATTTCATTTCAGCTGACAACAGCTGAAATAATAGCCCTGTATTTGAGAGACACTAGAAACGAGCCCATTTGAATTTTGTATTTCAAGAGAAGCAGCTCAAGTTTTTGTTCCAGCTCCTTTTAGGCAGAGACTCAGTCTTCCTACACTGGATGGAAACCTTCGCATTTCCAGCCCGAGTTTATTCCTGCTGGTTTCTACCCACTTGTTCTTGTGCCAACATTATTCTTGGATGGACATAAATAATTACCCTCCCTGCCATCCCCCCTGAGTATTACAGGCATCAGTCCCACCCCTCTCAGCCTCTAGTTCACAAAAAAGCCAAGCTCTTTTAGTCTCCCTACAGATCACAGATCCCCCACTCCATCTCAGGACAGAGGGTTTGGAGTGAACCACTAGGACGGGCAGAGGTAATGGGGTGGGGAAGGAACTGAAGGGGTGCTCACCTCTTCCCCATTACCAAGACCAGTGCAGATGAGAACCTATAGCCCCATTTTACAGCTGCAAATCTTTGCGGGAAAAAAAAGGAAGAACTGGAGCATTTCCCTGTGTGGATCCAGGCACCCAAAAAAAGCTAAGACAGCAGCTGCAAGCCCAGCTCTTCCCCAGCAGCACAGACCTGTCTCACTCCAGAAAAAGCCTGACCAGGTTGGGGCACAGGCAAAGCTGGGTGCCCTCACCCTCGCATCAGAAGTGACACGTTTGGTGGCAGCTCTCTTAGAGGTGCTGGCAGCACTGAAGGTTGTAAACACTCTTGTAACAGTGGCTTGGCTCCAGATCTTCCACTCTGCTCTCCTCCCAGGCCAAAACTTTCCATAGACTCTGCCTGAAGCTTTGCTAAGTTCAAAATTAAATCCTTCTCAAAGTGATGACAGAGCAAAAGTTTGTTGTTTTTTTAAAAACACTTTTATACATTATATTTATATGTGTATGATCAGTATAAAAGTATCACCCACAAAAACACATTTTAAAGCAGAAGATGATGCAGTATTTGAAAAAATCTCAGATCTGCCCTGGACAGACTTTCCCTTGTTACTTGCTGTGTCACAGTAGCACCACAAAACCCCAGCCAGGACGGGAGCTGCAGGGTGCTGCCAGTGTACAGACAAACACACACAGAGCCCAAAGGATTTTACAACCAACTGCAGAGAGCGCCAGTGCTGTGGGAAACCAGTCCCAGTACAGAAAAACATCCTGGTTCAGTCAAGTACATAAATGCATCTGTATGTGTCCATCTTGTTGACAGGACTCTGAGCCACCTGGCACATGAAATCAGGGACACTCATGCCACAGGGTTTGTTGCATCCCCACTCCCACACAGCTCTAAGGCTGGACTGGGCTACACTAAGCATCTCCAAGTCCCCTGTCTCCAGGTCCCTGCTGCGGGATGGTGGGTGATGCAGAGCCACAAACCAAGTACCCGGACTGCAAGAGGAGCTGATGGCGTGGGACAGCCAGAGCTGAGTTGTGATGCTTAAAGGTCACCACAAACACCCCCTGCAGCCCTTCTGGGCAAGAATGTGCCAAGCCAAACCCATAAGCTGAGCACAGCTGGACACACAGGACTGCACCAGCATGGGGACTGGAGGTGGGGAAAAAGCCTTGATCAACAAAGGAGAAACAAGCTGGGATCTGAAAGGATTTCAGTCGTGCGAGACAGCATCCCACCTGGATTCTTGCACTGTCGGGCTGTGTGCTGGTGGCAGCCCTGAGTCTGTAGCGATGCTGGCTCATGGCACAGGTACTGCAGGAACAGCCTTTCCTGGAGATCAAGATCCCTCTTCCTCTGCTGAGCAGGGCTGAAGGTGGCCAACGGCTCAAAGGGAGGGGAAGGACCAGGCGGCAGAAAGCCTGTTTCCTTCAAAACCTGTGCATCCTCCTCACACCATCTTCACAGGGCCCAGAGCCTCTGGGAAAAGCAGGGTGAAGCAGGCTGTACCACCAAATCAGGACTGTTCCTGGGGTCTCCACGAGCAGCTTCATGCATAACCCTCATTTTCCCACTATAAAGCCTCTCTGGGGTTGGAGGAAGGAGATGGGGGAGCAAAAACACCTCGCTGCAATATGATGCTGGACGAAAACAGCCTTGCTGCTATGTGGTACCTTGGACACAGGGGGCTGCTCCCAGTAAAGGGAACATGGCAAACTGTTTGGGGGTGCTGGAAGCAGCATTGACCCATCACAGGAGCAGCCCAACCTCAGCTTGTTGCAATCCCCCACAAAGAGAGAGCACGCAAACAGAAACCACACCAAAACATGGCATAAGAGGGACACTGCAAACCGGCTTCCTGCCTGTCTCATCCCTTTTGACTTCGGGGCAGGGATTTTACCAGCCTGCACAGGCAGAGCTTGGCAAAAAATGCTCAGGTCTTGGCCAGCTCGAGCAGTGCCCCGTGAGCCTGATTGTGGTGTTTGACTCGCAAACACTCCCCTGCACTCTGCCTCAGCTTCGAGGCCATGGCGAGCAAGGAAGTCTGAGTCAATGCAAATCAGCACAACAAGAAAGAGGAGCAAGAGAAGGCTGCACGATAAAAATGGCAGCAGTGACAGCACAGCTGGTCCCCAGACCTCCCTCCCTCGAATCGCAGGGTGTGTGGGGAAGGGGAAGCTTTGCCAGGAGGTGGGTGAGGGATCACATCTAGACTTGCTCTCCGTGGAGGGTTTCCACCAGGACCAGTGGTGTGCAGCTTCCACCTAAGCAGGGCAGACAGTTGAGGTCCCAGCACCGCAGGCTCAGCTGCACCACCAGACACAGATCCCCAGGCCAGGCAACCCATAAGCCTTGGGAGAACATGCAGCAAGCCCAGCCCCAGCCCCGAGCTGAGGAAGGGACAGGGCAGACATCAGGAAGACTCGGGCACTCCACTCCACACCATCCTTCACTGACCCCCTCTCCCAGGGCACGCGCTGCCTGGTAAGGGGATGCTGCAGCACTGGCAGCACATCAGGACCTGTTCCTCCAGCCCGAGGCCTTCTCCCTGTTCCTCTGCGTTGGCCCTAGCCCACAATACACCATTGTGCACCCGGGTCCGGAGCAGGGCAGGGGCCTGGCAAGTGCTGGCTGCCTGTGGGCCAATTTCTACACTCATCAGGCTTTGGAGGCAGCCCCTGAGCTCCAGCCTCCTTGAGGCACTGCTGCAAAGCCCTTCCCAGAGAGCAAGGGGGAAAAGAACAGACTCCAGCCACATTTCCTGCTCTCAGACCCAGGAAAGCTGAGGCAGGCAGCAGCTCGGCTCTTCTGGCTGCTGAGCCAAAAGGTGGCCACCGAAAGCTGTGCGTGGGGTGAGCCAAGAGGATGAGATGCCCCGAGTTGCTTGTGCATCCCAGGCCAGAGCTCGCTCTGTGCCATGGGCTGGCCTGGCTCCCCAGAGAGCCACTGGCATGTTACTACGGAGAGAAAACACAACAGAGTACAACAGATGGAGCCAAGCGGAGACGGCGCAACCGTCACGGAGGGGCCCTCGCTTGTGGGAGCGGCAGCAGGGGGGGGCACTCTGGTCTAAAGCAGTTTCCTGTCTGGGAGCTCTCTCAAAACGACCGTGGCATGGAGGAAGAGTGGGGACATCTTGATGCAGTGTCCAGATCCCTTCATCCACCGTGCAAACTTGCCAGCTTTCCCCTCCTGGAGAACATCTGCCCATCCTGGAGAGCAGGGAGGAAAACACCAAGGCACAACATGCTCCAGTTTTCCTGATAAACCTGAGCCTAGACTCCTGAGAAGGAGCTGCTGAGACTCAGATCAGCAACGGGCAAAGCAAGAGCTTCCAGCAACTGGATCCTGCCCAAACCCAGCTGGGAGGAGCAGGAGGTTTGGGAAGTGTGGCTTGCTGCACCCATGTGTCAAATGAATGGGAGCACAGGTGTGAAAGAAGCCTGTGCATCCCCAAGGAACTGGAGCTGCTCAGTGTGTGCAGTGAACCCATCTTCCAACCACAGAGTCTGAGGTGTTTGATGGCCATCAAGAAGTCAGAGAGGCCACTGCTAAAAGTGCTGTTCCCCTGCCCCAAGCAGTTGTGCCAGCAGCTGGACTGACTGGCTGACTACTTTGGGGTGGAGGGTCTCTTTGGGTTTCTTGCTTTGACCAGAAATTTTATCTCGAATCCAAAAGAAAAACCCTCAATTATTCCTGACGAAACCAGCCTGTATGATTCCCCTAGAAGTTTTTAGCTTTGACAAACAGTTGTTTTCCAACAGTTGCTGAATGAGGAGGTTTCTGGCTGGCTTGTGCTGTTAGTCACATCTTAACCCATTATGAATCCAGTTGGGCTTCTTTCTACCCTCCTCTCAGAGGGATAATGAAGCTTGGTGAGCTCTGGTTATAATCAGCTTTACAATGCTTCTGCATTTGGGATACAAGGGAAAAGGGTATGTGTTAAAGTGAAGCATCTGATTCTATCAGAGTTTTAGGAGCCATGTGCAGCAATGAGGGCAGAGAAGGGAAAGACAGAGCAACCCAGAAAATTCATCTTTTCTGTGTACAAGGAGGGAGTCTCAACACAGGTTACGTGGGTGCAGAGGCAAACACAGGATGATGCTGAAAACACAGACTTTCACAACTAGTTCACAACTTTCATAGAGTCTTAGGCCTCTTGCTACAGGGATTTCCATAAAAATATAACCATATAGAGTTTTCCACCCAGCATCATGCTACCATAAGCCACCAAGCCATCAGCCCAGAGACCAGCAAAGCCTGGCTCCTTGGTCCATCAGCTGAATGCACCTGTGTTCTCCCAGACCATCACCCACACTCAACATCAAGCTGAAATCAGGACCCAGACACCAGAGACAAGCTGACCCTGGAGCTCACTGGCAGGCTGCTGGTTTGCCCCGCAGGCTGCTGTTCATCACCACCACCACCCCCCCAGTGCAGTAACACAGGACAAAAGTGCTCTCAGAGGGACAAACAGGTCACATTGATGCTAAAATCTGTGCCTGACCCGTTTCTTGTCGTTCCCTTGCATGCAGCCAGGAAAAATCTGCTGAAGCATTCAGCACCACTGATGCTCATTGTGCCAGAAATGGGAGTCATGAAGAGAGCAGCCCAGGAAATAAACACCCTGACACTCACTCCCACAGAGATGGTTATCTTCTGACCACCTTCCAGGGCTTGGCTGTTATCAGCACACACCTAACAAGAAGGAGAGACAAATCACCCGCTCCGCATGGATGTTAGTCAGCCCAGCAGCAGGAATACCATCACACCAGGACACTGCTCAGCTTGGCTTCCTTATGTGGCTGGTGCTGAACTCACAGAAGAGGGTTCAGTCTCCCTGAACCCCCAGAAAAAAAATCCAACCCTGATCACAGGGATACACCTAAAACACCAGAGGCTTCCCTGAGCCATGGCAGCCCCCTTCTGAAGAAGGAGGTTCTGTGCCGATTCACACGACTCCCACCATGTAGATTCTCCTACTCTGAAAGTTCACCCTCTTCAGATCCAACTCATCCCCACTCAGCTGCCAAACACTACCTGGCCCACGATGTGGATGGCAGAGGTTTTATTCAGCAAGCCATGATAAAAAGATTACATTTCCCTAATAACCATTGGTCCTTAGCTCTCCCTTCTCTTCTCTGCATGTACAAACTTTGCCGATGGCGACAACACTGCGTTACAGCTCTCGTGATGGTAGTAGGGACCCGTCACCTGGAACCTCATTTGATCTCTCTGTTTGAAATAAGCAGTTGGTGAAATTGTTTTCTCCGCACCCAGCACGCACGTCTCCTCCTTCCTTGCTCCACCACTGCTGAGCCTCCAGCTTGCACTTTGTAATTAGTGGTTGAAATGAAAATGGGGTGGGGGGGAAGAAGAATCTAAAATAAAATCCAGACTACTCCTATTGTTTTACTGAGGATGCCTCCTACAGTCTCTGTAATTTCTGAACTAACCATTTTACTTTTATTTTTTAAAGAGACATCTACCCTTCAATTTCTATAGGGCAGCAAGGCAGCCTGTTTTCCCCAGAGTTGTTCTCAGCATGACAGACAGACAAAGAAAAGACATTTGGATCACTGAATATTTAGGATTAACTGTTAAGAGGATGGCTGGAAAACAATCAGTGTGCTATAGAGGAATTTTAGCAGCACCTACATTTTTGTTTGCCCCACCCAATACATAACAAGGTTGTCGGGGGGGAGGGGGTCACCACATCACCAGACCGGTGGCAGCTTGGCTCCGTGCTGCGGGTGCTCCTGAGTCAGGTGCCAAGCACCCACAGCGCCAGGGCCTCCGCGGGCTGCTCACACCCC
>NW_020799118.1:12179398-12184242 GCF_003259725.1 Athene cunicularia | reverse complement strand
CCCCGCGCGGGCGGCCACGGGCTCACCCGGTGCCTGTGCGGGCCTAGTGCCCTGTGCTGATCCTGCACCGGTGTGCTGATCCTGCACCGGGCACTCTGTACCGGCTTACTGGTCCTGTGCTGGGGCGCACTGGTACTGCCAATGGTATGAGAAGGCCAATGGCATCCTGGCTTGTGTCAGCACTGGCGTGGCCAGCAGGGACAGGGAAGGGATCTGACCCCTGTGCTCGGCACTGCTGAGGCCGCCCCTCGATTCCTGGGTTCAGTTTTGGGCCCCTCACCCCAAAAAGGACATTGAATGACTCGAATGTGTCCAGAGAAGGGCAACGGAGCTGGTGCAGGCTCTGGAGCACAGGTCGTACGGGGAGCGGCTGAGGGAACTGGGGGGTTTAGTCTGGAGAAGAGGAGGCTGAGGGGAGACCTCCTGGCCCTCTACAGCTACCTGACAGGAGGGTGCAGAGAGGGGAGATGAGTCTCTTGAACCAAGGAACAAGCGCCAGGCCCAGAGGGAATGACCTCAAGCTGCTCAGAGCAGGGTCAGGCTGGCTCTGAGGAAGGATTTCTTTGCAGAAGGGGCTGTTGGGCGTTGGAATGGGCTGCCCAGGGCAGGGGGGAGTCCCCATCCCTGGAGGGGTTGAAGAGTCGGGTTGACCCAGCACTGAGGGATCTGCTGGAGTTGGGAACGGTCAGGGTGAGGCTCATGGTTGGACTGGAGGAGCTTCAAGGTCTTTTCCAACCGAGGTGATTCTGTGATTCTGTTTTGCACCAGCACACGGACTGGTGCAGGGTTGCTGTGCTGGTGGCCAATGCTGACCCTGAGGGGTGTGGTGGCAGCCCCAGGTCACAGCCCCCATGTCGTGCTCTGCCCCCCACCCCACAGAAGGCCCTTTCCCAGGGCGGGGGGGGCAGCAGTGCCTCACTCCGAGGCAATGCCACATCCAGTCACCACGTCCCATCACTTTGTCCTGTCGCTCTGCAGCACAGAAAAGCCTGGAAAGCAGCAGGAGGCTCATCAGGGTAGCCACACTGCTGTGTGAACAGCCAGCTTTGAGGTCCTAGTGTTCCCAAAAGCAAGAGAAACCTTGTGCATCAGCTGTCATGGGACACCACGGGCTGCTGGGGGGGAGTAACATGCCATAATCACTGTTTGTGGGACTATTGCACTAAGTGCACCCTCAAAAACAGAAACACTTGAGCCTAGAGAAGAGAAGGCTCCACGGAGGTCTTATAGCAGCCTTCTAGTATTTAACAAGGGCCTACAAGAAAGCTGGGGAGGGACTCTTTATCAGGGATAGGACAAGGGGTAATGGCTTTAAATTGAAAGAGGACAGATTTAGATGAGGTATAAGGAAGAAATTCTTCCCTGTGAGGGTGGTGAGGCCCTGGCACAGGTTGCCCAGAGAAGCTGTGGCTGCCCCCTCCCTGGAAGGGTTCAAGGCCAGGTTGGACGGGGCTCTGGGCAACCTGGGCTAGTGGAAGGTGGCCCTGCCCAGGGCAGAGGGGTGGGACTGGATGATCTTTAAGGTCCCTTCAACCCAACCATTCTGTGATTCTATGATTCCACACACCATGCTGTATACAGCAGAGTCTGCTCAATAACCCTGGTGTATCCACCACGTGCAAAACTGGGGGAGGAAATAGGGGTGCTTGTCTCCATGTCCATGAAGCTGTAGAAGCAACACCTTGATACATTTGAACTGAAAGCTCTCAGAGGTAGGAGCTGAGCCTGACCGAGGCATCTGCACACCAGCTGCACAGTGGGGCAGGCTGGTGGCTGCCTGTGCAACAGGAAAATCAGCAACAATTAATCTGCAACTTGTAATAGTTCACTGGCAGCTACTCTGCACCTAAACACCGTCTCATGTAGCTTGGCCTTTGTTTACTCATCTCTTTGGCTCCTGCTCCCTGAGTTAGAGTCCATCAGCTGATTAATTCATCAGCCCACTTGATTTGTTTGGTTTGTGCTCCTCCATTGGCCAGTGCCAGTGCTGGGTGCTGGCATTGTGCCTGTTGGAATCACGCTTTCCCGCTCCCATCCAGCACAGGCACCTGCAGCACCTACCAGCCTGTAGAAATGGGTGTCTGCTAGCTTTGTTACCCTCCTCCTCCATGAAACGCTAGAAAATGTTGGTGGTGAGATGTCCTTCTCCTCATCCTCCCCCCCCCCGCCAGCAGCCTTCACTCTGCCTGTGCTCCCACGCTGTGTGGTGGTGCAGGAAGAAAAACCAGCAAAACACCAGAAGCAGGGGAATACAGGGGAAAGCAAGCATGCTGCAAATAGCCAGGCCAAGTACTGCTGTGATTTTGCAGGGAGGAAAATGAGTGGCACAAGCCTAAGGGCAAAGGGGAGCAAGGTGGAGAGAGAGGGGCCCAATCCTGATCCCTGCTTGGAGCTGCAAGGGTGTGCTGATGCCCTCCAGGACAACAGGGATGCTCAGGATTAAGTCTGACACTTCACTGGGAAACCTTAGGAGAGAGGGGAAAGGAGGGCAGGCTTTGGACAGACAAAAGTGAGGGGCTCCTCGTTGGCTCTCTCGGCGATCGATCCCCCTGATTGCTGTGCTGGGGACACCAGGGACACCCCGTCCTGCTGTGGGTGCATTTCCAAACCAGGCCTGGTGCAGCCCTGCAGCGAGGGGCCAGTGCCGAAGAATCAAGCATTGAGTGCCATTGGCAGAAGTCCCAGTGTGTCTGGTGAGATCTGGTCCTGGGATGCACCTGTGCCTCCCTCCCTCTCCCTCTCTTGCATTTTCCTTTCAGAGCCTGCAAACCTGTAGGTTTACTGACAGCACCCTGGAAACACAGAGCAGCCTTCCAGGAGTGCCAAAAATCCGGCACCCTTGCTGAAATTTCTGGGAGTGCTCAGGCTCCACTGAGATGCTTTGCTGCGCTTTTGCCCACAATGACTCCCTCTGCCTCAGGCCAGCAGTTACAGCTGCCTCTGATCTTTCAGATACACTTCTCCAGCAGAGTCTGCCAGGTTGGATGACAGCGGCTCAGGCAGATGAAGGAGGTGCAGGCAAAAAGAGCCTGGTGCAGGCACTGAGAGATCGCAGAAGAAAATGAGAGGTGCTCCCAAGAGGTCCTCATGCCCTGCCACCGACAAGGAGGTGACCATATTCTGCCTCTGGGCCCTTCCTCACAGCCTATAGGGGTCTGTGGGCTCCCTCCTCAGCCCCACGCCTTCCCACCCTGTTGGATTTTGATGCTGAGTGTACACCAATTTCCATTCGTGCTTCTGCAGCGCTCCTGTGCTGGAAGGCCTCAGAGCAGGAGACAAACACCCACTTGTGAAGTGCCTGGCGATTCAAGATGGGTGAATAAAAGCCAGGCAGCTGTTTCATCCACCCCTGTAATTGCAGGCAGGGCTGGCGGCGATCTCCAGCCATGCCTGGGGATGCAGGCGGAGGAATGGTGTAAGCATGCAACATACATGGGGACAGCAGGGTCATGCCCTGCACTTGCAATGACACCCCAGGTGCTGCCGACATCAAGGCCAAGTGTGGAAGCCGGTCCCACCGGTCCTCGCAAGCCCATGTCCAGCTGCACGTTTTTGAAGGTGCTAACGATGCTCTGCTCTGCAGCAGCACCCTGCAAACTTCGCACCCAAACCCATTTGGATCAGCTGGGCTGGAGTTCAAACCTCTTTGTTGATTCAGAGATTTGTAAAGCTAAACGCCAGAAAGGTCCACTCTGCTCCCACCTCCTGCTTGCCCAGCCCAGGCAGTGACATCTGCAGCTCTTGCATCAGAGCTAATAACCCTGCGGTTGAACTGGAGAGGAGTTTTTTTAGAAAGACTCCTTGCCTGTGTTGAAAGACCTGAAAGGCGGTGAATCTACTACATCTCTCAGGAAGGTAATTGCTCTCCCTACAAAAAGCCTGTAATTTATTTCCCATTTGAACTTTTCTAGCTTCAGTTTGCAGCTGCTGGATCTTACACCATTGCTGCTGGATTCCAGGTCCATTTGAGGCACCAGTGCTCTGCAGGCAGACACGGACCCCAGTCTACCCAGTTCCTTCCCTCCTGCAGTGATTCCCTGGAGCTGTCTGGTTTTGCGGCAGGTTTTCCAGCCCTCAAACTGATCCAAAATACTCTGCAAAATGCAAAGCTGAAAACTGGCTGGGACAGATTAGATGTGATTTCACTAGGGCTGTCTGCAGTTGCCACCCCTCCAACCCCTCCTTTGTATCTGTATGGATCACACTAGAAATTTCAGCCAAAAAATGGCACTTAAAATCTTCTTTTTGCTTGTTCAACTGCATCACTGATGTCCTGTCTAGCTGCTACTGTGTGCAGCCCAGCTCGGGTGCTTGGGGAAACATCCTTGTCCTGGGATGTGCCACAGCACATTCCTGGGCTAGGAGGGGTTGATTCCTCAGTGACTCGGAGAGGAATAAATCCCCATCGATTTTTCAGCCAGGCCCGCCGGTGGGACCCGCGGTGTGCAGGATTAGACCCACGGAAGATGTGATTAGCTTGGTCAGTCTCAGCACTAGCAATCCCAGCCCATGCTCCCGTGCCAGACCTATGGGGTGAGGCGTGGTGCAGGACAGGGGCCCTCTCCGCGCCCCAAACAACACCTCAGCCCTGCGGGTGGCGTGCCAGGGTCACCCCGGTGGTGGGGACAGCGAGACCACGGCGGCTACATAGCAGCACCGCCCGCCCGCCTGGCTTCACCCTCACAGCCGTGCTGGAGAACCGCGAAGCTCTTCACTCGGAGGCAGTAACCACGCCCCCTCCCCTGCCTATGACCAGTCGTGACGCGCGGAGGGGGCGGTGGGGCGGGGCCTGCCGGCCGTCGCCCCGCCCCCGCGGCTGTTCCCCGGCGGCCGCCGCACTGGGC
>NW_020799118.1:12145185-12179348 GCF_003259725.1 Athene cunicularia | reverse complement strand
AAGGGAAAAAAAAAAAAAAAGGCAAGTTTCACCCGCTGCTGCTGGAGTCTCTTCCCCCTCCGAGAAATCACCCGTGGCAGTTCAGCGAGCGTCGTGGAGCAGCGCCGAGGATGATCAGAGCCTTCGTCTCGGCCTAACGAGGCGGGAAGGACGGGCCGAGGGTCTCGGTCCCGTGTCCTGGCGTCGGTGGCCGGGGCAGAGCCACGACCCGCTGCTGGCGCCTGTGGCGGGAGCGCCGCGGCGGAGTTTCCCCGTTGTGTCCGACGAACGCGGCTGGCAGCCGTCACCGCGTGTCGCGGGTGTTATTTATAGAGCGTCGCAGTGACTGAGGGGCTGGGTCGCTGTCCCAAGGTGAGCACCGGCCGGCGGGAGCCGTCGGCCCGGGATGACACCCTCAGCGTGCCGGCGATGAGGAAGACGGGCAAATGGCTTCGCTGTTGTCTTGGTGCTCCGGGAGCTGGTTGCATCAGCGCCGTGAGCGCAGACCGGACGGAGGAGGGAGCACACGGAGTACGGTTGCTGCCTCTCTCTTATCACCGGAATAAAATTTGAGGGGTTTTCCTTGTTCGGGAGTGATGCACTGGAAACTTGAAGTCAGGAACCATGTGAGCAGATGAACGCACCTCGGCGTGACTTTTTTTTTCCCCCCCTTTTTAAATGATCCTTGTCTTAACCGGAGGGAATGTGGACCTGAGTTTCCTGTTTGCTGTGTAAGCAGGGTGTGAATCAGCAGCGATTTACGGTGCTGCTGAGCGGAGCTGCTGACTCACAGGTAGGAGCACATGCCTCCAGCTGCCGTCCCGTGTTGAAAGGAATCAACTGAGCTTCTTAAAAAGGCTCTCACCAGGACACCCGAGACCAGACTTCTCGCTCAGCTCGTGGGTGCTGTGGGCAACGTGTGGATGTGTGGATGGAGGGAAAAGGTGAGCCTGACCCAGGGACCACTTGTGCCCCATGGGAGATGAGGCCTGAGGTGGGCCTGGAAGGATTTTGGGGGAAGCAGCCCGGTTGACAGCAAAAGGCGATGCCTGCGGGAGCACCTGGGACTGTGGTGCTTTCCTCAGAGGAAGTTTGGAACCCTTCTGTGTCTACAGGTTTCTGGTTGCACGGGGCTGTTGGTTGCACTGAACTGGTTCATTCAGATGATTATTCCTAATACCCTTCGCTGGAGGTGTTGCACGTGTGCCGAGTGTGCCTGGTCTCTGCTGGCACCCACAGTTCCAGGTCCTTATCTGACCCGAGCTCCTTTGCCTCTGTTGGGGCAGCGTTCAGCACAGGGATTGATCCTGAGCGTGTGTAATGCATCTGCCTCTTCAAAACCCTCTCCTCTCGTCCTGCTAGCTGTCCACCGCGCCTCTCCTTGGTTTTGCATCTGCCTTGGCAGTGCCAGCCCTCCGAGTGGGTTTGCTGGCTGCCTGCTGCTGCGTAGGGATGCTCATGGGTCCAAGTGTGTGTGGATGCTGCTGGGACTGTGGACGCTGCTGGCAGCACTTTTGGCAGTTCTTTCTGCCTCTCCTTTTGGGCAGCCTGAATTTAAGCTAAATTTCTCTGATTTTCCTTAGTGAAATTCAGTGAGCAGACTCAGGTTTCCTTTTGCTGGTTGCTTTCCCTTCTCGGGCTTGAGTCGATCAGGGTCATAAAAGGCGGCTGTTGTGTTGAAGCTCTCAGGTTGGCTGTTTCCATGATAGATGCGTACCAAAACTTGCCTGCCAACATTTTGGCTTAGTCACGGGGTTGTCTCCTGCCTCGGGAGTTTTTGGGGATGCGCGTGGCTGGCTGTGACACGCGCGATAGGAATGGTGCTGGGCGATAGGAATGGTGCTGGGCGAGAGCTTTGCCTCACTCTGCACTAAACATAGCTTGTGAGATAAACACCTTCTGGGGATTATGTGAAGCTTAGGAAGGATTTCGTCTTTCTTCCTCTTCCCATTGCTTGTATCTGCTTGATCCAAATTATCTTGCAGGATCAGGTGTGTAGGAAAATGTCGCTTGGTTTCAGTGTTATTGTGCACTTTTAAGTCTGGTGTTTACTAAAATATGAAAGAGCTCCCTGTTGTCTCAGGCCACCAAAGCTCCCTCGAGCTGTTTTTCATCGAATGGGTGCCATCAAGGGAAGAAATTGTGCACAAAGCTTTGGAACTGCTGTTGTGGCTAGCTCTGGGCATGATTTTCCAGCAAAGTCTGCCCCTTTTTTTGGTGAAATGGATGCTGTGAAGTGGGAGGTGTTGTATCCAAGAGGTTAAAGCAGGAGGAGATCGAGCCTTGGGGAGTTTGCAGCCACTGGGTGCATGCAGAGACATGGTGGAGGTTGCAGGGTCTGTGTTAGGCTGTGCCTACAAATCCAGGCTGATCCCTTTCCCCTGGGGCTCATGGCATATTTTCTGCCTGTGTGTGCAGCCTGTGTGAAGATTCGTGTGCCCGTCACTGTGGCTGTTGGCTGTGACTTGAGAAGCCCTTTCTGGAGGGACAGGCACGAGTGTATCAGGGGGGAGGCACGTGTCTCCCAAAACTGGGGAGTTTGCTGGAGAAAGCAGGCATGCAGCTGTGGAGAGGGAGGGGTCTGGTGGGAGAAGACCTCCATGGCCTCCCCTGGGCTCACCCAGTGCTGATGCTAGAGTAATTCAAAATCAAGTCCTTCTGTCTTCCTGGAGGAAGATCTCTCCCCCAAAGAGGTGCTGTTGGGGAGAGGTGGCAGGTGTTTCTGGGGAGGCAGCTCTTCTTTGACACTGAGGCTTGGAAAAACCAGTGGTGAGAAATGCCAGAACCTGGGGATAAACTGGTATTTGTTCTGGTGGTGCATCTATTCTGGGTAGGTAAATAAGCAGTGGGGATGTGTCTGTCCCGTGCCCTGGCCGTGCCCTCTGCGGGAGCACACCACCGTTGTGCAGTGCAGTCATCTGTGAATCCTGTACTGTCTCGTGTGCCATTCACACTTTCCCTGCCGCCATCCCAAAAAAAGGCAATTCTGCTGAAAATACTCATGGGGTCGTGACTTGCAGAAAGCAGGACTTTGGCTTTGGGCTCCCGTTGTGTCTGGGCAGAGCAGCCACCAGCCTAGTATCCCCTGGGTGTGTGTGGGCAGGGGGGGGTGGCAGGGTAGGAGCTCTGATCCCACGGAGCCAGGTTTTTATTTTAATTCTAGTTGAAGCATCACGGAGCTTGCATCCAAATAATTAATCAGAGAGAGAGAGCACACAGAGCTTTGCTCCTGCCTTCCTCCTCCTCGTGCTGCTTTCTGCTAGCATAATGGTGGGCGCCTGGAAAATATCATGTTGGATGTGATAAATATTTAGCTGTGCTTCAGCAATCCATTTCCCTCTCTGGAGGGATGCTCCCCTGCTTTTTTTCAGCGGATAATGCTTCTCCCTGAAGGCTGCTGCTTTTATTTTCCAGCTCTGGGCTGCAGTCCAGGGCTGAGTCAGAGTTTGCTTTGCCCCCGTAATTTGCAGAGGTGGTCGTTGCTGCAGGAAACTCGTATGTGCTTTGTAGAACTTCCCTATGGGTGCGGGTTTCTGGTCCTGGTGATTTTGTGACCTGAGAAGCCGCTGCTGCAGACGTGGGGCTCTGTGGGTTTTTAGATGGAAAATGGTTTTCACTGGTGTTAATATGACACTGCCCAGGCAGGCTGTTTGCTGGAGGAGCTGGGAGAGGAACTTGTGCTGGCTGGGAAGGTGATTTTACTCTACCAGCAAAAAACTTTGGGGTTTTACTGGCATGACTCAGGATTGCTTGTGGGTACGTATGGTGCTAGATCTACCTGACGCCTCTTTTGCTGACAGAACTCTGTAGCACAGGTCGAGTGTTAGCCAGGGATTTTGAGCCGGGGAGAAGGCCGAGAGGATTTTTTAATGGTGGAAACTGGAAGTTTTTGGGTTTGTTTCAGCTTGGGAGTTACCCCATCTCCCCACAGCCTGTGTGGTGACGATGCTGCACTGATTCTGAGGCAGCATTGTGAGTCTAAATGTTCATCGCCCCGAGGAATACCATAATTACTGGGCACAACTGCAGCTATCTCCGATACCCCGGTAGTGTCTTGTGGCCCCAGCTGGCCTCGGTTTGCAGTGGGTCTGAGTCTGTGCTCTGTTTTCTGGAGCTGGGACAGGGCTCCCTGTCTGCACCTTTCTCTCACAGCTGCTTCTCTAGAGGTCCAGTAGAAGGCTGCAGTAGAGTCGCTGCCCGTGCGGGATGTGGTAGGTTATGCTGTGGCTAAGAAGGGCAGGATTTGGGGGTCGTGTGGTCCCAGTGGGTAGGGGAGGGAGGGAATCGCTGCCTAATGCTGCGGAAGCTTCTAGACTTGCAGTGGGTTGAAGGTAGGGAGAGATGGACCCTTTCCAGCATTGTTTCCTCCACTAATCCTGTGCTGCATTGTCCACATGGCTTAATTAATCCATGGGTGTAATACCACAGAACTCCTTTGTGCACTGTCTGCTCTGTTGACCTCTTCCAAAGTCTGCCCACCTTCTCTTGGAAGAACACGTCCCTTTCAAGCCCCGGAGGCTGGTGGGCTTTTGTGTGTGACATGATTGCCCTTATGTGCTGCTGAATCCAATGTGTGGAAATGGGGAAACTCTTGATTTTTTTCGTTTTAAGATCAGAAGGGACAGTGGTGAGCATCGTGCTCGGCTGGAGGTCGGGACGTTGCTTCCAGGAATTACTGCAGCTGGTCCAACAGCTTTTGGGCAAATTAAGTCAGATTGTGTAAAAAGCCACCCGATCTTGTTTTTAAAGACATCCAGTGCTGGAACTTGGTTTCTCTGAAATGTGAGTGTTGTGACCCTGGGGAGCTGTTTGGTGTGCTGGGGTGTGGTGCAGCGGGATGTCTCTGCCCTGCCCCTGGCTCCCTCCTGTCCCTGGGAGCAGCAGCTTTATAGCCCTGCTTGCTGGGAAGTGAGGGAAGGAAAGTGTGAAGGTGATGGCCTGGCTGTCACTGCCTCCTCCGGGAGCTGGTAGGGTGGATGAGGAGCTGGGGAGGGTCTGGCACCCACCGGACTGTCACAGCCTCCATCCTCCTGCCTGCACTATGCTCTGGGAGGGTTGCTGCTGAGCTGAGTCTGATCCATGCTTTGAGTCTTAAGATCACCATTTCAAGTGAAATGCTTGTTGTTGTTTGTTTGTTTTTTAAAAAAGATAAATTTCTGTTAAAAACATAATTTGAGTGGAAGAGGAGGCAGGATGAGGAGGAGACAAAACTTACCAGAAATTGTTTGTAGAGCATCCACCCTTCCTCCTCTCACACCACCACCACCACCAAAGAAAAATGTAGTTTTGGAAAGGAAGAAACTTTCAGAGTGCTTGATACAAGTAATTTCCCATCAGAGGCTGCTAACCTTAGCTGTGGTTTGGCACTGGCATCAGCCTGACTGCTTGTGTCTGAGGAACCTCTCTGAGGATGACAAGGGTGCTTGAACCTTCCCTTCCCAGGAGCTGCCTGCCGGGCACTGAGTGCTGCCTCGTCTCCTGCCTGTCTTATTTCCTAGGAAACTTGAAAGCAGCTTTTAATGATTGTATTTCATTCCCATAAAGGTCTTGAAGATTTCTGATGAGGAATGTATGCTGGTCCTGCCAGAATCTCTTTGGCGGTGCCGAGAGCTGCGTCTTCCCTTGCCGTCTGCTGGTGACGGGTGCGGGTGGGCCCGGCAGTGCTGTGACCCGCAGTGCGGGGCAGAGGGATGGGAAGAAGCTGGTCTGCAGGGCTTGGCAGGTGACAGTCATGTGTCTGACAGATCATAAACACGCAGGGCTGGTTACGTGGATGGGCTGGGGGTGGTTTAGGGGAGGATGACGAGGTTATCTAGGGAGTGTCAGCTTGTCTGGGCTTGCAGGCCAGTTAGATACTGCTTTGTGGTGTGTGTATATAAATTCCCTCCTAGCCTGAATCGTAGGGATGGCTGACAAAGCAGCCTGCCTGTGCCGCAGGAGTTGGCTATGGTGTGTCTGGTGCTGTGACCCCGCAGGGCTGCAGCCTACCCTGGCTGTCTTTGTCTTTACTGGTGTGTGTTAACAGCAGCCCTTGGAGGTGGCAGCATCCTGGGCCAACTTGCTGGAGGGCATTTGCCATAGCTGGAGCAGATGTCCTCTCCCTCTGCAGGCATCTCTTCCTGCAGGAGACTGTTTCCTATTAAAGGTAGTAAAGGATGAATACACAGCATGGTGGTGGTATTTTTTGCTGGAGGATGATTTTGGTTTACTTGGTGTTGGAGTAGGAAAGCAGAGTCTCGAGAGGGAGATGATGGAGCAGCAGCGCATGCAGCCCTGAGGACCGTCCCTCTGAGTCAGTCCTGAACATGTGGCCCCCATGGCTGCAGGGGGGTGTGTTGTCCTGAAGACATGAGGATGTCTTTGCAGCTCGTCACTAAAAATGACGTGGCTGTTTTTCTGAGCCAGGTGTGCTCGCCATCAAGGCTTTTGAAGAAAGCTGCTCTGCATAGTTATTCCCCTCACCCCGCTGCTGTGGACCACATGGTTTCTCTCCTGACGTGATGCCAAGTTGCACCTCAGCCAAAGACGAAACGGTCTTGTGCTGATACGTTGCTTCGGCTGCTCTTTGTCATCTTCCAAACACCTTTAAAAGGTGCTCTGGGGTAGGTGGCATGCCCAGCCCCACGTGCCTGTTTGTAAAACCCTGTGCCTGCACCCAGAAAATCCCTGCCAGCACCGGGCAGGGCATCACAAGACATTTTTGTGTGTGTGCACTTGTGCTCAGCTGGCTTTCGAGGTTTCCCTGGTCTCCCCGCAACTAAAATCATCCACCCTGTGCCGAATCTGCACCTGGCTCGCACGAGATGCTCCCTGCCAACCCCTTGGGCAAGAGCTTGGTGTTCAGAAAAAAATGATGTAGAAAAAATGATGCAGAAGGGAGGATGCGGGTGCCGGGAGGGTGGGAGGTGATGCTGCCAGGGGACCGGCCTGGACCCATACCAGCCTCGATGCTGTGTTCCAGCTGTCTCTCTCTGGCTGCGCCCGTTTTCCTTCAGGATGGCAGCAGCTGCACGCTGCCTTAAGGCTGCCAAATAAGGAGGATGCAGTGGGTGTTTTAGATCTGCTGCTTCTACAGACCCCCGTGTTCACTGTTCGTTAGCATCTGCAGCCCATGTCCTCCAGATTTGTGGTCGATCCCTGTGATGGTTGGGACGTGAGCAGCAGTGTCTCAATCATCAGTGGTGAGCACCAGGTGCTGGAGGATGTCTGGCATTGCCCAGGGCTGGGGTTGTCCTCTGAGCCCAGGATACCTGTGGGACTGTGCCGTGGCCCAGCTGCCTCTTGTGCTCTGCAGATGCGGTTCTCTTGCCCAAGAGAAGGTTTTCACAGGTATTAATTACACCTGCTGCTGCCTGGTTTGTTGAAAGATGCCTGAATGACGAGGGTAAAGTGAAGGCTGGAGGATGTGCCTACAGAAATCACCAGGCAGAAACTGCGGGTGAATTTTAATTGGAACTCTTATCAGCCTTGCGTGTGCTTTGCTAAGGTGCTAGAAAAAGAATGTGCTTTTCCTCCAGCAACTTTCCTGTACATGTGATTTCTTTGTGTACATTCCAGGTTGCTGCAAGAGTTTACCCTTAATTTTGGATCCACAAAGAATTTCTTGTTTGGTAACTGTGGATTTCCCCGTGGGGCTTTACAGTCGCAGCTCAGCGAGGGAAACCGTGCATAACCATCACAGGGAGGGACCCAGCATGCGTTTGCCTTTATCTCACACAGGTTTGATGTTTGACACATCTCCTTACGGTTTCACACGCCCCTCTGTTCCTTTCCCCAGAATGCTGATGTGAGGCTTGCTCTTCGGGGGTAAAGGGGATTTTTTAGAAATGTATTGTTTCTTATTTAAATAGAAACAGTTCTTGGAAGCTTTAAGTGTGCCCCATGAGGAGTTGCAGGCTGAACTGCCCTGAGTCACAGTCTGCGAGCTCTTGAGCTGGTACGTGAGCCGGATGCGTTGGGACTAGCCCCTCTGCGGAGACCGCTGGCTTCCTGGGACAGAGTGACGGCTCTTTAATCCGGCTTTACTAGGAAAAGCTTGAGACGCTTACTTCCCCTGAACATCAGAAAAATTGCAGTGCGATGGGTGGATTCGAGAGGCAAGGAGTCAAAAAAGGGGAAGGGGAAAATAAAGCCCACCCAAAGGGTAGCAGCGGAGTGAGGCTGTGTCCTTCCTGCTGGCAGCCACATGGGATGGTGCCGCTGAGCTGGCCCCTGCCTTTCCTGGGCATGAATCAAAACTGTCCTGTGGGTACTGGGCACATCTGCCACAAAATAGGTGTTTTCCCCAGGTAGAGCTGTTGCAGCCTCAGATAAGAGGCTGTGGGAGGGGATGGTCAGGGTGATGCTGGGCAGTGGGGCTGGTGGTGCAGCCTTTAATTGGGGGAGATTTTTAAGCTTTGCAGCAGGGTGTTTGATGGAACAAAGGAGAAACGTTTGCTGGTGATTTCTGCAAAATGTGGAGCTTAGCAAGTATGTGGTGCTTCCATCTATCCATCTTTATAAGACAGATAGATCTATCTTTAACTTCCTAAACCAGTGAGTGGCAGGAGCCAATCTCACAGACCAGCTGGATGTGGGACTTGTTCAGGGGATGTGGATGTAGACTGTCCTCTGGGGCAGAGGAGGAGCGATGGGAGAGCAAGAGGTACATGGTGTGGTCAGAGGGGTGGTGTGGTTAGTGCCAGGAAAAGAGGCTGCAAGTCCAGCTCATGGCAGCTGAGCTCTTCTGGGGCTTTCAGGAGGCAGCTCTCCCCTCACTACATCAGCCCTTACTTCCAGCTGTGTTGCAAGCAGGTTATGGGGACCAAATAGGTCACCTGCTGCCTCTCTTGATTTGGGAGCATCATTAGGAGTTAAGATGGATGCGATTTGAGTGGGTTACATGGAGATAAGGCTGAGTGGTGGCCTGAGGGGAATTGAGCAGTGTCTCTATTCCCTGGCTACTCTCAACCTGTAGTTTTCCTTTGCTTCATCTGAGCCCAGGGAGGCATCCTGGCTCCCCCCTCACCTTGTGATGGGGTGGATTTTTCTTGTGGAAAAACTCTGGAGAAACTAGAGACTCCAACTGGCTGTGTCTGCTTTGCACCAGCTCTCAGGGGTGATGAGCCCTTTGCACTTGTGTCTTCTGCTTGGTTCCCTGGAGTGGAGAGGGGACAGGGTGAGAGAGGTGAGGAAGAGGGATGGCACTGAAGATGCACCAAAAAGAGCAAAGAGTCAGTGTGGGACAGCAGGAGACGTAAGGGAGAGTACCACAGCGCTCGCCTGCTGCTTTATGTAAGCTGTCAAATCAGCACCCAGCTCCAAAAGAAATAACCGAAAGTTTTCATGGCTCCTACACCCTGGACATGCAGTGCTAGGTGCTGGAGATCAGAGGTTTTCCGCTGAAGATGCACAAGCTCTGTCTGCCTGAGCTGCAGCTGCATCCCTGCAGCGTTCCAGGAGTGGAGAAGTGCTCCAGGTCCCAGAGGGTAATGTCACTGTGAACCATCTGAGCCTGCCCCGTTCCCCAGCACAGATGCTGCTCTTGAGAAAGTCCTGCCTGAAGTCTCTGGGCTAGGGAAGCACCTGGGTTGGTCTCTTGTTTCTGTCCCTCTCCTGGAGCAGGTGGCTGTGGACATTGAGGCCTTGCTTTATTTTCTTCCCCCTCCATAAATTTTATTTTCAGATCAGGTGCTTGCTCTGATTTACATCATTTGCAGAGATGAAATCACTCAGTCCCTGCCCAGAATAAATTGGAGGGAGGATGGTAGAAAGCTAATACTTTTTTTTTTTTAAAGACTTGCATTAGAAGCAAAGAGGGAATACTTTGCTCTCTTGCCAAGTTTACAGAATTTTGGGGACACCTGGAAGCACTTGAATTGTACCAATTTGGATAGAAAAAGAGTGTCTATTAACTCTAGAGTTGAGTTACAGCTGACAATTTAAAAAATCAAATTACTCTTTTCCTTTCCCACTAACTAACCATATGCCTCCTGTCAAGCTGATCTATTCCAAAAAACGGTTTGAGTTTTCTCTCCCATCAGGAAAGTGTCACCAGCTGGTCACATCAATTGCAAACATTTTATTTTTTTCATGGCTTCACCTATGGGCTGAGAAATCAGAGGGAGAAGTGTTGCTCTGAGGAGGGCTGGCAGGGAGATAGGCACAGTGATGGTGGTTCTGCCTCTTCCTTTTTCTCTGTTGTTTTGGGGGGTTTTTTTGGTGTTTTTTTTTGGGTTTTTTTTTTTTTTAGCATGCTTTTTGCTTTTCTCTAAGCACTGTCTCCTTTGCCTTCTCCTAACAGTTAAGGTGTTGGGGCTGGTATTGCTTCCAGATGTTTGTCTCATGGTGACATGCCAGTGTGTGCAGCCTGTGCTGGTCCCATGAGATGGCTCGTGGCCGTGGATTTCATGCTGGCCACGTATACTGCGAGCTGGCCGGTCCCATGTACCCCCCAGCTCTGTGGTTTCTGATGAGCTGTGGGTTGAGTTAATGACCCATCTCAAGCATTTTCCCACCATCACCTCCAGCCTACCCTTGGTGGGTCCATTGTGCTGCAGCTGAGCTTTGAGGAGTTGTGGTCTCTGACGCTTGCTTTTTTTGGGGAGAAAATCCAGTTGGAGAGATGGATGCAAAGGAGGTGGCATCCAGCCCTGTGGCACTGCACTAGAGGATGCCCTGCCTGTACCCTGGCTCCATGCCTGCTCCAGAGAGGTGCCCCTGTAGCCATAACTGCCTTTGCACCAGGGTTTTGCACAAGCTCTGGTGCAAAGCAGCACAACTCACAGCATGTATGTCTCATGTCCTATAATGGCACAGTGCAAATGCTAACTAGCCAGTGCTTTTCAGCTTTGTAAAGTGGGGCTGCTTGTGTGTGGTTTCTTGGTGAGGTGCCTGTGTACTCCATCGTCATGGGGCTGCAGGATAGCAAGCTGCCACCTGGAAACAAAACACAAAATCAAACATTTTTTCCAGCCCTTGGGGTTATGCAGGTAACCTAAAAATACAACTGGAATGTAACTGGGCGGTGACATCCTCCTGGAGCTGCCGGCAGAGCTGGTGCAGCTCCCGGCGGTGTTATCTGGCCGGTGCACGGAGGCCGGGTGTGGTTCGGAGCAGAGGTGGCAGCTGAACGTCAGCCTCTGGCTGGCAGTAGCTTTGGCTAATGTGCCTGTCTCCAAATTCCTTGCTGGGTACCAGGAGGTTGCACCCTTCTCCTTTGCATCCGTCTCCCCCTCACCCAGCCCCGGTGACACCGTCACATCCCCCTCCACCGGAGGAGACGAGCCCAGCACGGTGTCGATGATTGATTGTTCCCAAGCACCATCTGAGGGAATGAGAAAGATGACCCTGTTCCCTTTCCGATTGGATTTGGTTCAAAGGCTTTGTTTAAAAATAGAGCTGCCACAGAGTTTCCAGGCTGCAGGTCCCGTGCATGGCTCGGGCACGTGCACCTCGTTCATGGAAAGGCAAGTGCATCCTGGGCTTGGGGCCGTGGCTGCATTACGGCCTTGGCTAAGGGAACTGCTGCAATTCCCAGTCAGACAACGAGGTGTAGTGGGCACTGGCCAGTGTGGCACTGGGACGGAGTGGCCAACTGGTGCACAGAACTTTTCTCTGATCAGAGGGAAGGGCGTATCCTGTGAAAATCGCCCTCTCCTCCTGGTTAGGCAGCGATGACACTTTTGGGGCAGGTAAAGCCATTAATTTTATTCTCAGTCCCAAATGCACACCTATAAAAAGCTCCTTGCTGACCCTAAATTTGGGATTCCTCTCTCACCGCTCACGGCAGAGTGGCTCTTCCCTGGTTGCCAGCTGCAGTGACCCAGCCTTAACAAACTGGCCTGGGGGGTGCTGCCTGTCTGCTGGGGAAGGGTGGGGAGAGGGGCCTGGCGTTGGCAGGGCACTATTTGAGCTCATCGCTGTTTTTAAGGGTGTGCTCTTGCACTTATTCAAGCGAGCCTGCTGCCAGGAGGCTCTTGGGGGTGATGGGAGCCATCCTTGTCTCTGGCTCTGCTCTGGCATACCTGGACCTGCAGTGAGGGCCTTGACTTCTCCCCATGGCAGAACTTGCTCCCCTGGTTTCCCTCGCCTGTCATGGGGTGAAATCCCAGCTCTGAGGCAGCATGGGGAGGCTTCATTAACACCAGTGAAACACTCCATGCCTTTTGTTCCTTTGGGTTTACCTGTAGTGTGTAAAAGCCTGGATGATTAATAGCAAATGGTGTGTGTCTTTCAAGGCTGGGCCATTCCTACTACATCAGCAAACTTTTTAAAGATGTGCCAACAGTGAGGCTTGAAAGGATGCTTGTGTTTGTTTTGGCTTTTTTTTTTTTTTTTAGGATGTTTTAAAGGTGTTGGGAAGCTCTGCTTTATACCACCCCTGGTCCTTGGGCACTGAAACCCCACAGGACTGATTCAAAGGAAATTGTGTTTCCCATCCCACCTGTGGGTTTAGCGACTTTCTGCTCCAAAGCAGCACTACTTTGTGGATGTCTGTAAAGACCACTGGAGTGGTTTATGTCTAGGTCAGGGAATTAGCTGTCAAGCCAGAGGAGAAGGCAGTATTGTTCTCCCCAGGAGTGCGGGGACGGGTGGCGGTGGCTCTTGGTGCCATCTGTGATAGCAGCTCCTGCGTCAGCATCCTTTATGTGCTGATGATCTATGACTGAAACTATACCCTGGGAGTGGAAATGTGCCTGAGAAAATATCTTCCGCAGTCCTTCTGGGGCTTATATAAACACTATTTAAAATTAGAGTCACTCATTATGTTGGTATGTGCATTTACCTTGACCTCTGACTTTTCTGCCTGCAAATGCGTATGGCCCAGCACAGCCTGCAAGTTAGAGAATAGCTCAGGAGCAAACCAAAGGCGTATTTTCTATAATTAGTTTAAGGTAAAAAAGCTGGTACAGTATCTTCCCTCCAGGCTGACAGGGAAATCGAAAACAAAACTGCAGCCTGTCAAAGCCAAGTCTGGCTTTGATCAGGAACATCAGTGCTGCTTCTGCCAGGCTGGTTTTGAGGGAAAGGGGAAGAGCAGTGATACTTTGCCATGGCTTTTCTTACACATGTTTGCAGAGAAATAAATGATTTTTTTCCCCCCATGCCTTCATCTCCCTCCCTTGCTGATTTACCAGCCAAATCCATGCAGCAATTTATATTTTGCCACCAGAGATACCGTCTCGGTTGTCACCCTGGAATAGCTGTTAAGCTCCGTGCTGGTATTGTCATGGAACAATATTTTTACTATTTGTTGTGGTAATAGTTGTTAGTGGCAAAGCAATTAGTGCGTCACCTGCAGCACAAAGAAATGTGACCTCTTTCTATCGCGGCACCCCCTCGGTGCCCAAACCATTGAGCGTGGGCTTCCCTCTGCTCTGACGACGGGTTGATGCTGGGTGGCGGCAGGGCTGTCCTCGAGCAAGGGTTGCTCTGGTGGGATGAAGGGGATGGAGGAGGCAGGAGCGGGCTCTGCCCCTCTGCCTGCACGCTGGGTTTGAATGACTTAATTTGTCGGAAGCAACCGCGTCCCACCGGGATGTGCTGTAGCAATCCAGCGCTCAATGGCTCCTGGAGCTGGAGCTGGCTCCCCCCAGCTTCCTGTTGACGTCATCTGCTATTTCGCTGCTGCAGTTTTTACAACTGTTGAGCTTTCAAGGGTAATCAGAGACCGGCCAACCTCGGCAGCTGCCCATGAGGGAACGCGGTGCTACCTTCCCCGTCTCCCCTCGCTCGCCTTCCCTGCAGCTCCCAGCCTCACGGACCCCCGGGACCCCGGGACACCGTGCCAGGAGAGCTGCGTGAAGCCAGCGAGGGCTTTGGGCCATGCATTCCCACTGAAAAATAGTCCTTGGTGCTTGCAAGAAGTGCCGTGCGCTGGAGTCTGCAGGATTTTTTTTTTCCCTGCCTCCTCCAGTCCGCCCCCATCCCTCTCTTCTGCCAGGCTTGCCGGTGCTGTTCTTCATTTCTGGGAAACCATGGACAAGAAGCAAGGTAGATGTTGCAATTTCCAAAACACGTGGCGGGGGAGAGTGAAGGGCAGATTCTGGTGCTAAAAGGGGCCGTGTAACTTTTTTGGGTTGATCCGTGCAGTTTTACTTCTTTCTCCTTGCTTGGGTGGAGGGTTGGTGTTTGCAGCTGGGGATCTATTTTTAAAGAGCTGGAAACTTGCATGTTTTGTGTGAGATTGAAACACTGGCATCTTAATTGCAAAAAAAAAAAAAATCTATCATGGCTAAAGGAAAATATTTGGTGGGTAAAGCTAGCTACTGGCTCCGGTTTTGGTTGCATTCCTAGCATGCAGGGGCTTCCAGCAGCTCTTGCATGGTTGTGCCCTGCTCAAAAGCCTGTTGCGTTGGAACGGCGGGCGGCCCGTGGCAGTCAGGAGCTCTGATTCAGCACAAGCTGACAGGTTGTTTTGGGGCTGCAAGGGGCTTTTTCTGAAGCGTGGTTTTTTTCCTCCTCGTTCGCTTTTTTTGCAGAAGTGGCGAGCGTGGGGTGGCGATGACCCGCAGGAGCCCCTCTCTGCAGCGGGACCTTGGTGGGCTGATGAGTGATGGCTTTCGGCGGGTTGAGAGCCCTTTTTCCACTTCCACAGATAGCTTTTTCCACTCTCAACAGTGGAAAATAACACAAAGTGTGCCTGTGAGGAGCTGGCTCTCATGACCAAAGCAACCAAATTCCCCTCTCTGCTTTGCACCCTGCCCCTAATTTTTTTTTTTTTTGTTCCAGCTCTTTCTTTGCAGCAGGGCAGGGATCCACCCTCCAGCCTTCTGCCCCATCCATGGCATTTAAGTCTCCTCAGATCGAGGAGAACCAGGATGCATCCGAAGTGTTTTCCCCAGCACTAACAAAGCGGTGTGGCTCTAGAAACAGTCTCCTGTGCCGCAGCCATCCCCAGGACTTCACCTGGGGCTGGAACCAGAGCCTTGGCCAGGCAGCAGAGAGGTTTAATTTCAAAGGTCGTCTCAGGCAAATAGTTTTATTTGCAGTTTAGATTGTCCTGTTCATTTCTCTCCGCCCACGCCAGTGGAGTGGGAAGGATAAACCTCCCAGGGAGAGGTGCAGCCTAATAGGACTGAAGTTGGTGGTGGGGAAGACGAGGACTCAGATGTTGAATGAAGCAGTTCCAGGAAATGTCTGTGTCAATTTTTAGCGGGTGGAGGTTATAGCATGAGAAAAAAAAAAACAAAAAACGGTTAGGCTTTTTTTTTTTTTCATTAGGAGGAAATGGTTCCTTTCTTAGCATAAAGGATGCAGTTATGTGCAGCATCACGTGGGCTACAATCTCGTCCGCACCAGGAACTTCTGTCAGCTAATTTTCCCCTGCCCGGGTGCATGGCGCTGTGCCATGTGCCCCCGCTGCCGGCAGCCCCCTTCCGCTGCCTGGGCACCGCACTGGCAGCACCCAGCTGTCCCGTGTGCTCGGGGCTGGCAGCAGAGCCCTGGGGCTCGCAGGGGCAACCAGGACATGTCCCCACATTGCCTTGTCCCACTTTTTGCCCATGTGGAGGGATCTCTCTAGAGGGGTGCTGTGTTGCTCTGTACTTGCAGCCGCTGCTCTTGCAAGACCCAGTGCCCTGGGAAACTAGCGCGTTTCCAGGATTTTTCAGGTGATGTAAACCATTCTGCACGTTATAGTAATTCCTCCTGTACAGACCCTACCGGGATCCCAAACGTGGGACAGACGGTGCTGAGGCCTTGCTGGTGAGAAGGAGCTGAGAGCAGCTGCCTGCGGGGGCTAAAAGCAAATGCTGCCCTGGGATGCACTTGGGACAGAAGGGCTTGAATTGCAAGGTCTTGTCATGCCTATCCCACTGCCTTTCTGTTCCTTCCATTTTATTTTTCTCCCCCCACCTCCCCACCCCCAAGTCCTTCCTCCACCCTCATTCACCCTGAAACAGTGCGTAGGCTTTCCTGGGGGGCTGCAGAGGCTCAGGAACAAGGTCACCTCCTGGAGGTGACACATCCAGCTCTGGGGCTTGCAGCAGGCAGCCCAGCAGCCACGGGAGACTGCCATGCCCCTGTCTCCTGTGCTGGGGCTCTGCCTGCCCTGAGCTGGCTATACAGAGCTTCAGGACTGCTTGACTTTTTTTTTTTTTTTTTTTTTTTTTTTTTTTTTACTGGACTGTGCTCAAGAGGAAGTGGTGTCTGCCCACTCCACCTCTGCCCAGCTGGACCCGCACCCCTGCCACGCGCAGCGGAAGAAACTTGCAGCAAGAAGCAGGATTTTGGGTCAGCCTGCAGGGTGCTGGCAAGCTCATGGCAAATTTTGGGAGAGCTTTTAACAGGCGAATCCAATCTCTGCCTTGGCTCCCTCAGCTGCAGGGCAGCATCATGGGTGATTTTATTCCTGCAGGCATGGGCTGAGCTGGGTTTTCCACCAGCGTAGGTGGCCCAGCCAGAGCTTGGGAGTGGTGGCAGAATACCCCCGGTTTAATCAGTGCTTTTCCAGGTTGGAGCTAGGAAATACTTTCTGGGGCTAGGCAGGACAGGGTGGGAAGGGGATTGTCGCTGACTGGGGTGGTGCAATACTGGGAGGTCAAAGGTGGCTGTTTGGGGGTACAGGGAAGTGGGCTGATGTGCAGGGCCCCTGTTATAGCAGAGTTTGTGGGGAATGGCCAGTGCACAGAGGCATTAAATGATTCCCGTACAGTGCAGGAGGTTTGTAACAGGGAATCTTTGTGTCCCTTGCTGCCCCTCTAACCCGTGCTTGCAAATCCTCCTGCCTGCGAGCTTGGGCTCCACTGAACAACGCACCCCATTGATTCCTGACCCAAGACTGGGTGCTCCCAGCTCCCTCCGGCCTCACTTTTGCAGCCAGGGCTAAAGAAGGTCTGACGCCGCAGCCTGCGGGACGCCTGGCTCAGGGAGCATGTGGACCCTGCTCCTGCCCCGTGAGTCACCGCGCTTCGGCCGGCGCTGCCAGGGGAGCTGGCGGCACAGAAGGCGCTTTGTGCCGGCTCTGTGGGGTTACTATGGCAATTGGGGAGAGGGAGAGCAAATGGATTAAGCAAAATACCAGCTGGGATGGGGGGTATTTCAGGGCTTCATATAGAGCTCTGGCTGGTAACTGCTTGAGGGGGACTGCATGCAAACCGCTGTCTGTGTTTTGGAGCAGGTCACAGAGCAGAAGTGCTTGGTGCAAGGCTTCTGCTCACCAGTGAGCTAAATCCATCCCCGTGGGTGGGATGAGACGTGTGCCCACGGTGAGCTCACCAACCTGCCTGGCTGCAGAAGGACTCTGGGGACCCCAGTTTCAGGTTCTGTTGGCCCCTCTTGCTGAGTAGTGAGAGGCTGGCTGTGGGAAGGGAAGGCATTTCTGAACCCGCACACGACATTTTTAGCTCCATTTTGCATTTGCTCTTGTCATTGTTCAACCAGGTATTTTGCAAAGTGTCATCAGTGAGCATGCTGTGCTGTTGATTAGTCTTTCTTCCAGCCCTGCTGGGTGGGTGATGGGGAAAGGAAACTTTTCAGGCTCATGAATTGGAAGCTGTAATTGCCATGGTCAGCTCTTCAGAGATGGTTTCTAGCCAAGCAGGACTGGTTTGGGCTGGAGTGGTTCTCTTGTGTCGTTAAGCTGGAAGTTCACATTGCTCCTGTAGCTCATGGAAACTGCATTGGTCCCAGACCTTATGGGCTGGCTCTGATGCAGGAAAGGTGGCAGATAAGGTGGGCATATGGACTGCTCCATGCTGATTCCCTCAGCAGGGAGAGATGCTGCTGGTCCTGCTGCTGGGACCTTTGCACTATCTTGCAGACCAGCTTTCACCTGCAGCCGCAGCAAGGTTTGCATTTGGGGCAGGACAGGGCTGGAAAAGTAGGTTTTGGGCACCTGTCTTAGCTGAGGCATCTGGAGCTGGTGGGAGACAGGGATGGGGACGGGGGCTGACTGTGCTGGGCACGTGCTGGACATGTATCATCCTTCTGTCTCACTGCTTCTGTGAGAGCGCTCTCGCAGTGCTGCGTCTCCTGCTGAAATCCCAGCTCCTCGCCTCTCCCCTCCCTTGCCCAGCAACCTTGGGAGTGCTGGACTTTGTCCACACGCCTGTTCCTGGGAGCTGGGCAGGTAGGAGCTGTTTTAAAGGGTTTTAAAGGCCACACCAAGCTGTCTGTTCCCAGCCCAGTGCCTGGAGCACACCTCGCTGTTCCTGCTTTTTAATGTATTTCCCAGGTCTGTGCAGCCAGAAGCACCTTTGGCTGCGAGTGCAGCTGCTCTCTTGTGTCTCTTGGGGGCGATCAGGACTTTGATGCTCTCAGCTGTATCACTTCAGCCCCCATCCCAGCCCCTCACGGTCTGGTTATTTTCCCAGCGAGCTGGGGTAGGTGGGTGAGCTGTTTGCTGATGGAGGAGCAACTGGGGCTTCGCTGAGCAGCCTGGGGTCCATGGCACTGCAGGGAGCTCATTTTCAGCCCTGCACAGGTCCCCTCTGCCCATTGCTGCCCACTGGACCCCCGTGCTGGTTATCTCTTGTTCCTGCAGTTTCATATGCAAGTGTTTTAGCCTTCCCTGGATCTCCCTGAACCCTGTTTCCTTCTGCAGCAGTGGACTGTGTTATTTCTGTGCTGTTTGGAGTTGGGGAGGAGCGGGAAGAAATCATCCTCTCACTGGTCACTCCTGTGATGGGGTTATGCCTTGTCTGGCAGTCTTGGCCTCTGCAAGTCTGGGTTTGTGGCCAGTTTGCTATTGGTTCTAGTCAGCTCTGGTCTGGTTTTGCCCTGGTTTCCCTCTGTTGGGTGTGGGGTGCCCCTCTCCTGCTGGGAGTGACTCCTTGGTTTTGCTTGAGCTCAGGTGGCCGTCATCCTCTACACCAGATCCGACCCACCCTGCAGAACAGGTCTGGCTCTTCCCAAGAAGACCTGTGTGGGGGCCGGGGAGGCTGTGGGGCCAGGAGGAGCTGGACGGGGAGTGTTTTCGGGAGCCCTGTGCATCGCTAATGGCGTGGGGACCTCTTGTGGCTGGAGAAACGGGGATCAGGCCAGGCTTGACTGGGCTGGGCTCTGGCAGCCCGTCTGCCTCCGTCTGCCTGAAACCCAGCCAGGAGAGCTGTCCCTGCCGTGCTTGGGACCGTGAGGGATGCAGGGTGGGTACCCGGTGGGTCTGGAGCATGAAGGCTGAGCTGGTGTCTTCCTTCTCCCTTTCAGATTCGAAAGGATCCTTGGAACCGCACAAACCGGGTAAGTGCCCAACAGAAATCGCAGCTTTAACCCGTTTCCTGAACATCAGCAATTAAAATCCCCAAAGACAGAGGACTGTTAATGACCATGAAGGGTAAAGAGCACTTTTGGGGTGTCTGAGGAGCACTGCAAGGCAGTGCTTGGCTGCGAGGCTTTGAAAATGGTCTCTGTCATGCACCTCTGGGTATTTCTGGAGGCAAGTGCTTGACAGGGATATTGAGACTCACTTGTGTCTCTTGCCTGAAATTTTGGCCAAATGGTCATGAGCACTGTGACCTTCTTGTCATCTTGCCATAGCTGCACAGTGTAGGGGATTCAGGCCATGCCTTCCCTACTTGGTGGCTGCAGGCAGGATGATGCATGAAGGAAGAAAAGCAAAAATGCCAGTTGTTCACGTGGGCATCTTCTCTTCCAGTGAAAAGCAAGAAGAAACGGGAGCTGAGGATAACATGTGTCCCCATCAAACAGCCCGTTGCCAACACAACGTAAGTGTCTCTGTAGCTTAAAGCCAGCCAGTGGTTCTCCAGAGCTGGATTCAATGCTGTGTCAGGGGGAATGGCCTGTGTAGACTTTACAGAATCAGGATAGTTAATTTTTTCTCCTAAGCTCTGGCTTGCAGGTGGTGAAAAGGAATTAAACCTGTACGCACATGTGCGTGCACACATACACAGCATGTGTCTCTCTGGGACGTGCCTGTTTGACTTGAAATGGCCGAATGACAAAGGCTAGGAGACTGCTGGGAGACTTTCTTCAGTCTTCCTGCCATGGCTGTGCCAATGCCAGAGGGCAAAGGCATGGTGGAGAGGGCAAATCTGCCTGAGGGAGGAACGGGGAAAGGTTCTTAATGCAGCAGAAGGGAAGAATTAGTAGCAGCTGGACCACGGCAGGAGCAGGGAGATGAGGGTTGGGGAATGCTCTGCACGGCAGGACATCCTCCCCTTGACCTGTGCGTCAGGGCTGGTTTGAGTTGTTTGCAGCTCCCAGCCTCAGTGCGAGGAGGACGTGGGTGTCTTGCATTGCTGTGCTGCACACCTCTTGGTTGCCATGGGCTGGTGCCCAACTATATCTCAGGGCACCAGAATTTCTCTCTGCCCTATTTATTTTGTGCAGCTGATCCTTGTTATGCTGTGGGGGAGAGCCCAGGGTAGCGGTGCTTGGTTTGACAAAGAGCAGACTGCTTAAATTCCTTTTCTGTGCTGCTCTTCCAAAACACCTTGGGATGCATCTCCATTGCTGAGCCTTGTTTGCTCCAGAAACCTTTTCTAGAGACCCTCCCAGCCCCAGGAGAGAAGTGAAATCCCCAAAGGGGAAATATCACTACCGAAACCCCCAGGTAGATAGGGCAGATCTGTTGGAGGGAGAGCCAGGGGAACTCCCCCACTAATGCTGTGCAGCCTAGCATGCACGCGCCAAGGCACCTCCTTCCCCCATGGGCGCATCTCTGCTCCTATCGCTGTTAGAATTTCCCCTGGGGAAGGCATCTTGTGGGGTGCTTGTGTGCCCAGAGGCTAGTGTAAGGTAGCCACAACTCCTTTCCTCTGTGCTTTTCAAGTTGCAGTGCAAATATTTGCGCAGTGCAAGGTTTTTGCTGGGAGCCTGAAGTACTTCCTTGAAGCCAGAGGTTGTCTTATTGCTCTGAAGGCAGTGGAGAGGTTAAACCAGTTGGACAATCTTCACTCTTAGAAGTTCCCGGGGGAAGGGGGGAGCAGAGAAGTGAGGCATGAGGGACAAAACGCGCGTGTTGGCTCTAAAAGTACCTTGCTGCCCATAATGGGAAGTGGGCAGCAATGAGGGGAAAAAAGCCATAAAGGAAGACTTCTGCCTGCGTGGTGTTGTGCAAAGTGTGACACTGAAGTGCTGCCTGCTCTGCCTGCCACACTGCCTGAAACAGGCCTGTGAGTGTACACAAATGACTCACGGGTGAGGAATTACCTGTTGTTCTCTCGGCGTGCGTTTTGGTCTACGTGGCTGTCCTGTGACAACACCTGCCTGTCAAAACATGACAGCTGAGCTGCTCTGCCACAGAAACGTCTCATCCTGTCGGTCTCTGCTCCTCAGGCTCATCTCCTGAGCAGGGATGGTCTCATAGCCTGTTGCTTTGATGCATGTCTCACCTAGCTGACTGTCTGCGGTTCTCATTGCCTGCGTGTAGCGAGTGCCTGGTGGGTGTGGGTTGAGATGTTACTGGCATGATTAAAGCATTTGTGAGTATTTGGAGGGGGCTGGTTTGAATGCATGACAACAAGGCATGGTGGAAAGATGCAGCTGAAAGTGCTCGAAGGAACGTGAAACCTGCTTCTGGCCAAGAGGGTTAATGAAGCTGAGCCTTTCAGCCTGACTCTCTCTCTCTTTTCTTTCAGGCCCCCGAGAAACTTGGACTCCAGAGCATTCATTACCATTGGAGATAAAGTACGTGTCAATATGATTTCTTTGATTGCTTCCGATTTTGTGTGCCCCGTGCATGGAGAGTTTTTTGATCATGCCTGACAACCTGTCAGGTCAGACAGATTTTGAGATTTCAGAGCACCCTGTGAGGATGATGATGCCCTCTTGGTGCTGCCTTATGGGATGCATCTTTGTAGGGATGAGACATCCCACAGCAGGACCTTTTCCCTGTGGAGCAGTGGGGTGTCTGTGTATTTCAAGCAGTGACTCTTGGGGAGCTGCACATGTCACCCCACCTGCAAGATGGCTCATCTCTGAGCCTGTGCACTCACCGGCTGGTCTCTCCTGCCTGCGGGCAGTCCCTGCAAGGCAGCTGGGTGGCATCAAAGGCTATGTGTGCAGTTTTGTCTGTAGTGGGAAATCACAGCAGTCTGTTGGCAGACACCTCGGTCTGAATGGATGGACCTAAGTTAGTGTGGCCTCACCGGGATCTCCAGCTGCCCTAAAATCCCTTTTGTCTTGCCTGCCCTCAGGGCTGTGTTACTGCCCTGTGGCCCAGGAGAAGCTGGGCACAAAGCTGCTCTCCAGCTCTCCAAAGCCTTTCCTAGTGACCTGATGAAAAGCACTGCTAGAAATAGCCACTGTCTCTCTTTTATTTCATTCTCTTGTTACGGGCTCTCATGAGGCTGCAGAAGGCTGTTTGCAAGTGAGCTAAAAATACTGTGCATTGGATCAGCCCTATATCTAGCTGCTTACCTCCCAGGCAGCCAAGCCACGATGGGATCTGGGCCCTTCAGCCTCGTTGCAAGGTTTTAGGGTTAGGGGAGAGGAGTAGAAGGTTTGGCTGGGTCCAAGAAACAATCCCGTTGCCTGTGCTGTTTTCTGGCCATTGTGTGTGTATTAATAGCTCAGAGAGAGATGCTCTCAAACAGCCTGGGCATGGGGTGTGCAGGAGGAGAGTGCGGTAGCTTGAGTCAAGCTCTCTAGACTCTCTTCCTTCCCTGCTCTGCCGGGTCCAGTGTCTGCAGGAGGGGTCTGGTCCAGGTGTTTTGAAGTGACATGATGGAGGAGGAGGGCTTGGCCAAAGGCCAGCTTTAGGTCATGGGGGTGGATGGTGACCTCGGGTCCATTGGAGCTGTGCAGGCGATGCCATGTGCCCCGTTACCAGGCGAGGGGAGTGCTGGCTCTGTCGCTGTGTTGCCTCTCATTGCTGGGCAGGGTGATGCTGGTTCCTGGAGCGTGCTGGGAACCACCAGCTTCTGGAGAAGCCTTAGGGTAAATGCCAGGAAAAAAAAAAAAAACAAACCCAAACCAAAACAATAACCTGGAACAACTGCAGAACACGTGTCCTGTAAAGCACCACCAGATCCTTCCTGGAGGCCCCAGCAAGAGCTGTGAGCCTGCCCTGCTCCTCTGCCAGCTGCCCGGGGCAGCAGGGTGGGGGGTTGGACATGTCCCTCTTAGCCCTGCTCTCCTCATCTCTGGATCCACCATCCTGCCCAGGAAAGGGCCGGCACCTTCCTGTGCTGGGCAGTGCATAGCTCTGTGCTGAGCTCAAGCACAGACCTCCCTTGCTCCCTGCCTCGGCGCCTGCCAGGCACATCTGGCTCGAATAAACAGAGCTGGGGCTGGCAGGAAGGTCCGGCGGAGCTGGTCGCTGCTGGCCATGCTGTGGCCAGCACCGAGGGGAGGTTGCTGGCCAGGAGCCCAGCAGCCACATCTCCCAGCTTGGCTTCCTAACGCCAAAGGCTGTTTCCTCTCTGCTCAGGGCGTAGCTCGCAGGCACGGTATCCGGTGCTGTGCCTTGCATGTTTCCCACCCTCACTGCCTTTGTGGCTACTGGGGCAATTTGGCATCCTGGTATTATTTTTGTTCCCTGAGACCAGAGGAAAACTGGAGGCTGGATAAAGCCTGGCCAAAAGAAGGCCTGTGACTTATTAGGAGCGATGAACACAGCGTCCAAAAATAGCCCATGTCTCACTCAAACAGTTTGTGCCCTGCCCAGCAGAGCAGGCAATTACAGGGTTAGGGAAACTTGTTTGTGGGTTATGCAGGAGCCCGCTGGCTCCCTGCTGCATGGGGCACTCGCTTGTCTGATTGCTGGCCATGGGTTTTTTCCAGCTTGAAGTGAGACTTACGTAGTTGCACTCTTCTGAGCTCTTTTGTTGCTGCTAACTCACGTTTTACCTTGCTGCCTGCTTTCTGATGGTGGGAGAAAGTATTGAAGGCAGGTAAAACCCTTTTGAATTCCCTGATAATTATGATTTGAGTTGCTGGGTTGCTGCATGCACCAGCCCATCTAAGAGAGGCTTTGCACAGGTGGGGGTGTTACCAGACATATAGGTGTGTCTGTGACCGATGATCTCTTGGGTTTCAGGGTGAGGTGGGAGATCCCTGGCTGCACACAGGAATTTGGAGCTGTGGCAGAGGCTCATGACTGCTGCCCATGTTGGCACAGGGGCTGTTAAAATCCTGCAAGTTGTTCAACAACCGCAGAAACACCCTTGTGTGGGTAATCCCGAGCAGTCAGAGAGGCACCAACCTTTGGTACCCTTTTCAGTGGCAGCATGCCCTGGCTTAAAGGATGAAAGTCCTGATCTATATCTGCAGAGGGGGAATTAAATGAGCTCCGGTGAGTATGGGGTGAGAGGGTTTGGGCTCTGGTTCAACAGATCAAAAAAATATACTCACCTTCTCTTAAGTGTGGAGCCTCTGGTATGTATAGGAGCTGGTGGAGTCCTGTAGGTACCATTGTTTGGAAATGCTTTGAATGAGTGTGCTGCAGGCGTTGGACCTATGCTGATGTCCTTGTTAAGTGTGCTTGTATCTGATTTTTTTTTTTGTCTCTCTCCATAAAGAACTTCGAGGTGGAAGCTGATGACCTGGTGGCAATTTCGGAGCTGGGCCGTGGGGCCTATGGTGTGGTGGAGAAAGTCCGACACGCGCAGAGTGGCACCATCATGGCCGTAAAGGTGAGGACAGCTGCTTGCTGAGGCGGGTGGGGATCAGGATGTGCAGCTCCAAGGGAGTGGAGAGACCCTGCTGAGCTCCAGTGGCATGGCAAAATGGGGACAGGCTTTTCATGGTTTGGCAGCCTCCAGTATTCCTGGTGTGGTTTGGCTCTTGAAGGGTCTGTGCTTCTGCGCTGATAGGGGCTGGGCACTGTGGGGTTGATACACAGGCTTTGAAATCCAGGCTTGGTGCCTGCAGTTACGTAGTGTGAGGTTTGGATGTCAGAGTGCCTGTCCAGGCTGCTGGCCTGATCCTGCATCCGCTGTAGAGCTTGCCAAAGCTTTGTCATTCAGTAAGGTGTTGTCTGGAAGGGAGAATCTGGGCATCTCCTGGGTGCTACTGGTTGCAAAATAAGCATAAAATGCTTACCCTGGCCTCAGAACTGCAGGTCTTCTGAGTCAGACTGAAAAATAATGGTGTTCTCTCACCTACATCAAACCTCTTTTCTTTTATATTTGTCTCAGAGGATTCGAGCAACTGTGAACACTCAGGAGCAGAAGAGGTTGTTGATGGACTTGGACATCTCCATGAGGACAGTTGATTGCTTCTACACCGTCACCTTCTATGGAGCCCTGTTCCGTGAGGTACTGAGCTGGTGGATGGCTGGTGGGCTGCACAGCACTCAGGGCTCGCATGGTTGGCACCGAACTGTCCCAAACCACTTCTGCTTTCTTCAGCACAGCTGGGCTGTTTAAGATGCTTCCATGACTTAAAAGTCAAAGGCTTGTCTCCTTCAGACAGTATTGACCAGGTCCTGTTCCTCACTTTCATGGGAGATGCCCAAGCACATTGTGCATGGCCTGGACTGACTTTGGGCTAGACCCTCGAAGGGAGGCCATTGCAGGTAGTTTTGGTGGTACCTGGACATCTGTGCCCATCGCTATCAAGTGTGGAGCCTGTGTGCTGGTGGTGTGGCCAATGATGGTTGCACGGCAGGGACCTTGGCCTGCCCTGTGTGGAAGTGGCCGTGTCCATTTGTCTGTCTGTCCCCACCGCTCCCTTCAGCTTCTGGGGATTCCAGGCATTTCCCTCTCAACTACTTTCTCTCCATCTGCAGGGTGACGTGTGGATCTGCATGGAGCTCATGGACACCTCCCTAGATAAATTTTACAAGAAAGTACTGGAGAAGAAGAAAACCATCCCTGAAGACATTTTGGGGAAAATGGCTGTGTCTGTGAGTGCCTCTTGGGTTCTCAAGTGGTTTTGTGCATCCCCTGAGCCTGTTGGAGGTCTCTGAGGCCTGTGGTGTGGAAATGAGTGGTGTGTTTGCAGTGGAAGGCTGGTGCTGTGTGTGACTAATGGGTGCTCTTTCATTCTATTTGTCCCCAGATTGTACGAGCTCTGGAGCATCTGCACAGTAAACTGTCCGTAATCCATAGAGGTAGGTGCTGGATGGGGTTAGCATGATGTAGCTGGAGATCTAGCCCTGAAATAAGTTATGCAAGGACTCCTTTCCAGGAGGTGTGTGGTGTGTCCCTACAGTGGGGTCTGATGGTACTTAGGCTCGTGGTGGACAGATCTAGATGCCCAAGACTTCTTCCTGAGATTCCTTATGCATCTGCTTGCATGATGTTCTCTTCCCCCCTTTCCAGATGAAGGGTTGAATATAACTGAATTCCTCACTACCAGTATTTTTATGTACTCAGAGAGATGGAGGTGCCTGAAGCAGTTCTTGGGGACAAAATCCTCAAGCCTTCCTATCTGGGTAGTTCTAGCCAGGTGAGGGCTAAAGGAGACTTTAGAAAATCAAAGTTGGGAATTGTAACACCCAGGTCCTGCTCTTCATCCTGGTATAGTTCTTTGTGTAGTTGTGGATAGATCATGATGGGCATGAGACAAGCTGTCCTGGGAATTCGGCAGAGTTGGACTTTTAAGGTTGTGTTGGGTGCATAAGCCTCTCCTAAGGAACTGGGCATTAACTCCTCAACATTTTATTTCAACCTTTTGACCTGCCTTGTTAGAGAGGAGGCCTGTCCTGCCCAGAGGGCATTGTTACAGTTTTATCTGTGAACAACTTTTATTGAAATAAGACCAGCATGGTTTTATCTCCCTTCCCTTGTGTTAGGGCCTGCCTGGTCCCCTCCCAGGTTGTTGGCAAGTTGTCCCATCTTGTTTCAGGCTCTGTGATACCTCTGCAGAGGCCCAATCTGCTCTCCCATGTTCTCTCTCTTAGATGTGAAACCTTCCAATGTGCTGATCAACAAGGAGGGACATGTGAAAATGTGTGACTTTGGGATCAGCGGCTACTTGGTGGACTCGGTTGCGAAGACCATGGATGCAGGCTGCAAACCCTACATGGCTGTAAGTGTGCTGGTGTGGGATGGGAGCTGGCAGCCTTCAGCTGCCTTCAGCCTTGACTTGAAGAGGCTGCTGCTTAGAAATCAGTCTTGGTTCACCTCTGTCCTGGGATAGAAACCACTTTGGAGTGCTCTGGGCTTCCTGACTCAGCAGAGTCCTCCAAGGAGGGGATTACTCTCCCTGTAAACCCCGCTGTGTGTGTTAATCCCACAGCAGACTCTTCCTCTGCCACCTTCCATTTGCAGTAGGGTAAAAGAGTGGCTGGTCCTGGTTGTGGTGGTTGGAAGGGCTGCTTCTTGTTGGTTAGAAAATGCTGAGGGTTTTCTTGGCAGCATCATTTAATTTCATCCTTAAGATGGTATGATTTTCCCTTTTAGCATCTGTGGCATCTGTGTGGGTAGCTTGTGCTCCTGGGGCAGGGATTATGCTGCAGGGATAGTACAAGTCTCACTCAGGAGCTGAAGGGGAGAGTTTATGTGGGTTGTGTGGACAAGACGTGTCTTTTATTACTGCTAGATTTAACCTCAGACTCTGCCTCCATGGGGACGTGAGCCAGGGGGGATCCACCCAACCTGGCTTTTGGAGCCAGAAATTTGCTTTGTGGGGTTTGCACTGGGAAAATGAGATAGGGTTGTAATATCTTCCATTTTGCTGTTACAGCCGGAAAGAATAAACCCTGAGCTGAACCAGAAGGGCTACAACGTGAAGTCGGATGTCTGGAGTCTGGGGATCACAATGGTAACACCAAGGGCTGAGACCAGTCCTGGGGTTGGGATGGGGTCTGTGCTGCCGGAGATCTAGCCCTGCTCTGAGCTGGTGACTTCACCCCTGGGTGGATGCCCACCAAACAGGACTAAATTTGGATCAAGATAGCTCTGAACATGAGACAAATTACTCAGGGCACAGGGTGGAGGTGCTGCTCTGTTCTCACAGGGGTACTTCACCCCGGGGCAGGTAGCTGTGAGCAGGGGTGTGCAGCCAGTGTTGCCACCACCACTGCGGCTCTTATTGGTCCGGCTGGCAAGCTGGCCAGGAGAGAACTTCTGCCCCTTTTCTTTCCTCCACTCCCTTTTGCATGTTCCTGATGGGTCCTGGGGGATACATAAAGGCCTGTTATTTCCATGTGGTTCCCTTGTACCCCTCCGCTTGGTTTCACAGAGCTACTTGTGTACAGTGCCAGCTCCAAATAGCTCCAGTTAGCTCTGAACTATGTTGTTGCGGATGGCAGACTCCCAGGGGGCAATATCTGGATGACAGTGGACTTAGCTGGGCATCCAAGAGTCTGGCTTTTAATTGCTCTGCAGTTCACTGTGCTGGTTGGAGAGGTAGTCAGTGGAGCAGGGTTTGCTGCAGCTGGGTCACAACCTTCCTGCATGCACCCCACGCCCGTGGCAGCAAAGCCGCGCAGAAGTATTGGGGTGAGTTAGCTCACCCTGCTACAGTGATGGGGGCTGTGCATGGTTTGCAGCAAGTCCCTCCTGCAGGGTAGCTCAGAGCAGCCAACAGGAAGGGGAAATACTTTCAGTTCCAAAATCACAGCTGCTCGGATGGTTTATCTACCTCCTGCAAGAAACGGATCTTGCAGAAGCAACTGAAATCTTCTGGCGCCAGAGGACAAAGGAAATCCCAGCTGTTGGCTCGAAGGGGATACCGCCTGGGAACGTGTCTCTCGCTTTCCAGGAGACTGCCTCTATGGGTAGATTATTTTTAGGAATTTTTCCTGTGCCCTATTAGCTGTGGCCTTTGTTTTGGGTGCTGCATCCTTGCGCTTGTGTGCGCTGGGCAGATCTCTTGGTAAATATTCCCTCTTCCCCAATTGATCTTGTCCATAGTGCAAAACCCAAACCCCTCTCCTTGGTGTCCCTGTGCCAGTGCAGAGCAGAGCTGGGGTGGCTGGCTGGAAATGTAATTAGCTCCGGCTTTCTTCCCGAGATGCAGGAAGCTGTGGGATGGGAGACTGCATGAATGACGAAATCTCTGAACCTTTCCAAAGCTGGAGAGGGGACCTTACTGAAAGCCTGCCAGCCTGCAGCTGAACAGAGCCCCGACCTGTCTGATTCCCTCTAATGTTTTCCTCCTGGGCTGGCTTCCTGTTTTGTTTTTATTTCTGAAGGGGTTTGATTGATTTCAGACTGGCTGGTTTTAGGGCCATTGAGTTGCAGGGCTGATCCAGGCCTTTCTGGCCTGGTGGCTTCATTCAGTTTTCCAGCAGCAGGAGCTGAGCTCCCCTGACCTGAGCCAGAGGCAGGTGGGGGTACCTGGCTCTGCCCCACATCCTTTCAGGTTTCTCATTCCTCCCATCCTGTCCCACCCTGCCAGGTGGGTCTGGAGATTATGTTGCCCATTTTGAGACAGGAGCCAACCCTTGGCATGAGGAGATAACAGCCCAAGAGCTGGGATGGGCTTTTTCCTGCTTGAATTGGGTGATGGAGCAGAGGTGACTTGAAGGACCCAGTAACCAAGGTGGTTTTGGCAAAGATCTTCATAAGTGATGTTCTAGGACTTAGTTTTTCTTGGGCTTGTGGATTTCTTTTTTTCATGTCTGCTCATACAGTACTAGCCTGAAGCCCAGAGGCTGCCTTATGGTGAGCAAAGCACTTTGGGAGCCAGTACAGAAACAGTGTACTGTTATTATTACCTTTTTAAATAATCCATTTTACATATCTTTGGTGGCTTCCTGTAAATGCATTAATATGCTGAGCCAACCTCAAAAGGAAGTATTTTTGGCCTCTGGGTTTTTTGTATTAAAAAAAAATAAAAATGGTGTGACCCAAATTGAAAAGGGTTTGTAAGGAAAGAGGTTTTTCAGTTTGAGTCTGAGCTGGCTGAGGCAGGCAGGCTGTGTGGGGTCGTGCTCGTCGCAGTGTCTCACGTCAACCTGCCTCCATCCTCAGATCGAACTGGCCATCCTTCGCTTCCCGTACGAGTCCTGGGGGACCCCCTTCCAACAGCTCAAGCAAGTGGTGGAGGAGCCCTCTCCCCAGCTGCCTGCTGATCGCTTCTCCAAGGAGTTTGTGGACTTCACGGCACAGTGGTGAGTCTCCGGTGGGAACTGGTGGCTTCTCCCAGCCTGGCTGAAGCGGAGCCCAGTGTGGGGCTGGGTTTGTTGTCCTTTTGGAGCCCATTTCTCCCCACCTTGCCATACCGAGGTTGGTGCTCTGCCCAAACTGGTTTTGCTCTCAGCCTGACTCACCCTGGCTGGTTGGAAGGTGCAGAGGTTTCTCTTCCCCTTTTGCTGCCACTGCTGCTGAAATTTTGGTGGTTTCTGGCAAAGCAGCAATGAAACGAGAACAAACTCCTGGCAGCGTCTGGGTGCCTCTGGGTGAAAGCTGATTTGTGGTTTTGTGGGTAGCTTCTCCTCTTGGGGTATTCCTCTGCTCCTTGTGTGCTGCTTGGAGCTGCCAGGTGGGGGTGAACCCACCAAGGCAAGGCTCGCCCTATGGGTGGTGGGAAACAATCTCCTCTCCTCACCATTTATTCCAGTCTGTATGAACAAGAGAGGCTGTGTGGGGCAGACTGCAGGGAGTTGCTTGGCTTGTGTTTTTTGTGGCAAAACGCTATGAGTTGTCCTTTCCCAGTTACCTGCCTGGCTGCTTCACTGGTGGTTCAAACCTGCTTGGCCAAGGAGGGAGGAATGGGTGCTGCCAACAAAAAGGATGTCATGTTGGTTGGGAAGGGGAGATTCCCTGTGACAGACCACATACAGCAAAAGAAAAAGGTCCTACAGCCTTTCTCTCCTATATTTTTTTAATCTCTTCCAGCTTAAGGAAGAACCCTGCTGAGCGAATGAACTATTTAGAACTTATGGTAAGTGTGGAGCCATTCCTACTTTATCCCAATGCATTTTGGAAGTCAAACAAATGGTCCAGTAGGTTCTAGGGAAATGGGACAACAGGACGTGTGGGTGAATTTTCAGGCACGGAGTGGGATGGGTGTAGCATGTCTAAGGTGGAAGGGTGTGTTGACTTCATGGGTGTTAAGGTCAGGGTTTCTAGGTGTTTCCTCTTTCTGTCCTACCTGCTCTTGGTAAGTTTAGATCTCAAATGATGGTGGTACAGCTGCCAAGGTGGGCTGTCCCGCTGGGCTTGAACCTAGAAATGCCAAACCTGAAAGTGTTAGTTAATCTTCAAACTAACGGATGGTGTCCTGGGAGTCTGGGGAGGAGGTTGGTGTCCACCTCTCCCCCAGAACCTTGCCTGTTGCATGACATCCCCCAGGGACTGCTCTTGGGCTTGCCTGTCCTTGGGTGTCAGCTGATGTTGTCTTTGTTGTTGGCAGGAACACCCTTTCTTTACCTTGCACGACACCAAAGAGACTGACATGGCTTCCTTCGTGACAGAGATCCTCGGGGAAGACTCTTAACTCAAACCTCACTGCTTTGTGCAGTTCCCTCCATCCTGGCTTCCCCGCAGAAGAGCAAATGAGGACTCGAGTTAATGGTGGTTTGCACAAATCGCACTTCCCCAACCCGTGGGCATCTCTGGCCCCTTTTGGCCTCGCAATCACTTTTCTCTTTGCCCTGTAAACAAAATCCCCCAGGATGAGCCTTTTGGAGCCAACACCTTCCAACTAAGCCACGGAGACGGAAGGCTCTGGAGTTCCCCATTGATGCCAGCATATCCCTCCTGGGGAGAGGACCGTGCCCATGGTGCCTGAGCAGCTCCAGTGCAGAGCATGCCAGAGGGCACCTCCCCTCCCCAGCACCCTGGTGCACAGCACAGGAGGGGTGTGTTTCTTTGCTGCCTGGGGAAGGCAGAAGGAAAAAATGCTGCTGCGCTTGCCCTACTTTTCTTCATTGCCTGCACAAAGCCCCACAGTGTGGTCTCACTCGCCTTTCCTTTGTGCCTGGCTCTGCCCCAGGAGCCTATGCAGCTTTTTAGGGGGCTGTGGGGCTCCCTGGGCTCGCTGCTGTTCACACCACAGGCTCTTCTAATGCCTGGCTCAACATCTTAGTGACCCTTCGAGGCAGCACCAGACCAGGTGTCCCCTCAATTGATACGCTGCTCCCTTGGGAGGGGGAAAAAGAACCCCAAACATTTTTTTTTTCAATGGGCTCACCTTGACACAAGCACGCTGTCCCCACAGCTGCCCATGGGACTTCATCTAGCACACAGGACACAAGGTGGGGGACAGACAAGCAGGTCCCTGGGCGCGGCCTCTCTCCCCTCCAGCCCTGGGCTGGGAGGACACAGCCATGCTCTGGACATCTAAGGCCTTTCGCAGCCCCTGCCTCTGCCTTCCCTGGCTCCTGGAGAAGATGTTGCTCCATCTCCCTTCCAACCTGGAGCTCGTGTAAGACCTCGCACTGTGACACCCGCTCGTTTTGGAGGCTGTACTTGCACCCTTCGTGTCCCAAACTGCCTTCAAACCCTCCAGCTGCTCGCCGAGGTGTCAGCCGAGATCGAAACCCCCGTGACTCGCACGGGGGCTGCCGACAGTTGTACATTTTATGTCTATATATAATGGACTTTGTAACGTTTCCTAGTTTTGATCTAACTTGCTATAAATTAAAGCCCTTCTCTGTGGGAGGAGGGAGAAGCAGTTCCTTCTCCGCTAACAAATCCACTGTGAAAACCTGATGTGTTTCCCCACTCTCCCAGCCTGAGCGTTCTGCAAGGAGCTAAGGGAGCAAAAAGGATTTCTGTCTTCTACTGTATATGATCGCGGGATAAACGCACCAGCTGTGGATTTTGTGGGTTTTTTTAATAGATTGAGTTTTCAGAGGGATTTTTTTTTCCTTTTCTAATATATATTTGTGTGTGTACGTGTGTGTGCAATATATATATTATATATTTTTTAATCAGTGAGGAATGTGTGAATGTCTATGTGGCCACCAGATTTGGTGAAATGGCTAGTATTTTTCTGGCTAAATTTGGGGTGGTGGGGAAGGGGTCACTGGAAGACACCCTAGCCTAAGACTTTTTTTTTTTTTTTTTTTTTTTTAAACAAAGCATCTATTTTTTAACTGAATCTTTTAAAGACATTTTTCCTGAAATTCATGCCCTGGAGGTCTGGATTTCAGGGTGCATTTCCCTGATGTCCCCTGAAATTCCTCACTCCCTGCTTCTGCAGCCTGGGGTTTTTGGAGCGGTGCTGGGTATCCTCTGCCTGGCAACGGGGCTGCTTGGCACCAGCTATTCCTGTGAGCTGCTTTCAGGGCAGACAGTTTCAGCCCTCTGTGCCCCTATGCTGGGGCATCATGCAGCAGCGCTTTCCCTCTCACCACTCTCATTCCCTTCCCCAAGTCGACAAACCCTGAGAGAACCAGCCCAGCCTGAGCTGGACAAACCTGTTGGGCTTCAGTTCAACCCTGATCCTCCACCCCACCTCTTGATGTAAAATAAGAAAGTGATTGATGTTCTCCATGTCTCCCTCTGCGGTCCCGCTCTGCAAACCACCCGATGCTCCGACACTTTGCAGCTGAGATGTACAATTGTTTTTGTTTTTTTCATAGTTGGTTACTTTGGATTGTTTTTTGTTTTGATGTTGAGCTTTTGGGTTTTTCCCTTTCCTTTTGACCCCTTTCTCTCACCCTTTTTTTGGTGCTTTGGGGAATGGTGATTTTTTTTTTTTTTGCATGTTGTTTGTTTGTTTGTTGTTTTTTTTTTCTGGATTTTTCCACCTGGAGAAAGTCCTGATTCCTGCATTTTGAGGAAAGGGAGTATTTGTCCTTTTCAAACGCTGGGGAGATGCCTCTGGGGTGGGCTTGGCCCCTGTGCATGAAGCAGGGCTTTGCTGAAGAAGCGAACACGCCACCTCCCTCTGCCATCTGCTTCATTGACGCAGGCCTTACCTGTGCCCCTTCCCACGCTTCCCTGTCCTGCCAGGGGGAATGGCAGCCCTGGGGGAGCCACCTTGGCTTTAAGGTGAACAAGGATTTTGACTCGCAGCAGAAGCCCCTCTAGTCGTGTATTTTTGAGAACGGTCTGTACCCTTTAAACCCAGTCGTCGTTTTCAATAAAATTCACCCTCAGACCTGATTCTGTCGTTTCTTGTGTTGCTCTTCGAGCAGCGGTTCAGGCTCTGAACCCCTGGGCTTTCTCCTCGTACCGTGGGGTAACGCTGGTCCCCACTCGGGGGGGTTTGTACGAGCTGGGACCCCAGGAGCAGCCCCCCGCCACCCCCGGGACCGCTACCAGGGGCCGCCCAGGGCTCTGCTTCCCCCCGGGACGGGGTCGGGGGTGGGGGGGTGCCAGGGTCTGTGCCAGGGTCTGGCTGCCCGGGGCAGGAGGGCAGCGGGTTCCCCCCGCTCCGAGGGGGTCCCGGGGGCGGCAGGGGCTGCCCGCGGCCGCGAGAGGGAGGCAGCGCCCGGGGATGCGCTTCCAGCG
>NW_020799118.1:12089187-12145135 GCF_003259725.1 Athene cunicularia | reverse complement strand
CCCCGCATTATTTTCCCTGTCAGCCCCCGCCAGGCAGGATCAGGCCGGGGACACTGGGTCCCTCAAGCGCTGGGAACTGGGTGGCGATGCTCTGCCTGGAGATGGGACCAAGGGGGGTCAGTGATGCTGGGGGGGGGCGAGGACCTCAGGAAAACCCACCCGTGGGGAATGTGTTGGAGTTGGTCCGATGGGCCGTGGGGCCAGGGCTGAGCAGGAGGGCTCTCCGTTTCAATTTCTAGCTTAATTAACCATCGAGACCCATTAAAAATGCATCAGCGCCTCCGAGGAAAGAACTTCAGGAGAAGTGGAAAATTCATCACTTTGAGTTCCCTTATTATGAGAAATGGCGGGTTTTTTCCCTCCCGTTTGTCTCAAATACAGGCAAAAAGAGGTTATTTCTGCCTGGTGACTTCCCTGTGGGTCTATCATGAGGTGTAAACAGGCAGCGCCCAAACCTGGGCAAGGAGGGGACACCTCTTGCTGCAGAGAAGGGAAAACTCAGCACACCCAACACAGGGAGAGGCCATGGGGACCATCAGGGCTGCAGCAGCTCAGCCCTCCTCGCTCTAAGGACCAGCAGCTTCCCCAGCCCTTTGCTGCAGCGAGTGTTGGGAACGGCCTCTCTGAGAGGGCAGACCCCCAAATGGCCTCTCCCAGTACAGCGTGGGTGTTCGTACTGGTCATACTGGCCCTATGGTGGGCTGGTGGGTCTCTCCAGGAGCTGGTGAGCTGGAGCTCACACCATTCCTGAAGAGCCGTTTGCGGAGGAGGGCTGGCTAATAGCATTAGCAGGGGGTGTGATGATGCAGCCAGTTTTCTGGGGCTGCGGGTTATTTATTTTGCTTGATTTTTATTCTTTTTCTGAAGGTGGCTGAGACTGTATCTAGGGCAGGTTTGTTTTTTTGTTGGGTTTTTTTTCGGTTCAGGTGGCCCATGGGCACCTTCTAGATCGATACCATAAATTAGAGAGTTCATGCAGGCCATTGGTTTGTGCAAGATGTGTTCAATCCTCCCCTAATAGCTGTCTCGCCCAGAAACTTCCAACTCTTGTAGCACCTAAGTGCTAATGAGCTGAAGCTGCAGAATACCAATGAGACCTCAGGAATACAGAGCAGCCTCCCCGGGCCCAGCCAGGCTGACCAGAGTCTTTAAAATCCCTTCAGCTGGCATCTAGAGGGACTGCTGCAGCCCCTCAGAGAGGGGAGGGGTTAAGTGAGGTGCACTTGGGTAGAGCGGGTTTTTGAGCTGCTGTGGGTGCCTCCTAGCTCTTCTCTCCAGCGGAAGGGTAGGTGGCTTGTTTTGGGGTGAGGAGAGCTCACCGTCTGCTTTAATGACGAGCATCCAAGCACTTTGGTGTGCCCCCTTTTTTCCCTGATAATTGGTCATCCCTGGACATGAGTTTCTAAGCTTTGCTCTCTTTTCATCACTGCTGGGGTAAAGCATCTCCAAGCCTTTTCTGTCCATCCTAGCAGCTTGGTTTGCAAATCCAGCCCCAGTGTGTGTGTATTTATCGAGTGAGTGATGAGACTGCTCCACGTGCAGCCGCTTTGCTGCTGCCTTCCCCCAGGACTTGCACCAGGGCCCAACGGCAACTCCCTGTTGACACGGTTCTGGAAAACTGGGGTGATTTTCTATTGTCTTCAACAGGGGCCCCAAAGCAGGGGGAAAACTCCCAGCTTGCCCAGCTAATGCAGACCTCCTGGCTTCCGTCTCTGTTTGAAATTCCTGTTGATTTTTCAGAGGTGGGGAAATGTGGGGGTGGGAGAAGGAAGCCTGAGCAGAGCAAAGCCTGAAAATACCGAAGCTTGAAGCGAGCGCTTTGGGGGGGCTGAGGAGGTCACCTCCCACGCAGGGAGCCCCAGTCCTCTGGCAGGTTGGCCTGGAGGCTTTCCAGCCCCTGTGAGTGGTGGCTCTGGCCCCTCACATGCTGTGTTAACCTTTCTCGAAATACCAGGCAGTGCTGGAACAGGCTGTTTATTTCCAGACGCCGAGAGCGGCAGCGAGAGCTGCAGGCATGTGGGCAGAGGGCTGCGGAGAAGCCTGGTGAGCCAGGGTGGCTTTTGCACTTGATTTACATCTTGGAGCAGCTCGGAGTGGAGGAGACAGGAACCTTGATGAACCGAAGCAGTTACCTTGATATCAGCTGTGTTTTCCTTGGTGTCATTCCCCGTTCAGGGCCGCTTATGTCTCTTCTAAAGCGATATGCTCTTTTCCTCTTACAGAAGCTGAGATTTCATAAATAAAACCCAAGGTTTCAGACAAAAGCGCCAGCTTGGGTCTGAAGCTGCCCCGATGCCATGAAGTGTGCATTGTGTGCGTGGCTTCTCTGAGCATCACCTCTCTGGCTCAGCGAGGCAATTAATTATTTCCTAGGTCATCCTGACCCTCTGCAAAGGCCTTGCAGAATATCACCGCCTGCAACAGGTCCCATTCAGTGTCTGTAAGGAGAAACTGTTGAATGAGCTTGAGGGTACCCTGGGATGTGACTGTGCAATGGAAACTGCCTGATGAGCCATTGCTGGTGGCAGGAGATGTTTAGTTTGTGTGCAACTCACCCAGCCCTGGGAACGTGAGCCCCAGGGATCCTCTTTGCCTCTCCCCCTCGCAGGGCTTGTAATCACTGTGTAAATACACAGCAGCTGCCATGTGAATCCCGTGCTACTTCACTGAAATCGATATGGGCTGGTGCTGCACAGCTCTGGGGACAGGGAGTTACCTGGCAAAGCCAGGCTGGAGCAATGGACAATGTGGTTGGGTGCAATTTTGGGAATCTGGGGTAAGCCAGGAGGATGCAGGGGTGCTGGTGGCTCTCAGGGCTCTGCCAGTGAGAGGTGTAGGGGTGGCAGTGGGGCTTCTTGAGGAATGGTGCCTCCAGCTTGTCTTCACACCCCACTGTTTTTTTTTAGGACTGTTGGAGGTTTTTTTGAAGACATATGTTGTGGCTATCATGTGTCAGGGTCTGTTGCTTTACGCCTCATTGAAATGCTGGGGTTTCAACCCCGAGCCCCAAATTAAGGCTGACATATGGGTGGTTCCCACAGCCCTTCCCAAAGAGGGGTGAGTTTGCCTTTAGGCTTCCCTCCAGGGTGGGGCCGGCCTGGCAGACAGAGCCATTGGGTAAAGGAGCCCTAGAGTCCTGCATTCAGTAAACCCAGGTCAGGTGTCCCACTGAGGGATAACAGCTGGGACCCCTTGCAGGCAGGGGCAGTGTCTGTGAGGTGGATGCCCTGTGCAGAGTTCCCTGTTGGGGAAGGACCTCCCGCCTCCCTGGGACTGGGCTCCAGCCAGGTCTGGCTTTTGTAAACGTGGGCTGTGTAGAGATTCAGTGTGTGGCTTCCTTGGTCTTATGTTATTTGGTTTGTTGACTCGGTTGTCTCCCGTCTCTTCTATGGGAGACTGCATGTCACCATTTATTCCACCCATTGTTGGTTGTGCAGTGTCATTTTTGAGGTCAGTGGGATTGATGTTGATTATGTATAATCTGACTTGTTTGTATCCCCAGGGCTCACCCATGTACTGACCCTTTTGTATCAAATACAATTTGGTTATTAGTTCATCTTTATGCTGGCTGTGTCCTTTATGCTAGGCCTGATAATTGGCAAAACACTCATGCAGGAGCCCTTCCCTCTTATGAGGGACCATTGCTGCGTCTTTCTCCTCAAAATCTCCTTTCCTGGTCCCTAATGTGACAGGGGACCCTCAGCCCTGGGCACAGCTGCATCTACTTGCACATCTGAGGATGTGACTCTGGTTCCTGTAGCGCTTCTGGATCTCGGGACTTGGGTCCCACCCGGCTCCTGTGGCCATCACCACTACTGAAGGGTTGTCTGTGGTCATCTGGAAAGATGTTTTATGGGGTTTTCCCACTCTCAGAGTCTCACCCCAGCTCCCCTCCCTGCTTGCTACCTTGTGCTGAGCCCCCACCTCTGTGGACAGTTGGCATCTGGTGCCAGAGAGATGTTTTGTGGCAAGTACCTGGCTTGCTGCTGACTGGCCCAGCAGAGTGACTGTGTTACTCTTCTCTTTCCTGCCTATTAAAGAAGTAAAGCAAAAGTTCAGGTTAAAAGGGACTAGAGGAAAGGGGTTTTTAAAGGTACTACCATGAGGGAGCAGCCATGGGGCTGGGAAAGGGGCTGGCTTGCACAAGAGCCCCTCAGGAATGTGCAGCATCAGGGCTTGTGAACTGCTATCATCTTTTTCTCCTTGCACTTGGCTAGGAGGGACTGTCACTGTGGTTCTGAGTAGTGATGGGAGCAGGGAGATTCCTGAGCAGGTTTAGGGTTGCCTGAGCCATGAGACCCATCTCCAAAGTCTGTCCTATGTGCAGGTCTGGGGCTCAAGACCCTTCCAAACAGTGGAGAGGGCCAGGACAGACAATGCTGCCCTGTCTAGGGCTGGGTTTGTGCCTTCTTGTTGAAGTCTGGAGGGTTTTTGTGTGTCAGAGGGGACCATGCAGCCGCCTCTTCCAGGATAAAGGGGTTTTGGGGAGCAGATGTTGCCCATGGGGTTGAGCTGCTCCTCCAGAACTGATGAGACACACCCAGAGCTGAATAAAGCGCTCACCAGATGTTTGGGAAAATCACCCGTTTCCAGCACCGACTCAGAGTGAGCTGGTGGCACTGTTGTGCCTGTCTCAGCAGCTGCTGGAGAGACACCAGGAACAGGCGCACCTCTCAGACCCTCCCCAGCCAGGCACCCCCATCCTGCTGGAGACCGGATGGGAGGTCTGGTGCCCTTGGTCACCCACCCTGGCTGGCAATGATGCTCTCAGCAGCACCACATTGAAACCACGTTTATCCCAGAGTGCTGGCGCACACCAAATCACAAGCTGTGCTGCTTTTCAGGAACCTCTCCAATTAGCCCAGAAGGGCTCTGCGGGTCCTGGTGGTGGTGGCATCCACTTCCCAAAGGCCAGGTTGGCCCCTTTCAGCTCGAAGGGGTGAATCAGGGCCTGGATCGTGTGCTATAAGAATCCTCCTGCCTTGCCAACCTGCCAAACCTTTGCCGTAACTCGGAGCCGAAGTAACAGGAATTTGGGTGTGATGTAAGCTGGAGTGCCTGCTTGCTCTGTGTTCAGTGAAACTTGCTAGAGGTCTGGGGGACCTCAGCAAAGACTGAAAGGTTGTTTTTGTGGGTGCGGAGCAGCCTCTGCCACCTGCCTGTGGGGGGATACACCTGCTCAGGGAGGGGGCTGTGCCAGCACCACGGGGCCATGGTGGGGGTCTCCACTGCCCTTGCACTGCCCTCCTGAGCTGAGCACCACTGGCAGCAGCATGTGTCTGTTCCTGCTGCCCTGCCTCACCCTGAGTGTCTTTAATTACAGCTTTGGGAGGGATCTTCCCCTTTATTCCCCCAAATCTTCTTCTTAATTAAAATCCTCGATCTGGGCCAGTGGGAAGCAGCTGTTGCCTCTTTGCTGCGTGCTCGAGTGTGTTGCAAGCTGTTAACCTGATTACTGGCCACACAGGGGCAGGACGGGGGACAGTGTGGGGATGGGACAGGGTTCACGCAGAAGTGGGGGGCACTGGCATAGTTGCTGTCCCACCTGGCTTCTCCAGGCATCCCGAGGTGATGCTGAGTGGAGCTGGCTGCTACAGCCACCCTTGTCTTGCCCATGGGTGGGCTGAAATCATCCGAGGGAACTGAGCACCTGGCCCCTCTGTGCCCATTGCATTGCAGAGTCCCTCCCCACAGGAATGCAAAGAGCTGGAACTCCAGCACCCCATGGAGATGACACTGGGCTCAAAACCAGCCATTTTGGGTTTGCCCAGCTCCTGTACTGCAGAAAGGCTGAAAGATGCAGGTGGATGAAGGTGATCAGGGCAGCTGGGGCTGTGGTTGTCCCTTGAACTCAGCTTGCCCCCAGGATCCATGATGAGTCTGGCCAGGGTCAGCTATTTCTCATTCCTCTTTTCATTCACTTGCTTGCTCGTTCAGAGGAAGCGGTCGGGAGCTGGCTGGAGCACTGCAGGATGCAAATCCAGCGCTGGCACCTCACAGGGCTCCTGGGACACCCCTGCCGCCCCCGTGTCCCCAGCATCGCCACAGCTCGGGGCCATTCCCTGGCATGGGCTCTGCAGCTTCATTACGTTTTCTTCCAGAAATAGCCCAATGAGGTGACTTTATCTCTCCCTGCCTGGAGCTGGTGTTTCTGCAGCGATCCATCATCAAAGCAACAGGGAAGTGTCAGGAACAATTAGTGAACCCGTGGTGTTAACTTTATCAGAGACGATATGTCTCTCCATAATGAAACTTGTGGAAGAGAAAAAAAAGAGTGCTGACAACAGATGTATTATTTCACCTCCAATTTACTGGTGCATGTATTTTTCATTCATGGAAGCAGCTGATATGCAGATTTATTCAGAGCAGAGAAGATACAGCCCTCAATGGATCAATTATTGCAGCATGCTGAGGAGAAAGGGACCTGGCTGAGCACACAGCCGTGCAAGGCAGTTCCCAAAGCCAGGCCCAGATTTTGTCCCCAAATTGAGCTAAGAGCCCAGGCATCTTTCTTTCTCAAATCCATGCGGTTCGGCCCTGATTCTGTTCCTGTTCTGGGCCAGGAGAGATTTCCACTGACTTTTGTGGCTTGTGTCTCCCATGTACTTCATATGGAGTGTCCTGGGTTGACTTTTGGCCTTCTTTCAGCCCTCCTTTGCTGGAGAGGTCAGTGCTTAGTGCAGCCCGGAGTGACTTTGCCTCCCCCCTATTTTGGAGGAACACATCCAGCCACAGACAGACAGGAGGATGGATTTATTTTTTGGCCATATTGAGGTGGCTTCTTCGGGAGACCCCTCTGTCAGATGGGTTCTGGCTACCTGGTCGCCATCGTCATCCCTTGAACCTCAATGCCAAAGCCAGGGCCTCTTACTGGTCATCTGAAGCTCTCCTCCCTCCATATGCAGTGTGTTGGGGTTTCTCTTTGTGTTTTGGGGGAGGCAGCTTGCCCGTGGTGGTGGGGGAGGACACCCTCTTGAAGCTGAGGATAGTTTCCGTTTCTTGTGGTGGTAAAACTGAATCCAAGAAAAATATTGGAGGTCTTTTTCATTAGGAATGGAAGATAGGAGTCTTCTTTCTTCTGGGTACTATACAACCAGCATGAATTATTTAGGAGAAAGCATCTCTCCAATAAATAATTTTTTTTATGCTGGGAGATTAAATCTGATTTTTTTAATATAATAACAAAAGCAATTTCTCTCTCATAAGTCCTCATATTTCACACAGTAAAGAGAGCCCAGGCATCCATTTCTGTATTGATCAGCAAATAGGTCCTTGTATAGATTTAGTTCACCCAACCTTGTTTAATTTTGGATTCATTGATTCAATGCAAAGATCTAGATGAAAAGCAAGTGGGCTGTTTCCAGTGCTGGTGATGCTATTTTTAAATAAATCTAGTGCATGCGAAAATAAATATGCAAAGCATTTTGTAAGTCCGTATATGGGTGGGGTAGAGGAGACCAGATGTACTAAAATATTTAACAAACTTTTTCCTGATTTCTCGAAATGCATGTTTTATTTAGTGAACACTAGTGAAATTTAATCTGATCCAATATTTGCTCCGACGGGCTGTGCCGCACCCATCACCCAGTGTGAGCAGGTACGCGGGACCTTGAAGGGACAGTCTGCGCAGTGACATTGGTGCCACATTTAAATGCAAAGCTCATTAACCGTGTCTGGGATTTCTTGTTTGTTTCTTTCTTTTTTGTTTTCACATTCGTTACAAGAGCAAGAGATGAAATACCCATCTAGAATTCCCTTTCATCTCCAGACATGGCTTTTTCCACACCCCCCCCAGCTCTGTTGCTCAGATGACAAAGTTTCTGCTTCAGAATTTTATTTGATTTCAAAAGATGAGACAGAATTAAAAGCATCTCCGGGAGGCTGGGCTCACCTTACTCTATCTGGGATCCTCTCGAAGGTGGATGTGTGAACTGACAAAGGCTCCTGGTCCCAAGGGATGGAGTTCATCCTGGGGCCAGAGCCACGTCCTGGCTTTTCCTTCACCTAGGAGTGACCATCCTGCAGATCTCAGCCCACTTTCCCCAGGGAACGGTGTCCCGCTCTGGGTGTACGTGTTTGTCTCCTTGAAATCCTCAGCTTTCAATCCAATCAAATTTAATTGAATTGTGGTTTTGATCACATCTGACGGTGGCAGAGATCTTGTTGATAATCAGATTCCCATGGGTGACATGGAGTCGGGGCTGGTGGAGGAGGGAGGCGAGATGGGGACTTGTGTGCCAGTGCTGATGCTGCTTGGTCTTTATGAGACACCAGAGAAGCTCCACCCACCCTGGGGCCAGATCGCATTTTGGGGCTAGGTGAATTTATTGCATGTCTCAGTGGGGACTTAACCAGACAGATTGTGTTGTTTCTGGTTGAAAAAAGCCAGTTTGCTTGTCCAAGCCCCAGGGCAGCTCCATCTCACCTGCAGCCAGGGGCTTTTGGGGAGCATCTCCAGGATTCTCCGCTGCTGCTGCTCCAGCACACGCGGTTCCCGGCTTGGCCTCATCCTGACCTGGGTGGTGTCTGTGCATGGATGTGGGCTCAGCTCTCCATCTCCCCTGTGCGCCTGCCCCGCCTGCTCTCGCTCACATCAGCACGTGCGCAGCTGGGGATGGCAGCGATTAATTACGGGTATTCATGTGTGATCTACACGAATTCAACTGGAAGTGCAGCCCCTGGGATGGGGGGAGGAACATTCCTTGTAGAGCCATACTGCCCCCTGCTCCAGATGCCTTTCTGTCAGCAAGTGTTTAATTGGGCGTTTATTGTGTGTGTAATTTTGGAGGTAATGAAGCAGGCAGGGAAGAGTGAGCTGGCAGCCTGTGCTCCATCCCCTGGCCCCTGCCAGCGGCCTGGGCACAGCAGGGAAGGAGATCCCAAGCGGGGCTGCGCATCCTCGCCTGACACATTGAGCGTTTATCCCCCAGACTGGGGGGAAAACAATAATCCTCCACCCTGACCTCAACTTCTTCAATGAGCCAGCGGAGGAACACTTCTGTCCCCACGCCCGTGTGCCGGTGCTGCTCCCCCGGGGTGTTTGGAGGTGACAGGATGGGGCTCCACAATGCAGCCCCTGGTACCTGCAGCCCTGCGATACGGTGCTGCCATTGTAGGCGGCCATAAGCTTGCACTGAGTTTGCAAGGCCTCAGGACTGAGCCTGGTGGACCTCCTCTGTCTGAACTTTTCTTGAGCTCCCACAGCTTATTTTACCTGGTTTAGCTGTAACAGTGTTTTTTCTAATTGAGCAGGTACCTGTGGCTAATTCATTTTAATTCTGTTTGTGTGGTACAGCCCTGGTTTTATACACATAACAGTAGCAAGCAGTTATTCCTTGTACAATGAGGTTATTTTTTTATTAATATAATGATGTGGGATAGAGAAATATAGACCTGGTATGAAAGTAGAGATATGAGATCTGGAGATGTGGGATGTGGGGTAGAGGAGCACAGACGTGGGATGGGGAGACCTGGGGTCCCAGGATGAGCAGTGGAGACCCCATGGCTATAAACAGTTCAGTGGTCAGTGAAGGACACGCAGAACTGTTTTTAGGGGTAACAAGGAGAACAAAGAAATAGTATCTGACATACATAAATGGCACAGCATATATTTAATTCAGATTTAACGTGGAGCAGCAGACCAGTGGAGAAAACGCAAGGTGTAAAACTGTTAGCGAACATCTAAAACGATGCCAAGTGCATCCTGAAGGAAGGAAGAAGAAACCATCACCATGAGCACCATACTCCTCTCACTGAGGACTCCAGATGCTGATCACTCACGTAACAGGGGATGCGAGTGTGGGGAAAAGGGGACACGTCCCCTCCTGGCTCCCGCTCCCCCCCCGCTGCACCTCTGTCCTGGCAGGTGGGCAGCCGTGGAGGTGGGGGGGAAGAGCTGTTCCTGCCACCATCACTGGGGTGGGGGATGCACCCCTGCAGCCTGGAGAGGATGCTCTGGAAGAGGGCTTCCTGTTTTTAGGAGCCTGTGGAGCAGAGGCGGTGGCAGAAAGTGTTGCGAGCTGAGGATACCAAGGGTGGGCATGTAGACTAGACGTATCAGTGGTCTCCGCAACAGATCCCCTCCCATCTAGTGACACCCAAGCCACAAACATTAGGGTCATTTTTCTTGCCTTTTGATGAAACCAACACTCAGATCTCTTGTTTACACTGACTCATCGTTATAAACAATTTATACAAGGGTCTCAGAAGAAACATTCTGTGCAGCCAATTCTATCAGCAGTCCCAGGAAAGGATTTTAACTGAAGTCCTCAGGTCCTGAGCATTCAGGTTGTCCCAAAGGACCCGTACTTATATTGTTCTTGGGACCAATTTGCTAATCATCGTGCTGGAGGGAAAGGTGAAAGCATGGTGGCTTCACATGAGTCCCAGGGAGGGTTGGAGAGATGGCTCTCTGGAGCAGGAATACTTGGCTATTCTCTCTCTGAATAATCCAGACTCCCAGGAGTGCTGGAATGGAAAAAAACCCAAAGGAAACAGGAGAAGGAAACTTTGCATTTCTGCAGGGTTTCTTTTCCTGAGGCACTCACTCTCCTCCTGCAGCTCAGTATGCATCTGTGGTGTCCAGGAGTAGGTCTGTCCATCCGAAAGGCTGAGAAAAAAGGGAGACTGGGTAAATTCAGGGGACAGAAGCTGTTCTCCCTTGAATGCCCCTGATTTATATGGAGTTTTTTGTTCTCACTTTGTATTTAAGGCCCCAGACTAAGACTCAAGATTGCTAGCTTCAAAGACTCTGTTGCTTGCCTTTCATTGATGATTGTGGTGGGTTTTTTTTTTTCCCTTTATACATTATTTTCATAATTTACTCCTTGAGAGGTACCAAAATATTCAAATAATAGGAAACAAAACCAAGACAACCTGTGCTGTATTTCCCTGTGGCTGCAAATCAATGGATTTCTGGGGATTTTCAGCGGATTTCAGGTTGCAGCAGATTTCTACCACAGTGAAGGAAATCAGACTTCTCTGATCTCTGTTTTCCAGAGATTCTGACACTAATTGAAGGTAGCATCTCCTCTCTGTGGGCATGCAACTGTGGTTTAATGCATCTAATCTTTGTGGATGCACTTGTTTGTGTTAATTACACCAACACTTGTTAACAGCAATTCTGCCACTTTTTTAAACTTTTTTTTTTTTTTTTTCCCCCTGGTCGATTTTTAACACCTGATTGCTCTGTCATCAGTCCTCTCTCGTGACTGCTGAGCTTAGGCAGGACATACAGCACCCCTGCACTGATGCCAGCCAGCCTGGCTTCAGCTGCTCAACCTGAACTCTGCCCAACAGGGCAGTACATGGGGTGCAAATGTGTCCATCGGCCTCAGGGGAGGATCATGTTGTATCCACAATGTCTTGAAATCAAGAGAGGGTGATCCAATGCACTCTTGCAGCCCTATGTCTGCAAAGCTCCAGTCTTTCCTTGGCCCTGAAGGTGACAATTGCTACTTTAAACAAGGCAGTGGTGGGTCTCTCAGACCAGTATGATTGGCATTGGTTTGGCCAAGTGGAGTTGAGCAGTGGCTTCCGCATGGCTCAGACTGGTGAGACTTTGGTCGAAATGGTTGAAAAATGCTCCAGCATGGCATGGAAATGGAAGAGACCCATGACAATAAACTGCCAGAGGAGGATGGAGGGATGTAGTTGTGGAGTATAAGTGAGAAAAGAGAGACTCCTGCAAGGACCCTGTAGATAAAGTTTTTTAGCTCGCTGCAGAAGATAGCAACAAGCTGAAAGATTTCTAATGGACATATCATGGCCAGAAGGATGAGACAACATGGCCAAGGCACACAGTTGTCAAACAGACCAGTGCTGAGCCTGGAGGAGACATGGGGAATCTTGGAAAGGAAATTACGAGGTCAAGTAACTGAAGTGTAAGGTGACAGCTAGAAATAGAAGGGACCAAGTGATGTTTCTATCAGAGGTATCACAGTGAAGGCATGAAGAAATCTAATCCTGAGATACCCAACTCTTCATGCTCAAGTCTTTCCCCTTAAACCCACATAAACTATCTCAATGGATCTTCTCAGCTAAGTGTGAGAGAGGACAGAGTGTAGCATGGCAGCTGGGCACTTCCACCTGTCCACTGGTTTGGTTCAGATCACTAATGAGCTAATTAGTTGCTATGGAAATGTAATGTGGGAGAACTTTGGGGAGGAAAAATTATAGGTAATTTTTATTTGTTTGGGCCCTGTTCCTATAGCAACAGCAGAACTTGTCACTGACTACCAGTTGGTTTCCATGGAGTTGGCTGCTAGTTCTGGGTTATTAATGCCTCCAAGTATAAAACAGCGCAACTTACCTAGTAGGGCTTTGGGTCTTCCTCCATCACATGTACAGGAGCTTTGCATTTAGCCAAACTCTTGGCCTTGCTTTTGCAGTGGAGTGAGCATGCTCACAGAAGTTAGGTGTGAGTATTTGTCATCAACAGATACAGTGCTAGAAGGATCCATTAGTTTTCCCCCTCCCTTGAATCCAAGACATCCTGGAATGAATAATCCATCACTTCATAGCCTGTTCCACTTGCAGCATTGCCTGATTTTTAATTGGATTTTCTCTGGGTTCAGCTTCCAGATGCTTGGTGTTGATCTGCCTTTCTCTGCTAAATTAAAAACTCTTTTAGCACCTGGCAGTCTTGCTGTAAAGGGACATTGTAATTAAGTCACTTCTCATCTCACCACAACTGGTTCTCCTGAACAAAGCCATTTGTTTTCCTTCAGCCTCTCACCCTGAAGCCTCACCTGGTTTTGTACACCTCAGAACAAAAGGGATGCAGTCTCTGCTTTGCAGCCGTGTTGGAGGTCTGTTGAGGGACCTCTCCACACTCCTTCAGAAGCTAAGCCTTGGAACCAGACCAAACACTCCTGAACACTAAAGAGACTGCATTTGGGGGAGATTGGTTTTATGCTAGGTTATAATTTCCCTCCCACTAGCTAACTCCTCAGCCTTCGTAGGTGATAATTACCCAGTAAGAGCTAAAATGTCTCTCTCCACTCCCCACTTATCAACCCATACTTCACTTTGAAGGCATTAGCCACTTCTGTCCGAAGCAGCCTGTGACCAATTCCCACAGCCAAGGGAATCTCGGAGCGAGGCCACGCAGCCTCTGTCTCCTTTGAAGATGGTGCAACAGCTACTGCCTCTCCCCAGGGAGACAGATCTTGCTCCAGCTTTGAAGGCAAATGAGGTGATCAGCGTGTGGATAAACCTTTAACGATATTTGGCTGAGTGCGCCGCGCAGTTGGAAGGGAGGCATGAAGCAAACCAGCTAGCAAAGGGCAGCTACTCATAACCAGCCCTTCTTCAAATCTCTTGGCAAGCTTTGCTCCTGGCCTCGCAGCTCTGCATGCTGTGCTCACAGCTGCTCCTTCACTGTCGGTGAGACACAACCCAAATGCCTCAAAACGAGGGTGCAGAGGAGGATGAAGGATGAGTCTGAGCTGAGGGATGCCTGTGGAGTTGGGAGGAAAGTCCTGAACCACCGAGGTGGGGTCTGGCTGGAAACCAGACCTTCAAGGAGGAAGAAAGGCTTCATGCAAGAGTTCCTGTATCTCCTTAGTCCCTCTTGAATTACAGATAAATTATCCAAGAAATCCATCTACAAAATCTGTGTGTGTTCTTCCATGCATTTCTTCCCAAGGTGGTGCCCATGGGGCGGGAGCTTTGGGAAATACAGTATTTAGACGACCAGCAACACTGATTTTAGCATTGAGACTGGCTTTTGGATGAAAGGGGCACATCCAGCATTCCAAGAACCCAGGTTGGGAATCCAGGATGGGGACCCAGAAGATGAGAGCAACAGGGGCCCAGTATGTGATGTGCTGGCAATGCGCCGTGTGGCCCCTGCCTTGGGGCAGCTGCCAGGGTCTTTGTGCCCGTATCAGTGTCTTGACTATAAATAATGATGTTCACAGTGGTCACCTCCAGCCTCGCTGACTCACAGGCTTCCTGTCCACAGCAACGCTACAGGCTGACTCAAGGCTATGGAGGAGTGTTTCATCCTGACCTCCCAGCCCTTTGATTTCACCAAATACCACCATGTCTTTGAGAATGAGAGGTCTCCATTTCAGGGCAGTGAAATCTGGCTAGCATGCTGCAAAGACACGGCAGATGGTGCTTTGTCCCTAGATTCACCTGGTTCTCCTCCTCTCCTTCCTTCACTTCTGGTTGGCAAGAAATGCTTCCTGGCTCAGCTGGATCTATAGCTCTCCCAAGTAAGGCTTTGCTTCTCCTGTTCTGTTACAGTCCCTTGCAAAATCAGCATTTTCCCACTTGATGTCCCAGCCTTCCTGAGCTCAGAGCAGCTACGGCTCTGCACCGGAACAGGCATGCGGCCTCATCGAGGTGTGGGAAGGCAACTGAGATGGTCTTTATTCAGCCATCCAGCAGCTGTTTGAAGCCATGTCTGAAGAGGGATCTGAGCATGGAAAGTACCCGACACCTGGGAGGAGCGAGACCAGCCTTTGGAAGGTGGCTATGAGTCGTGGCACTGGTGACAGTGGAGCTGTGCTGCCTTGCTCTGTGCATCTGGCACCATGGTGGCATAAGAAGGGAAAGGATGACATGTGCCATGTCACCGGGTAGGGCTGGGTGCTGGTTGGGAGAGCCGTGCTGGATCCCTTGGGGATGTGATTGCTCCTGTCATGTCTGTGCAGGTCTCCTCTTCTCCAGCCCATGCTCTGAGGGGGTGTGGTGGAGCCATCTCAGAAGGGTGTGATGAGAAAGGTGCTCCTGACCAGTAAGGCCACCAGCAGCATGGCTGGAGTGCTGTGGTGAGCTCTGGAGATACCACCCAGCTCCGCGGTGAGGGTGGTGGGAGGAGGAAGCAGTGTTTGGTTTTATGACACATGAGCACATGCTTTTAATCTGAGTAACCTTTTCTCCTGCCAGAGTCTGGAGCCTTCTGCTGCACTGCGTTCCTAGGGAGGTCAGTGGGAGAGCTGTGGGGCTGTGGGCATTGTGTCTCGAAGGATGGCAGCTACATCTAGTACCCATCCCTGAGAGCTGGCAGCGGGAGGGTGGCCACGGAGGGGCTCTGTGGTGGGGGCAGGTCTGGGTGGCTTCTCCTTGTCACCCGAAGCTCTGCCATGACTGTGACAGGCAGGTTTGGGTTGTTCTCCATAAAGTAGGTGAGACCTGTTTGGGTACGATGTTGTCCCAACCTCCTGCTGCAAGTTTCTACTGTCCCATCTCTGGGATGCTTTCAGCCAGCCCTGTTGGGAGGTTCACTAGTGCTGAGATGTCCAGGTGACCTTGTGGTAAAGCCTGGGGGCCTTCCCACCACTTACTTCAGCCCCCTGTTACTTACCCTCAGGATTTGTCCATGCTGTAAGGGTCAAACAACCTTTAGAGCAACTGAAAGCCCACAACTTCTTGGTCCACCAATTTTCCACCCACGTTGCTGGTTTTAACCAGTTTTAGCTTGGACTCAGAGCATGCTGCATCCCTGCAGAGCTCTGGTTACACACTGCTTGGCCCTGGGGCAGCTCAGGAAGGGATGGGGAGCAGTGGTTGTCCAAAAGCCTCACATGTGACCTCACAGCTTCAGTCTAAAATAAAACTGTGGAGCATGAAGGTATATTACAACAGCAAATACTGGAGCTACCTAGGAGCAAGCCCAGATTGGATTAGTCCTGGATGAGAGAGTTCTTTTTCCTCTAGAAATGGCTGTAACAGACCCCAATGCTGCAAAGCAGAGAGCAAAAGAATCTTGAGAGCTGAAGGACTCACTGGCAGCCTCTTCTCCACCGCAGGCTGTGGTGAAGAGAAGGTTGCATCTGCCAAGGGGTGTACCTCCTGCAGCCTCCCATCCACTCCCTGCCCGCTGATGGCCTCGCCTCGCTAGGAACATGTCTTTCCAGGTGAGCACGGGAAGGTGTTTCCTGTGGAGCCACTAACCAGCAGTTGAGCAAGCGTTGCTGGCTCAAATGCAGGTTTTCCTACTTCCCCAGACCTTTCCCTGCTCTTGTTCCATCCACAGGGAAACATCTCTGAGCTACTGATGTTCCCCAGGTCCTCAGCCTCACGCACGGGAGGAGTGGACATGTGGTGGCTGGCTCTGGGCTCCAGCAGCAGAGAAGGGTGGTGAGGGCTGGCTCTGAAGAGGTGAGATTTTTCTCCATCAGTGCTTTGAAGATAGCAGCAAGAGGAGAGCTCCAGGAGTCATCTCCAGGGTGTTGAGAAAGAAGGACCTGAGTGACCGTGAGTCCATATGGGTGAGTCGGGACGGGATGGGCGTGTGCATGTGGCTGCTCCGGCCATGCTTCGCCTCCTGCCATGGTCCAGGAGGCTCCTTAATTGCCAGGAAGGGGAATCTGGAGGTTCACAGGGGTACTCTCCAGCAGTCCCTGTCTCCTGGATGTGTCCTAGAGGCTCGGGGGACAAACCAGCCATCTCCTGTGGGACTCGGAGGGTTGGGAGGAAATCTGGGTGTTTTTCTCCAGGGCTGGGCTCCTCGTCTGCCCCCAATGGTGAAGGGAAGAATGGATGTTGTGGCCTGGGGATTATCTCGGTGCTTGAAGGGACTCAGGGTGGTTTCCTGGTCTACCTTGGGTGCAGCAATGTGCTCCAGGCCCCAAGCAGAGCTTTTTTTTTTTCCCAGCTGGGTAAGGTGAGAGTTGGTGCCTGCTTTTTGGGCAACTGTTTCTACAGAGGGTTTCCCTTGCTCTGCCCTTCACTGGCTCACCAGTGGCTTTGCCGTACCCGTTCCCGGGGGCTGTTTGCAACACACAGGGCTATCTCTGATGGGAATCCCAGGACTTTTGGTCAACAACAGGATTTTTTTACTCTGTGTATGGACAAGTCATTTTGCGTCTCCTGTAACCTGCAGGGCAGGTTGTCCCAGGGCTGGTGGCTCTCTGTGGATCCCAGCCTCTGTGTCTGTGCCAATGAGGTGCTCACGATGTCTGGGTTTGAGAGGTGCTGCTGTGGGGATCTGACTCTGGGAGGGACCCGTGGGGCCATGTCCCAACTCTAGGACACTTTTTTTTGTTCTGCCTTCTCCATTCTGTTTAAACTTTCATCACCAAATCAGCTTCTGCAACAGGATAAACATCCTCCTGTAAATAATCTGCACAGATGGGGCTTTATTTGAGCAAGCTGATGTACACGGTGCAGAGGGTGGTGCAGCAGGGTGCTGGGGTAGGGGCAGCTCACCCAGCCCTGCCCTGGGCTTTTCCCATGGCCAGGAGATGACTGAGATCTCCAGGTCTCTTGACTGGTGCTTGGAGCTGGGAAGGTCAGGGAGGTTGGTTCTGCTGAGGGAGACACATGAGAAAATAGGTCTTGTGCTGGCAGAACCTCTGATGGAGCCAGGGAAGAAGGGAGGGAGGAGGCTCCTGTTCCTCTCTGGGGTGCTTCTGTCTCCTCTTGAGCCGCTCTGTCCTCTGTGATTAGGGCAGCTGGGTCTGAAAATAGAAAATGCTAAAATGTTGTCAAAGGTCTCACTTGGAAAACCTCAAAACAAATGGGCATCTGCATTTCCCAAGAAAAAATGTTCCTTTTGGAAGCCCTGAAGTGATTTGATACTCTTATTATTCTTTTGCTCTCCCTCTGTAATTATTGCCTCACTTTGTGCTGAATTGGCAAAGAGCTCCCATTTCCCCAGAACCTCATTTTTCAGGTGAATCACCATTAGCTGATGTTTTTTGCTGGTCTGACTTCAGCAGTGGGCCACGGGGGCCTGCAGTAGCCACGGCTATGGCCAAGAGAAGAGGAGGTGACTTCCCAACCTTGTTAGCGCCAGGTCCGATTCATTAAGAGCAAACACCCAGAGGAGGAGGAGGTGTGCTATCCTTGCATGCCCGATGCTTTGCCATCAGCTGGACCAGCGAGCCGAGCTGCCTGGCGGTGCTGAGCCCTGCATGGCTGCTCTGGGGATTGGGGATGTCCCTCATGCCCCTCCAGCTGCTCAGGGTACAGGAGCCCGTTGCTCGCCACAGGCAGGCAGGACCCAGGAGCTCTGTGCATTGCCTGCCCCTTCCTCAACCAGGGAGTGCATTTTTGGGGACGAAGTGGAAACACCAGACTCTGTCCTGAGCCCTTTCCTGACTGAGCAACAGAGCTGAGCCCGGCCAGCCTGGAGGGAGGGAGACATCTCCCCCCATCTACATCTGTTGGCTGTGGATGATGGATGTCGCTGAGCCAGGCAACTCTATATATTTACAAATCGTAGCAGAGCAGCGCAGTGTTTACCAGCTGTAAACCTCAGAGACTTCCATCTACCTGGCAGCCAGACCTGAACCCAAGCTGACCTCTGCCCTAGCCTCAATTCTGCCTTGCTGCCGGCAGTCCAGCCTGCTCTTATTTTTAATAGAGCATTTCTAGATTACAGCAAGTGACAGGAGAGTGATTTGCGATGTGTCAGGTTTCCTGCCCTTTCTCTTATAGCCCCGGCTTATAAAAATATGTTCCTGCTGGGATTGGTTTGGTTCCATTTTTGTTGGTCAGATCAAATCCCTCTTTATTATTTGTAATAAGGAAGTGCCTGGGGGGCTCAGGAAGGCTTATGGTACCAGTGCCCAGTAAAGACCAGTCCCTGCCATGGCTCCAGAATGAGGAAGGCTGATTTCTATACCTGGGAAGATGAAGGGAGGTGACCTGGGACATGCAGGCAGGGGAGGGTTCACCCCAACACTGCTGAAGGTGAGACCCTGGCCAACACGCAGTCCAGTTTTGCAAAGACATCTCCTAGATGCCCTCTGTGCGCTTTGCCTTTACTTTGAGGTCTTGATCTCACTGTGTTTATAAAAATCCCCCGCTCAGCAGGGAATCTGTTGGCTTTGGCATGTGACATTAAGCTATTTTTGGTGGGGATTGCTGCCTCGGTGGGCCAGGAGCCTCATGCACCAGCTGTGGTGGGCGTGGGGCTGGGAGAGGTGGGAGCTGCTGCAGCCCCCGCTGCCTCCCTGTGCAGTGCAGCATGGAGCCGTGGCTGATCTACCAAATCCTGGTGACATCAAATGAGCTGAGGTTGATGAAAGCATCTGAGGGAAGAGTTTGCTTGCAGAAAGGAGCACAGATCATATCCGTTGTTCCCCACCACCCTGGTGTACCACACTCTGCTACCCTATGGCTTCTACTCCCTTCAGGAGATCTCAGGTGGTTTCACAGCCATCACTAAATTAAGCTTTTACCAGGGAATCAAGACTGTCTTCGTTTTCCAGACAGGTAAACAGGAGGCTGGGCTGGGATGAAGCCGTTCACCCAAGTCCGTGTAAAACCTCAGTGGCAGATCTGAGTTCCAGCTTGCGTGTGGCTGCAAATCCTCCTGCTAATCTCTGCTTTATTGAAAAGCACTGGGGGATTTTTAGTGGCCTGTTTAGATTACTCATTCATTTTTCTCTCTTTAGTTCCTCTCCACCTTGGCAGAGTCAATTAGCTCTAGACTTTTACTGTGGTGACAAAGCTACTAGAAGATCCCTTCCCTCTGCAGGCCCTCCTCTTAAAAAACAAGTGAAGCATTCTCAGCTTGTGCGAGTGGTTGCAACTATATTTCCTAGTGCTAAAGGTGCCAGTTCTTCCCTTTGAGAGCACTTCAAGCACTTACACTCCAGCTTTTGGGAGTTATGGCACAGATCTTGCCGAGAGCTGAACTTTCCCGGCACCTTCAGGAAGACAGAAGTAAGGGAGAACGTGCAGGGGATGCCATCACACCCCCCGGGGCATGCAAGGAAAGGAGAAGACACCTTGGAGGATGGAGGAGTCCAGCTGAGCCTGAGTTAGTGGCTGTCCCAAACAGGTTGGATCTGTTGATTGCTGGCTGCAGCCCTGCACTGGACCGCCGAGCTGGACGGAGCCCAGGGAGAGAAAATTGGCTGGCAAAGGATCCGGCGAGAAGTAAAGTGCTTGTTGCTCATGCAGGAAATTGCTGTGTCTCCCAGAGCTTGTATCTCTGCTCAAGGTCCCCCATTGGCCAGGGACGGGCACGGGCAGCGCTGCATTACCTAGTCCATGCGCTGCCCAACGTGACCCACAGAAACGCAGCTCGAAACCCACCGGGGAAATGCAAGTCCTGGCTTTTGCTACCTGCAAGGGGATCGTGCTGCAGTGTCCCAGCACGGCACAGCCCTGAACTCAGCTTCTGGTGCCTCGGCCCCGGCATATGTGGGCTCTCGGTGCAGGGCTGCATCCTCTCTTGCTGGCTGGCAGCCGGTGTAGCTGGGCGGCTGCGCTTTGGGTGGCTGAGATGCTTCTGAAATGGCAGGACCTGGCTTTGGGTCTGATCCTGACCTGGCAGCACTCTGCTAATGCGGCTCCTGGGTTGAAGCCAGCAAAGCCAGGGGTGGAATTTCACCTTTCTCTACAGAGGGAGATGCTCTGAGACTTGGATGTGTGCAGGCAACAGTTCTCCTGCTCAGACGTTGCTCTGATTCCCTAAGCCAAGCAGCAACGGGAGCTGCTCGCCCAGCAGAAGCCGCTGGGTGGGACCAGCTTGTGGCACAAAGACAGTGCTCGGTCTCCCACAGAGCACACAGGAACACAGACCCCTGTGTGCTGCAGATACAACACGGACGAATGTGGTGGATTGTTGGTTGGGATCAAAAAATATCCATATATAAACCACATTAGGGTGGGTGAGCAAAGGAAAAGTACGGGGTCTTGTTTGAGACAGACAGCTGTAAGCAGCCTCCATCTACCCGCTCTCCTCCTGAGCTGTTCCCAGTCCCCTGCGAGCATCTGCTGCTTTAGCCAAAGGTCGAAACCACGCAGGTATGGAAAAAATTGCACTGCCTTTGGTGGGTTTTACAGACAAATGTGGTAACTGAGGCACAGAGATGTGCTGAAAGTCGTGCTAGGAGTTCATCTGGAGTGTTTGAAGTTCCTTGGCTTGTTACCCTCTTTCTTCTCCCTCTTTCTCCAGAATAAGGGGGTCAGGGACAAGGTGCAGTCCCCTTCTTCCTAAAGAAAACTGATAACTTCATGTTTATAACCTGGGGATGCGGCAAAAACATTTGCATGATGGAAAGGGTCTGTGGAGGCTGGTTTCCAGGAGAGGCTCTTGGATGCTGAAGGACCCAGAAATGCCAAAAAAATCCAGTGGCTGTAGCAAATCTAGAGATCCAGCAGGTTCGAAGCTGCAGAGGTGGGTGCTTTTCCAAGTAGGGGGGAAGGGGATTTTGGGGCGGGGGAAAATCTCCCTGGCAGTTATACTATCCCTCTAAGAAACTGGGTGCTACTCTGAAGGAAATTGGGGCCCCAAACCAGCTTTCACCCCCCTGATTAAGCAGGAGGAGAAAATAATAAAAGCGCAGTGTCCCGCCAAATATAATTAACAGAAAAAAAAGAGATTTTTCAAAGTTTGGGTCCTCAGAAAGGATGTTTTATTCATAGCCTGGCAGGGAAGTGCTGGCGGTGCCATTAATTATGGGAGCTGCTGGGTGCTGCGCCTGCTCCGGCGAGCTCGGCTGCGTTTTATCATCCTGACACCTGGCGCGGGGAATTGGGGCGGCGTGGGGAGACGCGGGGCCAAGACACCAGCTTGGGCTCACCTGCTGGCGTGAGCTCCTTTCCTCCACCCTGCAACCATCCAAGATGCTGGATGTCTTTGGCCGTCTGGCGGGTCCTGCTGCCCCGTGCCATGCTCGGGGGATGGGCAGCACCTTGCCAAACGAACGGAGGCGGCGGTGGGGGTGGGCGCTGGCCAGCCCAGCGCCGCAGCGGATCACCCCCTCCCCGCTGGCAGATGCCAAGCACACCTTGGCAGCCGCCGGTGAAGCAGTGTAAGTTCATGGCTTGGTCAGATACCCAAATAGAAAGGGATGATGATATAAAAAAGCACATTTGAAGCACACGTAACGTGCTTGGTGGCACCACGGCAAGCCAGCAAGGCTGGGGCTGGCCTCTGCCCAGCTCCTCTGTGTGTGGTGAGGGCGGTTACAACTATCCCTGGGCTTGTGCACCCCAGGAGCAGCTCACAGCTCTGAATATTGCATATTCTAGGAAATCTCTCCAGTAACTTTCTAGAGAGTTAATAAAATATTTGGTATTAAGCAAACTAAAGCATGTGCAAGAACAACATAAGGGTGAAAAGGGATCTGGGGAGGGTCCCTGGGGGAGGTGGCCACAGTTTCCAGAGACGGGAAGGAGAAAGACCAGCACAAATGGGATCAGCCTCGAAGACGGAGCTGACCCTGCAGCCGGACAGTCCTATGTCTGGGCAGCTCTAAGAAGGTGGCCTTCAAAACACAAGGCATCACATTTATAACATTGCTGTGAAAGACACTTCTCAAAAAATCCCTTTGAAAGACAAAAGTGGTGAAACAATGCTGTAAAGTGGGACAACAACCTGGGGGTAAAAGAAGGGGGTGACTGGTGGCATTGTTATCTCAGCTCCAGGGTTGCACCCCAGGGTCCTGGTGCACATCCAGGCTGGGCACCCGGCTGGTGGCACTGCACAGACAACAGGGTCGTTTGTGTCTGCGGCATCTGAAAAGGCAGGCGAGAAAGCAGGAGACGCTTTGAAAGGGCAGGAGCATCCTCAGAGGAGCAAATGCTGGATTAATGAGGGAAACAACCTTTGGCTGCCTGGCAAGGAGGGACCATCCCTGGGAGCGTCAGGCAGTGGGTGGCCCACGGTGCCGAGCGGTGTCCTGAGGACCCACCGGGCTCCCTGCTGTCACCTCACCTGCAATTCGGGGAGCTGGACTCGATGAGAGGGGACATCCTGCCTTGCTCTCCTGGGAGGCTGCTGGGACCAGGCACTGCATTAACCCATCTCTTTTAATCAAGGTAATGGTCACTTGCGCCCGGGCCCAGGTGGTGTCACGGGGGAGGATTAATCACTGAGCCGTGGTCCTGGCACACACCAAAACCCGACTCCGCCAACAGACTCGGCTTGGATGGCCCCACTCATCTGCGCTTCCTAATGCAAACAGCATTTCATTTTTGGAGGAGATGCAGCAAGCAAAGGGAAGTCAAAGGGGCTGCCTGAGTGTTTCTGACCCCCATTCTTGGCCCCAAACCCCATGGGCAGGGCTCCAGCAAACACAAACCTCCGCTGTTCCATGGAGGGGCAGGTTCTGCTCCTGCGCCTACCCCGGCTGCTGGGGGCTGCAGTCACATCCAGTGAAGGTCTAAGAGCAAATAATATGTCTAAAGAGTTTTATTTGGGGGATCTTCTCCTGCATGCAAGGGGCTTGTATCCCCCAAAGTGCAGAGGGACCTAGCCTGGGCTGCATGATCCGGGAACCAGCATCAGCTACCCAGGGGAATGCAATTAGCTTAATTGCTGTGAGTATTTGTGGGAAGATGGTGTACTCTGCCCAGCTGAGCCTGACAGAGGAGAGACATCCTCCTCCTCAGCCTGCTGGGTTATCTATAGGAGGAAACAAGTGGGGTGAGTAGGATGTTGGTGGAGGAGGGCTGCCTGGTGTGGTGTTTAGTGGTGGGATCCCGAGTTGTGCCAGTGCTCAGCTCCTCTGGTACCTCCCCCATCTCTTACATGGGGGTCTCAGCACAGCATCGTTGGGGGAGGTGGTGTGGGACAGTCTGTCACAGCAGCAGGGCTGGGCTGGCTCCCAGGCATGTCGGCTCCATCTGCTCCTGCAGAAGAGCCCTCCTGTTCAGCCTCCGCAGCCAGCCAAAGGTAACTCGTAGCCCTTACTCAGAGCTGGCTCCATACAAAGCAGTGTGCTCTATAAAAAGCCATGCTCCATGGGAAGAACCCCCTCCTCTATCAGGATAGAGACACCTTATGTTGCACAAACCTCCCCTGTAGTTTGGGGTGGATGATCTTAGCAAGCAGATCTAGGAAGACAAGATTTGTGGGAAGGGGCTTGTCTGTGGGGGCAGATGGGCAAGGACCTGTTCCTTGCTGCCTGCACAGTGCAGGTTTAATTAGCAGCAGCCCTTGCCTGGTCCCTGAGCCCTGCTGTCTTGCTCTGAACGTGTCAGTCCCTGAAACTTTAATGCCTTTACACTGATGCTTTAATTATTAAGCACGGAGGTAATGGAGAAGCCGGGCTGGGAGAGGTGGCTGGGCTCAGCCACCAGGCACGGCTGCCATGCATGGGTGCAATCCAGCATCCTGGGCAGGCAGGAGGCTGCAGGGTGGTTCTGAGCATCCTGGGGCTGCTGTGTTGCTTAATGCAGCTCAGATATTGCTTTGGCCCTCAGCCTGCTTTTGTTCTATCCTTGGTACTTTGGGGAATTTCCCCCAGCATGTTCCTGCTCCGTAGGGACCACAGAGGGTCCTGGTATCTCTTACTCTGCTTGTGCTGTGTTTTTCTTGTTAAGTTTGCCAGAGGGAACTGATGTTCTCAAGGGGCTGATGGAGATGTCTGTGAACCCTTCGAATTAATGTCTGTGACTTGGTTGCCTGAGATTTGGGGGAGACCTATGAGCTGTTTCCAGGGTCCTTTCCCTAAGGTACAAATAACGTTGGATCGAGGCGGAGGGGAATGAGCTTGGTGTGTTTGGCACAAAGGGGGCTTGTCTGCAGCTGCTATCAGCCTGATGGTGCTGGGGAAGAGCCTCCTTCTAGCTACAAAACGGCACCGTGTTTGCCAAAAAATGCAAAACTCTTGTGCTAACAGGGTAATTAATTAATTACAGCTCATTAGAGGAATTACAATCCCATTAGTATCTTTGGATCATGGTTGAGGGGGGAAAGCTGATCCTTGGAGGATGCAAGCAAGGGCACCGTAGGCTGCTCAGCTCTGCTGTTTGCACTGGGGAAACTGGGGATGTTTTGGGGTTGATTTGTGGGGATGAGGTCACAGTCAGCCAGCCCCTCTTGGCAACCCCGAAATGATGGCCTCTTGCTGCTGGGGAAGTGTATGTGGAAATTGCTTCTGTCTTCCTAAAACAGAAGTGCCAGCACTGATGTTTCCCAGCCCATTCCTGGGAGTTTGTGCTGGGTGTCAAACTGTGCCCTGTCCCACCACGCTCTGCCTACATCCCTTTTTTGAGATGGCTCAGGAAACTCTGCCTTAGGTGGGGATGGACCAGGATAACAGGCTGAGCACGTGTGGGAGAGTATGTAGGGTCCTGGCGTCCCAGCTCTGCTCTCCTGCAAGCGAAGCCTCCCTCCTGCCCCACTTCTCCCCTCAGAATCCCATTAGCACTTCCTTTATTCTAGCTTTGTGTTGCTGTCACTCACTGGTCGCTCATTTCTTTGATCTCTTTAATTTATTATTTTTATTTCAAATAATTTTTTTTTAAAAAAAGAGGCTCCATTGGCAAGGCTAGGTGAGCATGGACCTTGCTGATTAAATATAGCAATGAGACATACTGATCAAAGCATGCCAGCCTCGGGGTGCAGCGCTTGTCCTCTGAGTGCTTGGGCTGTGTCCCTCCTCCTTCTTCCCACTGGGACATGGAGGAGTGCTAGGGCCTGCTACAAGTCCAGATAAATTGCTCCAGATCTTAAGCCCCAGCTGGAACAAACACCAAGTTTCCCCAATTTCCGTTCTCTGAGCCTGATGCTCAGGATCTGGGCGTTTCTGTAATGCAGCAACACACCTCATGAATAAAGATTAAGTTGATTAAAAAGGAAAACCCAGAGCAAGGCAGAATAAAAGTGATTTGCAGAGATTAGATGCTCTGGCACATCAGGAGTTCCCTAAAGGGCTGAGCTAACATGTTCAAGCATAAGAGCTTTAAGCCGTCTTCCCTGTTTTGTAACTAACGGCTTTGGGTCGGGATGAGTAACTCCTCCATTTGATAATTGTCCCCATGGGACACAGTGAGATTTCATGCACCGAAGGACCAGCCTGGTCCAGGAGGCCAACATCCCCCGTCGTAATGTGCTCCATGCTCCCCACGGGATGGGCTTTCTGCAGTTCCACAAATGGCTTTGCCAGCAAGATGCTCCCTTTGCAGTGACCAGACTTGGAGGAAATAGAGCAGGGAAGGGGTATGAGCCTTGTAACCCAGCAGGCACAGCCTCTTCCATCCTTTTCCATCCCAAAGCCAGCATAGTCCCTTGTTATCAGCTGCCCAAAGAACAGATTTTTATGAATTGAGCCTAAAGAGAGGAGGGGAAAAAAAAAAAAGTTTTCTTCTTATTCGCAAAAGCGAGACTGAAAGTGAAACGTCTCCACAGGACGTCTCAGCAGACAGCGTCGTGTTCAGGTCCCTGGTGCAGCCAAGGCGAACTGCCTGACTCCTCTTGACATGCATCAAGCCTTGTGGGCTGCCAGTGTTACAACCTGAGCTTTCCACCCACACACAAAAGCAAAGATACCTCCTCCCTGACCGCTGAGAAAGTGTGTGGGGGAAATCCCACACTCTTCTCTTTCCCTGGAGTATCTTCTCGGCATAGCCCCGAGGTCCAAAGCTCTGGCTGCCTGCTCATTGCACCCCGGGATGAGTGCTCCAGCAAACGCTGGGAAACGGCTCTGTGTGTTATTTAATGAAGTAGTGGGGAAAGGAATGTGCATACGTAATCTAGAAAATAGTTTGTCTGGGTTTTACAGGGGTAGATATAAGGGTAGAATCCAGCCCGCTCCATTTTAATGACGCAACCTCTGTCTTCATCAGAATTTATTATTTGCTTGCAGGTCTGTAGCAACATCTCTATTCTGGGTCAGGACCTCGTCTTGTTAAACCCTGTTTGAACGAGCAAGACCATTCCTGTACCTGAGAGATTATAAAGTAATTGATCTTTTAATTCTGGCCTGAAAATTCGATGCTTTCTACACTGTGTTTCCCCCCCACTCCATTTTCTTTCCTCTCTAGAGATGCTGTCACTGAGCTAAGGCTGGCTGTGCCCAGATGGGAAACCAGCCCCAGGACGATGTGTACCCATGCAGGATCTCTGTGTGCCCTGACATGTGGGGAAGCCCACCCTGAGGTGGACATGTCTGGAGTGGAGCATCCTTAGTGCTGCTGGAAGGAGGCAGCTGCAGAGCAGGATGCCAGCAGCAGCAGGGGGTAGAAAATTGAGGTAATTTTAAGATTTCCATGATGGATTTCCGAATTGGATTATGCAACATGGTTGCTGGTGATGGCAGGGTCTGGCATTGATGATTCAGGGTCCTCTTCCCTCCTGCCTGTCCCTGCGTGACCTGAGAGCTGTGACTCCTGCTGTAGCTTTTTTTTTTTTGTGTGTGTGAGCCTAATTCCGTCATGGGTAATTACACTCGTCTCTTCAAACTCCTTGGGGGACATCAATGCAATGCAATTTGCTAGTCCTCTCCCTGCCGAAGGAGTCTCGAGTTGCAGCGAGTGCTGCAGCCCGGAGGTGGCTGCATTGCAGGCGTGTGAGCCTCGGCGAGCGCCTCAGCCTGTGAGATGCTCGCAGGAGCTGGTGCTGGTGGGGCTGGTTCGCTGACTGGTTGCATATCAAAATAAACTGACTGTTTTTCTCTGAGTTTCCAGATGGTGATGGGAGAAGGGAGGTTTGGAGGGTGTATTTGGGCTGGATGTGCTGCCTGTGTAGGTTGGGACAGTTGTGCTTGGATGCTGGAGGATGCAGCTGTTGTTTTGGGAAGGTAGCAAAAGCTTTGAATTCAACCAGAAATGCAGCTGTTGGAGCAGCAACTCCCCTCTGCTCCGCTCGCTTCTCCCTGCAGTCACAACCATCCGTCCTGAGCAGTTGTATCCAGTGCTGTGTTTTGGCAGAAATTACTAGTCCATCAATCCAGGCAGTTATTTCTTTTCCCCTGCGGCTTCAGAAGGCAATAAGTCCGCAGCAATACAAATATTGAAATGCTGCATGTGGAGGATTAGTGACTTGGCAATTAAAACATTTGACCTACATCTCATTGAGTACCAGCAAGGTCAGATGGAGTTGTGCTTCTTCCCAAAACTTCTGCCCAAAAGGGGTTTTATTATTTTGATTACTTTGAACAGGCTGTTTGTTTTCTACTGAAGCTAAAGGGAAGGCTCAGGGTCTGGACCCATGGGGCTGTTTGAAGGCTGGACCCATCAGCAGTGATTTTGAGGGTGCTGGGAATGGTTTCTGGAGGCAGGTAGGTGATCTTCTCTACAGCACAAACACCCCTGAATATTTACAGGACTCTTCTCATAAACACGGCAGAGAACAAGCATCTCCTTTTGTTCCTGAGATTGTATGTGCCAAGAAACAAGTCCAAACAAACAAGCGGGTTTTTCTTCCAGCAAACATCACAGATCTTTCTTTTCTTTTTTTTTTTTTTTTTTTTTTTTTTTTTTTTTTTTTTTTTTTTTTTTTTTCTTGTTCACTCTGTTCTGCAAACAATGTTCTTTTCAAACCCGGGCAGAAAAATCTCTCTGTCTTCAGAGCATGATGTGATGGCAAAAACCAGTGATGTCCACTTGGCAATGAGATTAAACGGAAGTCCTTTATAAAGGTCCTCTCATCCCAAATCAAGGGAAGAGGGGAACAAAAACAATCCTCCTAACACTGCTTGATTTGGATGGCTGGGCGCACAGCTGGAGTTACAGGGATTAGTCAGAGGGTTCATGGACACCCCCAGCCTGAGATCTGCCACAAACCCTCCTTGGGATTGAATGGCAGTGAGTGGCTAATGGGGCTGGGAAATAACTGAATTTGGTCTCTTGGACCACAGGATGTTGGTTTTTCCCAAAAGAACTGCTTGTATAGCTTGCAGCCTCTCCTTGGCCTGGAGAAGGGGTTTGGCTGGAGTTTGTGCTATAGCTGAGGTTCCCTGCTGTGACTGGGTCCAGCAGCTCTGCTTGTGGCTCCTGTCATCAGAAAAGTGTCTCCTCTGAGTTTACCTGCTCTGGGCAGGTCTGCTGAGATGCTAACTGCAGCATCTTAATGGGAAGCATCATCTCAGGGGGTTTGGAGTCTCTGCCTCCTGGAGCTGAGCAAGGGAAGCTGTTGGTAACTGTTAAATAATCAGGGAGGTGGCTGCAGCCTTTTGTGGGTTGTGATCCTGGGGAAGGTCTCTGCAAAATCCATGTGGCTGGTCTGGGGGTTGCTGCTGGCTCCAACACCCTGAAATCCCAGTGCTCCTTCCCCTACCTGGTAAGCGGGCAGGTGTTCAAGGGTGCTGTCTTGGAGGAGGAGAAGCCCAGGCCATTGTTGCTCCCCACCAAGGCTTGAACTGAAGCCCAAGAACCCAGCATGAGTCTGACCCAAGTGGAGATCCTCACCTCCTGATAAAAACCTGACCCTGACGTCTTACCTGGCCAATCCAGGAGCAGTTGCCAAGAGACTCACAGGTTTACCAAACAGCAATGATATTGGATTTTGGCAGAGGGAGAGTTTAGAAATCGAAACCAATGGGCTTGCAGAGATCCCCAGACTCTGTGATCCTGGATGGAACTCAAGTCACTCACCCATCTTATCCATGTAGAGGGGATCCCCCATCCCTTCTGCTGCTTTCTAGAGGGATGATGCTCCACAAAAGGTGTGAGGTTTGGGGTGAGAAATTACCAGTTGCTGCTGAGGACTCACCTTAGCGAAGGTCATCACTGCTCTGTTTGCAATTATGATGCCTGCTCACGTCCCGCTGGGCTTTCCTTACCCCTCCAGGTTCGCTCCAGGTGGGTTTTGATAGCGTGTTTTTATCGAGTCACGCTGGCCTTGGAGTCCAACAACAAGCATCTCTTGCAGAGCCATAAATGTCTTCAGTGCTACCAGCTTGTGAGCCAGCAGGGAGTGGGGAATTGCTGAGTTTGGGTAAATTTGCCATTAGAGAGAAAACAGTTCTTCAGGTTCCTCCTTGCATAATGCATGCCTTATAAGAAAAAAAAAAAAAAACAAAAGAAACAAACAAGAAAACCTTCTCAACAGCATACACACCAGCATGGCTCAAAAGAAAAAGTGCATTTTTTTATTCAACACATTTTCCTGTACCTGCTCTCTGATTTTCTTCACAAAATGAACTTCTGGCTAAACCTATTCAATCTCACAAAGCATTTCAATTTTGACAGGAGTGCATATTCTGGAGGAATGTGGTTCCATCAGAGTTTCTTCAGCCAACTCTAATCTCAAATGCCTTGCTGTGACTAAACCTCATTTCTATGTTAAGTACCTTAGCTTGCCTGTAAGGGCCAGGTAAAAACTCAATCAGTCAAGTAGCCTCCCTGCAGCTGTCTTGTTAAACACTGGGGGCTTAAAAATTTTCATATTTTCTTTAATGGAGCAGAGGTGGAAGATCACCTGGGGAGAGGCACTTTGATCCTTGATATACCAACCTGAAAATTGACAGTGGAAAGCTCCCTTACATCAAAGGAGATGAGGGGGCTTGGGGGTCCTGGTTCCTTGGGGCTGGGCTCTGGGAAGCCCTTTGCTGCTTTGTGTTTATTATCCAGCCTCCACAATGGAGGGAAAGGGGGGAAAAAAGTCAAGAAACTCTAAAGATTCGTCTTTGGGAAGTGCAAAGTACCTGGTGTGGCATGCTGGGGCTGCTGGCTGCAGTCCTTAGGGAAGAACATACATTACTTTTCTCCTCTCATGTGTGTCTATACCCCTGGTGACAGCCAAATTACCAGCCCAGCAGGGCTGAGTTTAAAGCACAGACTGCTGAAGCAGAGGGAGGACTTTCCTCTTCTCCCAGCGACCTGGCTCACATTTCCTCTGAGCGCTGCACCTCTACGTGATGCTCTTGCTTCGTGTCCCCACGTGAGGTGCATGTGCCACCTGTGCACGGCAGGAGGGTGAGGTCCCCCCTGAGAAGGAGGATTGTAGGAAGAGCCGCAACAGCTCCGGGTGGGAATTACCCTTCCCTGCTCCTTGCAAGTCATCGCACTGGAGCATCCAGGAGCAGCAGTCGTGCAAAACCCACATTCCAAATGGGATGGCCTGATTCACCCCAGAGGGATGAATACCCCAGGAAAAGGGCAAGAGCCTTTCCCCACGGCTCCCTACCCTCGGCTTTGCTCCGGGGTGTGCCGGCAGCTGTGTGTGCTCAGCACCGGTGCTGCAGAGCCTGGCGCTGATCCCAAACTCACGCGACGTTTTGGAAAATACGTGTGATTGCACAAAATGGGGGAGGGAAACAGCCAAGAAGATCACGGTGCTTCACCTCGGCTTTTGGAAATGTGAAGTTTTTGTTTCAAGAGGAATCAGAATACCCTCTCCTCTGGAGATTAATTTTTTTTTTTTTTTTTTTTTTTTTTTTTTTCTTTGCCTTTTCTGGTCTGGAAAATGCCTTTTAACTAATCTAGAAGAGACCTGTGATTTTACAAATGGATGCAATAGCCTGGTGAGAAGCTGGTTCATTTTGGATTGAGCAAACTGCTTGGAGCCTCATGGAAAAAACTTTTGTGATTTTTGCCTTTCACTTTAAAATAATTTGTTTCCATCTGAATGTACAGTTTTCTTTTGCTCAACAAGCCAAAGAATAGCTCAACCTTTCATCTGTCTGGCTCTGGGCACTACTGAACTCCTGTTTTCCAAGCCCCCACCCTCAGAATACCCGTCACAAGCAGCTGATCCCTGTTATCTTCCTAAAATACAGCGTTCTATTTCAGACTGTGCTCTTGCTGTCCTGGCTTCCCTGACACAGCCCAGATGTGCAGTGTGGGTCTTGCCTGTGGCTTTTTGAGCAGAGGATGAAAACTGGGATTTTTGTGCTGGTTTTGACTGTTTCTTCAACTCTGCATAGTGTGAGCACTTACCTCTGGAGCCTGCAGCTGTCCAGTGTCACTTAATGCTGCATGCTTGGGGACGGAACTTGAGCAGTTGATTAAGGTTTTATATTTATTGCCATACCACGGGTCTGAGGGCTGTGGCTGCCTCAGGCAGCTGCCAGATGGACCCGTTTGCCCTTTCTCAAACCCTGGGAGCTGCCCGTGAGTGGGCACCGATGGGGGAAAGAGGCCTTGCCCATAACAGGAGAGCACAAATATTTGATGATGTGTTCCTCTTGGCCAGCTGCAACAACAGAGATCCAAATTCTCTGTCTGAATCTACTTTCTGCCCGGGACTGATGGTGGTATGGCCAACGCAGCCTAGGGCAGCAGTGCCAGGAGAAGCTGCTGGTGCTGTTTCTGCAAGGATGAGTTTAACCTTGCTTCTTGTCCAGGACGCCCTGGTGAGCCTGGGTGGCGCAAGTAACGCTCAAGCTGCTTTATTTAGCAGCAAGGGCTGGTGTGAAATGCCTCTTGTGAAAGACGGAACAGGTTGTTGGTGGCTGCGGTGTTTAAGTGACCTGTCAAAGAGGAGCAGGGAGGCTGGGACAGGCAGAGAAGTAGATTGTGTCCTGTCTACTCCCTTGGCTGCTTGCTACCTGTGCCTCTGAGCATCATCCTGCTGATGTCTGAACCCCCTGTGCTTGTGTGTCACCTGCCGTGATCTAGTGTGGCAGAAAGGCAATGTCCCATGGATGAGCAAGTCCCCCAAGGCTGGTGCTGGCAGGTAAAGGCAATAGTGAAGCCCAAGCCCACTTATTTGGGTTTTTTTGGGGTTTTTTTTGGGTTTTTTTTAATTAAAAAACCTTGTGCAGCCATGTGGGTAAATCCCCTGGAGATGTGAGCCTGAAGGGAGGACATCAGGGGAGGCATTAGCATCTGCTAGTGCAGTCCCTGCTTCAGTTTTCACCTCTGACAGTTTAAGTGCTGTAGTTGCTCACAGGTTATCCTCTGTAGCCTCCTACTCCTAATGTCCCAGCCCAGCTGCTTTTACCCTGGCTGTATCCATCCATGGGTTCTCTCTAGCCTCCTGGCTCCAGGAGGCTGCTCGGGGCAAAGAGGAAGGATTTCTGTTGTGTGTCTGGCCATGCTGAGAAATCTGGGAGCTGACCTGCAAGAAAGGAGATTGGGATCTGAACCTTCCCAAGAGGTGAGGGCTGAGCACTGGCAGAGGTCTCCTGGCTCGGTGTGATGTCTCCATCACAGAAGATACAAAAGGTCCAGCCAGCCAGCCAAGACTGGGAGGAATGGCCTTGCTATGGAGGGATGCTGGGCTCTCCATGCTCTCTCCAGCTGCATATCTGGCTACTAAGCCTTGGAGGATGAATAGCTTTGGGGGCAGAAGTAGCTTGTCATTTTGACTCCTTCTGTCCTTTTTTTACCATTGGGGATGGGTGGCTCTTCTCTATAGACCGGTGTTCCTCCTGGAGCCTCTTCTGGCAAAGCTGTGGAGATGGGTCACCAAGGGGTTCCTACAACCATATAACAGGTCCATGCTGGGGAAAGTCCCTTCTTGTGCCTCTGTCCAGGAGGACATTACTGTATGACAAGGCTGAACTGGATCTGACCCCAGGACAGAGGTGCTTACATAAGATATTTACTGTGTGCCCCAAGACCGTCTTGGGAAGAAGCCAACGTGCTGATTAGGTGACATCTGCTCAGGACGGGGTGGATTTTGCCTCAGAGCATCTGCTGCCTAGTCTGGTGGTCTCAGAGGCACTGCCCTGAGGTCATTTATGTAAGAAGCCAGTTGGGCTCTTCAGCTGCAGTGAGCCCTTTGGGAAAGCCTCTGGGTTATATGAGGTGCCTGTCTGACACCTGGGACGTCCACCCTGCCCGGGCTCTGTTATGCGCAGCCATCGGCTGGTTGCTGCTGCTCTTTCCTCCTCCTTGTCCTAAAATAATCTGCTCTGGGGGTAAGAGAAAGGGAAGCTGAGCACTGGTGGTGGAGTGAGGAGAGCAGAAAGGGGTTTGATGGTTTCTCCTGGGTGCTATGAGCACCATGGGCAGCCCAAGGGACCTGTCTTTGGCCATTCCTTTTGGAGCATCCCACAGTAAAAAGGCAAAGCTGTGTTCACCCCAGCTGGCCTGGGGCATGGAGGTAGCACTGGGTTTACACACAAGGGCTAGGAAATCCCATCTGCTGCCCCAGATCCTCCCCCCAAACACTGCAGGTCATGACAGCAGCAGATAAGCTTCTTGCCTCCTGCTTTGTCCTATATTTTTCCAGGCAGGATCCCAGTGTGACATAGTCTCTGGCCTGATCTTGACGTGGTGGCATGCTGAGGGCACATGGTTTTCCCAGACTGACTCTTTTTCTGCTCTTCAGCCACAGATAAGGACCAGACTCCCACCTCTGGCCACGGTGCGATGCCTGGCCTAGGTCTCCTACAGTTTGTTCCACAAACATGGCCTGGGCCTTCCTGCAGTGGGACAGGCTCAGCACCTTTGAATTCCTAAAACGAGTATCATGACCATGTGAAAAATGTACCCGCCATCAGCTGGGGCAGTGCAGGGTCGTGTTTTATGGAGGGTATGGTTGCTTGGGCCAGCACTGCTCATGATGGAGCAAGGATCAGCCTTCCCAAAGCGAGCAGTGTGCATGTGAAGGAGGAAAGAAGCAGAGGAAGAGTCAGAGGAGGATACTGGGGAGCAAAATCCCCTCGGGACCCTGCTGAAACAAGCTCTAATGGGTGGAATTAAGCTGAATAGAAAGGGAAAATTTCCTGAGATGTGTCGGAGTCTCCCAAGGGACACAGTGCAATCCCAGCAGCACAGTCCCCACGACAAACACAGGGATGCAGAGGGTGGGAGCAAACCTCAGCGTGGGAGCTGTGTTCCCACCATGGGGCAGCTCTTGAGTTTGCAGCGAGCCTGAACCCGTGGCATGGCACGGGGCCGGCCTGCTCAGGGACGCCAGTGCTGGGATGCGACGGCTGATACTGCCAGTGCCCACGTCATGGCTGGGGCTGGAATCCAGCTGGAAGCTGGATGGAGAAATCCTGTATTAGCAAAATCTGCAGAGTTTCACTGGCTACAAGTGGCATCTCATTTTGTCGGCTGGCAGAAATACAAATGTCTTCTCCTCCACAGTGTCTAGCATAGGGGAAAAAATGGCTCACCTGCTTCAGGGCTTTTCATGGGACAGATTGTTGCTCTTGGCTGATGGTTCCTCCGGCCTAATCCTGCCTTTGCTTTTCTTTCCTGGCTGACTGGATGCGAAGGTGCTGAGCCCAAGGAGCTGGACCTGCTGGGCACCATGCCACTCGCACCCAGCCTGTGGAGAGCTGCTCTGCACCCCTGCACAGTGGTGGCTGATTCTTGTCCCCATCAGCACTTTCTGGTCCCCAGAACCTTGCGCATAAAGGTCTCATAAAACCACCGCAAGCTCTGACCTCGGCCGCCGTGCTCCTCCTGCCGGCAGACTGGCTCCTTCCCTGCCCTCCCTCTCTCCTGGCTGCGCTGAAGCACAGCCAGAAACCAGAGGTGAACAGGGATGTGCGCTCTCCTTTTTCTGGAGAAATCCATGGCAGTGCCACAGCTCGTTGCTCCTCGTGTCCCGAGTTCAGCTTCCCTGAGCTATTTCAGTCATGCTCCCTGCTAATCGGCTGCTGGCATAACCCTTGCAATGCTCTGAGCATGAAGATCAGGTCTGAGCATCCTTCTCTCCATCATTCAACTGCTCCTTGATGTCCTCGGCTGCTTTCCCAGGCTGACATCCCCCCTAGCAACCTCCCATCCCTATCAGACAAGCATCTTTTCTTCTGCATCAGGCCAACACTCGTGTTTTCTCCCTTGCTGGGTGACCAGGCAGCCTCTATGAGCACTCCAGGGGTGAAAGCAATGACCACAAACCCACGCCGTCCTCCCATCCGTCCGCCGCATCCCCTGGCCCATTGTCTTCCCAAAACCCACCAGGACTTGGCCTTCCATGCCGCCGTGCTGGCCAACAGTGCGGCCTGGCAGAGCCGGCATCCCGCGCTGACGGCGATGCCAGCGCGCGGAGCAGATGGCGGCAGCCGTCCGGTCCCTTCCCCGTGCCCGGTTTTTCGGCTGGGAGCGCGGTGGCCTCGGTGTATGGGCAGGCAGTGAGATGGGAGCCAGCTCGGCCGGAGAGTCAGGGGCAAGGCGTGTTAATGGCAAAGATAAGGGCTATTTTTAACTTTGATAGATGAGAGCTTATTTCCTGACTCGGCTTGTGCAGCGCAGCGGCAAGCGTGTCTCCTGCTGCCCGCACCCAGCGGATGGGGGGGACACAGCTGCTTTGGGTCATCAGATGGCAACCCTGAGCCTGAAAATGACCCTTCTAGGAGCAGAGGTGGGAAGGGAGCGGGGTGCTGGGAGATTGGAACTGACACCCCACCAGGATAATCCTGCAGCCTGGTAGCAGGCTGACGTGGCTTGAGTTTGGGGTGTTTCAGCTGAGCTCTGGGATGGATGCTGGGGTCCATCAGCCTTGGGTCTTTCTCAGCTTGTACTTCGGAGTCCCAGTTGTCATACTGTGACCTACCGTGGGGCTTCAAGCCTATTTCCTGCACCAGCCCATCTCCCTCCTGCTGCAACCCCCCCTTGGAACAAATGTGGGAGATTCCCATGGGAGCAAACCCCTGTCTTGGCATGGGGGATTTGCAAACAACTTTGCACCTTTTGGGATTCCACAAAACCAGGTTGTTCAAAATCCCACCCTCTCCAGCTGTTGGGCTTTTGGAGAGGTTGGAGGATGGCAGGCTGTGTCCCCAGGGCCAGGCTGTCATCGTGGGATGGGGAGCGTGCTTGGGTGGTAGCCCCCAGTCTGAGCGGCCCTGTGCCATCGGGAGGACGGGTGACTTAGCACGTTTCCCCAGCCCCGCTCCCCCTGCGCCTCCCCCCTCGGCCTCTTCCTCCAGGAGTCCTGACATTAATGCAGTGCAAGTGTGGGATTTATGGGCGGCAGCCCTCCAATTGGGCCATCCGTCTTGATTAAATTAGCCCTAATGGCTCTGTGCTGACTTGCTCGCGGCCCGTGCGGCTGCGCTGCAGGCGTCGGGAAGGGGCCCGCCGGGTGCCCCCTTGCTTCGCCCTCTCACCCTCCTTTCCTCGCTTCGACGGCTCTGAAGTGAACGGTCGAAGCTGGCCCGGCTGCAGGGTGAGGCCGTATCCTGCACTGAACTGTTCCCTGGCTGAGCCCAGTGGGGCCACGGGACTGCCTGGGGCTGCAGTCCTGCACCCTGAGATGGGCACACTGGGGGTGATGGGCTTCCCCACGGCTCTGCCCAGCCCAGGAGCAGCAGTACTCAGAGCTGATGGCAAAAATATAGGGAGCCTCTCTCCTCCCTCGGGGGGTTGGGTAAATCCTGCAGCTTGCTAGGATGGAAATCCCAGGTTATTTCTTTGCATTTCCTATAGCAAACTGGGGAGGGAGGGGTAAACCACCAGGATGGAACACCAGCCTCATCAGTTCTGGCTGCCCAGATCCCTTCTGCCATCCCAGCCGGCCCCAAGGGCTGCAGCCCCCCCCGAATCCCAATGTATTCCCCCTGTGTACAAGCCTCAGACATCTCCCACTCACTGCTTTGCTGGACAAACACTCTGCTCACACAGCTCAATATTGCCACTGGCAGAGCATCGTGCCAGGCAGCGGCAGGTGAGAGGGGGCTGGGGCTGGAGAGCACAAAGCTGGTCCCCCAGCCCTGGGCGGTGCCTCCCTGCCCAGCCCTGGCCCATGGCCAGCCACTCGCCTCAGTCCTGGAGCCAATTTCCGGGCTGCCCAGCACGTTAATTATATTTATTGCTGAAGGGAGTGGAGGGAGCTGGTTGCAGGGAGCCTGGGGCCGGCACCACTGGCTGGGCGCTGGGGGTGGGGGATGCAGAGAGCTTTCCCTGAGCAATAAGCCCAGTGGGGTGGCAGGAGAGGAGCCTGCAGAGAGGAGCAAGCCACCATGTGGGGGGATACCTGACATGTTGAAGGGAGCAGTGTTTTGGGGTCAGGACACTGATGGTTGCCTCTTGGTTCCCTAGGTGGTCATGCTTATGGCCACCACGCCCCGTGTGAGGGCTGGTGTCCCCTCCGATCTGCAAAACCTGAATCCCTGCTGTTAGCTGAGTATCCATGGGGATTTAGTTGTACTGCTGCCAGAACAAGACCCTGCAGCGCTTTTCATTTGAGCATTTCAAAATGTTGGTTAGAATTCAGAATTTATGGGGTTGGTGCAATGGGTGGGGTGAGATGAGGCAAGCTGGCATAGAGAGGGCTGCAAACATCACCCTGAGATGCTCAGGTATTCAGGGGTGTTTGGGAGTGGTGAGGGGAAGCACAATACTCCATCACTGTGCTGAGGAGAGGATGGGAGCTGGGGATGAGGAAAGTCGCTGCTCTGGGATGCTCCTGAAGGGAAGAGGAGAGGGAGGGACCACTGGTCCCAAAGCTGTGGTGGGTGATGAAGAGTGAAGAGAAGGCTGAGAAGGGGTGGGAGGCAATGCAAAAGGGAGATGGGGTGAGTGGGGACGTAACCTCTCCATGTGCTGGGGGCTTTATAGTTTCTATGTGACCTGCTGGCTGTGTGACAGCCAAGCTGAGCGGCGTCGAGCATCACTGTTGAGGCTGGAGGTCTCCTGGCTGTGATTATTTTTTTTTGAACGAAGCCCGCGAATCCCCCAAAAAAGGAGCAGGCAGCAGCCTTGGGATCTTGCGGGCGAGTGAGTGTGGAGGAAGTCTAGCAAAAATTACAGATGGTGGCTGGTTTGCATCTCCCGCTGGCTGGAAGCCAGTTGGGGTTGTGAGCCCGCTGCAGCATCCCTCTGCCGCCCGCTCTCCTCCGCGGGGGGGAAAAGGCTGCCCAAGCAGGGTTTCACTTCGACTCTCCCCAAAAAGGCCTTGTTGTTATAAGGACAGGGTGACCTGGAGACACCTGAAGCCTCCCAAATGGCTTAAAATAACGCTCATCTCCAAGAAATAAACTTGGACTCCAATCAATCTTAAAAAAAAAAAAAAAGAAAATCCCCGCCTGCAATAAAAAGAAGTGGCTTCAATTCTCAACCCTCCCTCTGCCCCCAGCTCCTCTCCACACACGCAGACCCTGCCCCTTAAACCAGCCAAAAGCAGAGTGAAGCCTCCGGGGACGCGGTACCCGCCATCGATTTTTCATGGAAGGCGCCCAGAAAGGACGGTGATGGACTGCGGGGCCGCAACCCCCCGACCGCAGCAGCCGGCTAGGGGGAGCTGAGATGGATCCAAGGGTTGTTGCTTCGTCGCGGCTGTGGCTGTCGGAGCCGGGGCCGGGCTAGAAAAAACAAGCGGAAGCCATCAAGGTGGAGGAGAGGAAGCGAGGAAGAAGAAGGGCCGAAGGACTCGGGCGAAGCAGCCATTAGGAAAGTGCTGATGCAGAGGTTCACTTGTGTCTACGGGCAGAGTTGGAGTAGTTGCTGTTCACGGACAAAGGCGGTAGGAGGGAGTGGAGCTTTGTAGAAGCCGGAGCCTGTCTCACTGGGTGTCTGTGTTTCATTCCCTGTCAAAAGGCTGGGAGCTGGGGGAAAAAAGCAGGGAAGCGGTGAGCTGCAGCGCTCGCTCAGGATCAGATAGCAAGAAAACCAATAGCAGGGAGAAAAAAAAAAAAAAAGAAAACCAACCCACATCAACCAACCAACCCACCCACCCTCCACGCTGAGGCTGAAACAGGCAGGTCCCTGCCAACTCCACAGCACGCAGCAAGCAGGGAAGAAGTCCACCCTCCCCGGGCAGGAGCGGAGTTGAGCCCGAAGGATATTTGATGACACTTTGGCAACGATGGGTCCCCCAGCATCTTCCAGAGCCCATTTGAGGGTGAAGGCTCTGAAAGCGCAGAGGGAGTTTGAAGCTAAATTCACCTGAGTCTGGATCTCTTGGTCGCTGGGATTTATCTTTTTTTTTTTTTTTCTCCAGGGGTTGGCAGGGGGAAACCGAACCAAGAAAAGAACGTGGGTTTTGTTTTTTTAATCGCCCTCTTTTTTTTATTATTTTTTTTTTCTTTTGGAAGAAGATTTTTTTTCCTGTGGTTGGAATGGAGGGGTTGGGTCTGTGCCTAAGAAGCAGCAGCCGAACGTCGGTCCTGGGAGAAACCCGAGTGGATCTGGGGTCCCCTGCCAGCTAACTCTCCAGGACCCGCAGCCCCACGGCCGGGGGGGCTGGATGCAGTGAGAGGTAAGTGACGGCTCCGGCGGCTGCCTGCCAGAGAGCCGGCGCGCTGGCTCCTCCGCTCCTCCAGCTCCGTCTTAAATCCCAAGTCAGAGGCAAAAACAGCAGTCTCATAGTGAGTCAATCACTTCCACCCCTTGCAGCCCTAATGGAGAAATAAGACGGGGAAGTTTCACAGAGGCAGCTGCGGGGGTGAAGTACCCCCCCTCACCCCCGTGCCCGTAATGCCAGGTTTTGGGGGGGCGGATTTTGCAAAGCTGACCGCCGTCACCATGCCAGTGCCATGGGCCCCCTCCCTCCGTGGCCAGCGGTGAGGGTTTGCTGCTGCCTTTCGGGGAGCGCCGGTGCCTCGCTGGGCTCCTGCTCGCCTCCGCTCGCTCCCGCTCGCTTCTGCTCGCTTCCCCCGGCCAGCTCCCTTTCTCGGCCAAAACTTTTGCACACTGGCTGGTTTTGGAAATGCCCACGCTGGGTTATGCCCCTGTGCTTGTGCACACATGTGTACGCACGCGCGTGTGCCATGCACACTCGTGTGACCCTCTTATTCCCGGCTGCCTGAACCTGCCTGGACCCATGTGGGGGGCAAGCCTGGGGTGAGCCCAGGAGCTGCGAGGTGGCGGCAAACTGCAAAGCGCAGGGAAAAAAGCAAAGCAAGCCGACAACGACAGCAGCAGCATAATTGCATCACTGTAATAGTATCGGCGCTGAGCGCAAGCCAGGCTAGTAAAATTGTCCAGAAAATGAGCTGTACTAAAGTGCCTCCAGTTAGCAGCACCTGCATGCCTTCTCTGGGTGCTTGAGGCTATTTGTATTTTTAGAAGCCTCTCTTAATTATAGAGCAAAGAGTGTTAGAGGGAAAATGGTGTGTATTTAGCAGCATTCGTTCCCGGACAGTTTTGCAGCGAATATGAGCACAAAATCACCAAATAGGGGCTTTTCTCCCCCCTGAACTTGTGATTTTGAACCACCTGTTTTGCAGTGGTGTCGGCAAACGAGGGCTGGATTTTTTCTTTCCTGTTCTTAGAAAGTGTGGCGATGACTTTGCTTACATGCGAAAGGGATGGGAAGCGATCCTGTTGCTTTCCCACGGGCCCTCTCTGCACCCCAAATTGACCCCAATTGCATAAGGGCTGTGAGACCTCCCTGCTACCAGCCCAGGGGTAACACCGGTGGGGACAGGGGACTCGTGTGCCAGTGCCAGGTCTCCCGCAGGCACCAAAGAGCTCAGGATGTTTTACATCTCCCTGCGAAAAAAAAAAACCCAAACCAACAAACCCTGCAACAACTCATTTTGCTTCTATAAAGTTCTTTCCCTTCGTCCCCTTCTCCGCCAAACTTTCCGGGGCCTTTTGTTCTGAACAGCAGGTGAAATTCCCTTTGTGTGAGCACAAAGCAATGAAACCACCAGAAAATAATGAAAACAAGACTAAAAAAAAAAAAAAAAATTAAAAAATTCTTGCCTGCTCCTTTCAGGCCTGGAATAACAGCGAGCATTCCCATCCGTGCTGGATAGGCTTAATAAAACACCGGCTTTGCTGGGGAAGGCACCTTAAAGGCCACTTTATCTCTTGCTTCTGATCTATGACACACTTTGAAATCCTGTATCGCCTCTACTGTTCTTTACCCGAAAGAGCTGCTTTACCTATGAAGTGAAGGTGGATTTTTATTGAGCCCTGAAATGACCCCAAGGGACATGGCGAGTCCCCCGGGACCAGCTGGGGAGGGATGGCCGTGATCCCCCCGGCCACGCAGCACAGTGCTGTGGTGCTCCGTGATGCTCCAGGCACGGCCATGGCTCACCGCGGGTCCCCCCCTCTCCCCACTGCCTGGGGCCACAGGGGTAGCTTTGCCGGTAGCGCCATGAGAACCGTTTCCCGCTGCAGATAAACTTCGGTGGAGCTATCGGGGGAACGGCACGGTGAGCTTAAACCCGGCATTTTCTCCCCAGGTGGTGTCAGGTTTTAGGGTGTAAATGCTCTTGAGAGACACGGGAGCCTCACCCAACTTCTGTGCGGGTAGAAAAGAGGATGGGTTGGCAGTTTTGAGGATGCTGTCTCTGGAAAGAGCGGGAGCACCGTCACTGTGAGGGATTGCTGGAGGGACAGATCTGTCCCCCTCTCCCGTGGCCACTCAGGTGCGTGACACATGGTGTGGGCTCCTTATGTAAGCAGCGATGACAGCACCGTGCCCTGGCCGTGCCATGCCATCCTGCTCCGCCACTGCCCGGCCCCATGCATCCTTGGCCACCTCCCTTAGCCCCCATTTTGGGGTCTGCTCTGGGTGCAGGCTGTATCACCGCAAGGGGGACTGTACTCCTTCCCCACTGGCCGCAGGAACCAGGGTGGTGAATGGCTCCAAGCCCAGGGGTTCGCTTGTGGTTTTTGTTCATGGTTCCATCTTTCCCAGTGCTGGCTCCAGGGCCCCCAACGCTGGGGAGGTGACACCTGGGCTCAAGCCCCTTTTTGGCTCTTTTGTGCCCCTTGGTTAAGGTCCAGCCCATTCTGGGTTCAACAGTGCAGGGTGAGGGCTGCTTTCATGGATGAGAAGGGAGAAACCAGCCCAGCCTGCGCCCATTCCTTGTGCTGCCAACTCACTGCAGGAGCTGGGAATTGTCCTGCAGGTGTGGGGACACCAGCTGGTGAAGGACCTGTGTCCCTGTCCCAGATCGTGAGCCTGTCCCTCCATCCCCCCTGCAGGCCCCTGGGTGCTCCAGTGCCTGCTCATCTGGCTGCCCTGCACCCGGCGTGCCCGAAATGGAGGAAAGGAGAGAAAAAATGAGCTTTAAGGGGCTCAGAGAGCCCCTGTGCCACGGGGAGCGGAGCACGGTGAGCACCTCACTGCTCCAGCCCCACTCCAGGTTCTGAGTTGGGGTGAGAGGGAGAAAGGTGGGAGTGGGGTGGCTGGGGAGGTCCCAGTGCTGCTCCCCACAGCTCTGGGTGACTGTGGTCCTGTCACCTCACTGGGACATGCCCCTCTGTCACCGTTCCTAGCTCTTTCCTATCTTGTTCCCTTGTTTTATCTCAGTCTTTCAGTCCTGGCTCAATCCTTTGGTCCCAGCTCGATCCTGGTTCCCAGCTCGATCCTGGTTCCCAGCTCACTCCCTCGTTCCCAGCTTGCAGCGAGGCAGGACTGCCGGTGGGCGATGGTTTTTTGCAAAGCTCTTTCAGATTCCCCCGTTGGACTTTTGAAGCATCTGGTATCACTATCTCAGCGTCATTATGAATTAATTAACATTAATTCCCTGTTCTGGTATCTCCTATTGCTGGGAGCCTTAGCCTAGGCTTCCCCCCCCAAGCCCCGAACAGAAACGGTCAATTCCAGACTACGCCTGGCAGAAAGCCAGAGAGAAGGCATGTGGTTGGGGGGGCCGTGGGGGACCCCATTCTAGTCCCCATCCTGCACCGTGGCAGGGGATGCTGCCAGGCCCCTGCCAGTCCGTTAACCAGGGGAGGGCTCAGCCCTGGGGGAGCCCCGGTGCTGCCAGCCCTGCCTGCCCCTCGCCGTGCTGCCGCACAGGGCACAGCAGCTTCGCGGCTGGGTGGTGCTGGCTGCGCCGTCCCTCACCTCTGCTTCCCCAAGGACTGTCCCGCAGCCAAAGGATGTCCCCTTTAGCTCTGGGAAGCCCTGACCCTGCTCTGGAGGCACCAGAGGTGCTCTCCACAGAGATACTAATGCCAAGGCTGCTGCTCCCAGGAATGTTGATCCCAAGGAGGCTGACCCCAGGAAGGCTGTTGCCAGGGATGCTGACCCCCTAGAGATGTGGGGACAGGGATGAAGCCATAGCAGGTGGATGCAGGCTGGGAAAAAGGCCGGAATCCTTTGCCCTGGCTGCATTCATCCTGCTCTGTGAGTCACCCCCAGAGAGGCACAACCCAGGAGTCACAACCTGGCCACCCGGCTCTGTCCCTGCGCTCTCACTTGCGCAGGTGAGCCCCAGTGTAGTTGTGGCTGAAGGCTGCAGAAGGACTTGGTGGGATGTGGGTGCAGCACCCACCGCCTCCCAGCCCCATCCCACCCCGTTGCCTGACCCACTCCCTGCCCCACAGCAGCACAACGCCTCTGCACATTTATGTCCCCCCACTGCAGCCTCCTGCCACCACCGTGGCCCCATGGCAGGGCCACAACAACCCCCAGGGCCACCCCAAGCCCCCCTGCACCCCTTGCATTGTGGGCTGAGTCGATGGGGGTCCCCCCCATGCTTCGTGAGCCCCAGGGCTGAGGCGAGGGGAAGGGTGGCAGCCCCTGGGCGGGTTGGGGTATAACCCCGGTGTCCTACATCCCCGGAGCCCGGCTCGGGCTTACGTAACGGCCGTGCTGCAGTCTGCTCTGCTCAGCTGCCAGTGCCACCGGCAGAGCTGCAGCGCGGAGCCCATCTCCCTGGATATTTGCTTTTTGGGGAGAGGGGGGAGGGAGGGGGACACTTGTGGGGCAGGTGAGGTCCAGGGGGTGGCCAGGACCTGGAGGGGGTGGTTGGCAAGGCTGGTTAGGCACAAGGGTTGGGGTGTCTGCCCCCCAGCCCCATCTGTCCCCAGCCCCATCTGCACAGTGACCTTGGGAGCTGGATTCCCCCCTGGATGGCAGCACCCTCTGGAAGGAGAGGCTGGGGAGGGGGAGAGCAGAGCAAGCCCTGCTCTGGTCCTAAGCATGGGGTCAGGTTAGAGACCCTGCTGGCATCCCCTGCCAACCACGCTCCCATCTCTACCCTCCTCAGAGAGCATAGCCCCACCGTGCAGATGGGGAAACTGAGGCAGGAGGCTGTGACCTCCTGTGGGGAGCAGGTACCAGGGTCCCTTTGGATGGGGAGGAGGAGATGGGACATTACCAGCCCCTCAGATACCCTGAGGCTGGGGATGCAACCCTGGAGCTTGCTGCGTGTGCCACAACCTGGTGACACGCAACAGGGGGGACTGCAGGCTGGCTGCAGCGCTCGTCCTGCCCCAAGCTCAAGTCCCCAGGGAGTCACAGGTGCGGGAGCAGGGACCCTGGGGGAGACATCTCCCTGCCAGGTCGTGCCGAGGCTGTGGTGTGGAGGGGGCTGGTTCAGGACAGGACAGCTGCCATATCTTGGGGTGCACCTGGGAGCTACACTGGTGCCAGCACCCACCGGGAGCCCAAGGGCTGTGGGTGTGCTCGGGGTGCTGGTAGCAGCCCCGAGGCTCAGGGTGGTACTTGCTGAGGGTCCCCCACCAGCTGAAATGTCACTGCAGCTCCTCTGTGGCATGACTCCGCTCTAGCACGGCTCGTGGAGCAGGAGGAGGGCACAAGCCAGCCTGAGGGTCAGACAGTGTTGCAGGGACCTGGCAGGTCTCTGTCCTACCCCAAGCGTGGCGAGGTCACCCAGTGCCACCAGAAGCTGGGCTGTGCCTCTCTGTTGCCTCATGGCCAGCATCGAGGTGGCCTCAGTGAGGGCAGATACCACCACCCGTGGGTGCCACCTGCCCACAGGGACACCTGGCAGGGCAGCATGGGCATCACCGCAACGCTGCAGGAAAACAAAGTATGATCCCACTGCAGAAAACATGGCGTTACCCACCGGTGGGAGCCAGGACTCCTTGTGAGTCCCCAGGACCTCCACATTCCCTCTCCCCCTTTGCCCCTTGTTCCCAGGCTCAGCTGTCATTGCTCGGTGGGACAGAGCCCAGCTGCCTCCCACCATGCTGCTGAGCCCGCTGCCCTCCCGGGCACCCTGGCCAGTCCCAGTGCCCCCCGTGCCCAGCACAGGGACCCCACGCCCTGAAGCTGGGGGAATCCAAGGACGCCAGTGAGCTCATCCCTCCTGCCCAGGCTGGGAAAATCATTGCATTGTGCTCTCTGTGAGAGGCTCAAAGGCCTTTGGTTCCCTTTTAGGACATGGCTGGAAAGGAGCCACCGAGACAAATGCCAGGAAAAATAAACCTTCAGTAGCGCCTACTTTCTTTGTGAGTTCGGAGGGATCTAAATGCAGATCCTTCATCTTGGGGACCCCTTCAGGGAACCCCCGGTGTGTGGGCTGCAGGGATAAACCTTCCCCAACGCTGGGCAGCCAACGCTGGATCAGGCCCTTCTTTTCTGAAATGCCAAATTGGGCCCTGCCGGGTGATTCAGATGTTTGGGAAAGGAGGGGTCAGATTCTGCTCTGGGTTGTGCTGCCCATCATCTCTGCAGCAGTGCAGCGAGCCCTGGCAACACCAACCCCCCCGGGGAGCCAGGACACCCAGCGTGGTGGGTCCTGCTCCCCAGCCTTGGACACCCCAGGGCCAGGTCTGGCAGCATGGTTCTCAGCTGGGCTGAGAACACCCTCCAACTCATTACACACAGGGGCCAGCTAATCTCCATCTGACAGCGAGTCATCCTTCCTACTGTGCTGAAGGCTGTAATGACAATGTACTTAAAGGGGCTGATGAATTAAGTGCATCTTATAAATACATCAGATATTAAAATTCCCGTATAATTACAGTGCAATGGATTATGTGTGGTGCTGAAGGGGAAGCAACTCAGCGAAGCAAAGGTATTACAGTTATAGGGGAGAGCCAGTGAAGCGTAATTACACACAACTCTGCTCTAATGGTGGTGTAAAGTGAGGGGCTGGTTTGGAGGTGCAGCAGGGGTGATGCTGAGCGGCACAGGGGCTCTGCCAGCACTGAGGGCTTGTCCGGGGTGCTCCAAGGGTTAAGGAAAGTGAGTGGGACCTGAAGGGTTCTGTGGTAGGGACAGAGGGAGAGGGCTTTTCTCTGCTTCATTCCTTCTTCTCCCGGGGAGGGAAGCACCCTTCTGCCCGTGGGCTGGCTCTGGGCAGCCAGATCCAGGGACTTTGTCCATTGCTCGCTCCAGCATCCTGCTGCTCTCAGAGCTCCAGTGTGCACGTGCACGGTGTGCTCGTGTGTGATACAGCTGTCAGCACTTGAGCAGATCAAAGATGAGAGTATCTGATCCCCTTCCCTTCCCTTCCCTTCTCTCCATCTTTTTCCATTTTCCTTTTACTTATTTTTCTCTTTTTTTTTTTTCTTTCCCTTTCCCTTTTCCCTTTTCTCTTTTTCCTTTGCCCTTTTCCCTCCCTCTCAGGGTCAGTGTTCCCAGGCCCCCAGGCAGCTGCAGGTGTGTGAGGTCCAGGCAGAGGCTGCCATGTCACCCTGCACCCTGAACAGGACATCCAGTAGCTCACACCCTTGCTCCTCCATATTTTCCAGCGTCACTGGGGTGTCCCTGGTGCTTTGAGCTCTCCCCCCAACCCCGGTGAGGGGGTGCCACCTGCACAGGGCCTTGGGATAAGAGTGTCCCCAGCATGATTCAGCTGTGGGGCTGCTGGAGCAAAGGCTCTTCTCTAATGAGATGGTGCTGTTTTTCCCATTAATTATATGGAAGGGTGCCATCATCAGACAATTAAGTAGCATTGTCCCAGGCTCTAATAAGAGCATGGAGAAAGCAGGGTGTGGGATGCCAGGCAATGGCACGCGTGTGGGCACAGAGCAGGGCTACATTGAGGCACCTGCATGCAGGCACCAGCCGAAACCCTGCAACACTGACCCGTCCCAGCACCACCTGCAGCTCTGCCTTCTCCTCCTCCTCCTTCTCCTCCTCCTCCTTCTCCTCCTCCTCCTCCTCTCCAAAAAGGCCAAGAGTCCCACAGGACTGCCATGACCATTGCATCCCCAGCCACAGCCCACCCTCGGCGTGGAGATAGGGCCATGTGACACCTGCCATCGCTTTTGCAATGGTGCTTGTTCACTAATTAGCAAAATCTGGCAATCCACACCATTCTCCCAGTCATTAATTATTATTAATTATTTGTTATGCAAATAAAGTTGAAGAGTGCAGTGGTGTAGGCAACACAGATGAAAACAGTCCTGGCTCCAGGCTGCTTATGTAATGGTGGGTGACTGGGCACTGCAGGAGTTCCCAGGGCCCTATAATGTCCACACACTGTCCCTGCACGTCGTCATCTCCTGTGATCTGGGGACACATTGATGGCACCGATGGTATCAACGGTGATGGACGCTGCAGGACTGGTGCTGGAGGGAGCTGCAGGGGTGTAAAGATGTGGGATGTAATGGGGAAAACGGTGCTTTTTAGTGTCCAGGAGGATGAGGGTGATGGAGGGGCCCAAGGGTGGAGGAGAATTATGTCAGTGATGGGTGGCTGAGGAGGGTGCTGCTGGCATAGGCAGGAATGGGTGATTGCTGGGGTGGGTGCTGAGGGGGTCCTGTCCCACACCTTTCCCTGTGGCCTGTCCCCAAGGGCAGTGTCTGTGGAGAAGCCGGGGTGTTTCACACTGAAGGATGCCCTTCCAGTAAGTGGCAGTTTCCCGCCTCCATCCTCCCAGGTGGAGGGTGGTTGGGGCCAGGACCCAGGTGTGAGTCCCCCCTGCCCCACTGCCTGTCTGCCAATGGCTCCAGGACCTTATTTTTGTGCTCCCCACCCTCCCATTCCCCTCCACCCGGGGCTCTCTGCCCCATCCAGGGCTCCCGTCCCCTTGTGTGCCTCCAAATTCACCATCGACTCCAAATGCATCGACTCCAAGTGCACTCATCACATCCCCGTGTCATGGAGAGATAATGTCGGCAGCACCGTGCCGCAGGGACACAGGCTGGCAGCGGTGGGGCCCTACCCGAGCCCTACCTGAGCAATTGGAAAGGGAACTGAGAAAAAATGGAAATTAAAGAGAGGAAAGAATTAATAAGGATCCTGCTTCAACCACAATGGCTTTGTTTCAGGAGAGCTGATATCACATGCCCGCTAATGCCATTCCTCAGGGGCCTTTGGAAAGCAGTGGGGTTTTGGCGATGCTCAGGCGTGTTTTTAGTGCACTGCGGCTGCGAGTGTGCTGTAGAGCCGTGCTCGGTTCCTGCCCAGCCAGCAACATCCCCCTGCACCCGCCCGCTGTCCCCAGCTGAGTTCTGCAGCACGAGGCGGCCATCATCGGAAAGCAGCATCCCAGCAGAGCGGAGTTTTGGGGTGAGAAATGGTTTTTTTGCAAAGCGATACCTCTCCTGCTGGGCATTGCTGCGGGGCTGTGCCCTGAAATTCCGAACTGCCTGGCTAAGCTCCCTCTGCTTAGGAGATCATCCTATAGTGGCTGTATAGTGCACCCCAAACTCGCCGAGCACAACACAACCCGCATGCTTATAACAATCTTCTGCCATACACAAAGTGCCACGTGGGTTGCCTGTACATCCCTCTCCAGCCCCCGGTGTTATTTGCTTTTTTTCACTTACTATATCCGCAGTTATCACCCCACAAGCCTCATTCAGAGAAACCCTATATTTCCTCCAACCCAGGGGACTTGCCCTTTAGGGGAACATTTTAGCAGGCACTCAAAGCTGCGATGGGAGAGGAGCGGGGCTTTGCACAAGCTGTGCTCAGAGCTGCGACTGATGTCCCACAAAACTCTCCCATTATTCCTGTGCTCAATGTCCATGGGGAGTTTGGCCTTTTTTCTTCCTTCTCCACTGCAGGAATGAGCTCTGGTTGCTGCCGGGGTTATCTCCATCCTCCAGCTTGCTGCACGCTCTGCTAGTTCACCATCCCTCTGAGGGCGGGGGCTCGACCCTGGCTGGGCAGCCCATGCTCCCACAGAGGAGGACAATGTCTTTATTTTCCCACCGCCAATAGTGAATTTGGAGATAAAATCTGGAGGAATATTGGGGACTCGAGGAGGTTCCTCGCTTGCTGCCGCAGCTGCCTGGGCACTCGTGTGTGCTCACAGCCCCATCCTGAGCCTGAGCCCGAGCCTGGGCCGGCAGCTGCCTGCAGGGCTGGAGCCAGATGCCGGTTTCTAATAAAGCTCAGCTCCCGCCGTGAGCCGCGCTCATCCTCGCCCACTCCAGATGATAACGGCGGGGATGCCGCTGCTGGACGGACCTCGTGGTAAACATGAAATGCAGCTGAAGGTGAAAGGGCTAGGCTTCAGCTCTGCACCTGTGTGCTGGCCCCGCTTTGCCGAAAGAAGGATGCTCTAAGGAGCTAAAAAACCCTCTTGCCCAAGACCTGGCCCCCATGGGGGGGAATGTGGGGGCTGCAGGGGGCCGGAGGCAGCAGGCGGAGGGCCGGGGTGCTGTGTGGAGCACAGCAGGAAGGAAGCGCTCGGCGAGGACACAGCCAGCACTGCGTGCACATCCTTACATATGTGCTATTTTCAGCTTGATGGGGAGCAGGCCAAGTTCTCCAACAGATTGAGTTTGGAGCTGAAATCCTCCTCTCCTCCTCTCCACTGCCCAGCACCCACTGCCTGCAGGGACGGGGAGTCAAGGGTGCCCAGAGCACCTCACTCTGCCCCATTCAGGCTCTCTTCCCACCAGGGAGATGCACACACGTTCCCAGCACTGCTGCTGCCCAAACCTCACCTCGTAGCCAGGTCACAGGAGCTGACCCTGCTCAGGGGGGCAGCAGCTCCAGGCTCTCCCGTTCCCACTTCGGGCTGGTCCAGACCTGGCACCAACATCCTCCCAAAGCCATTCCCACTACAACAGGGACCTGCAGCATCGCCTGCCTTTGGCTTCACACACTCTACTTGCTTTTTCGCTGAGCAGAAAATATCCCTCCTTCCTCCTCTGCCCAAATCCCCCCCTGCTGCCACCTCCCCTCTCCCCCACCACTGCAACCTCTCCAGAAGTGCATCTGCTTTTGCAGCCATGTCCTCACCCTGCTTGAAATGCAAGAAAGAAATCCATGTGCAACTTACTGTCTCGGCACCCTGTAATCATTTTGTCAGCCAAAAAGCACTTTTGTCAAACCCCCACAGGCAAAATGGGAGAGGATGGATTGGGGAGAGGCACCTGACACCACTCTGTGCTTTTCTTCCCCCCCCCCCCCCCCCCCCCCCCCTTTTCATCCTAGGTTTTGCTTTGCGGGTGGGACGGTCATTGGGTTTGTCTCTCCTTCCCTCTCAGGATGCTTCGGTGACTGTCCAGAGTGAGTGAAAGGAATAAGGAAAATGTTACGGGAGAGCAGTGATGTTCGAGAAAATGCAGTGCCGGTGGCTGGATTTGTTCCACAAAGCGCAATTATGCAATGGGAGGAGAAAGCTGTTTGGCTGGGAAGGGATTTCCAGCAGGAGCTAATATAGCCCCAGGTTCGGGCATCTGAGATGGCCCTGAGAGCAGCCCCAGCCCCTTTTGGGTGCTGGAGGGCATTAAATGGCTCCTTCTGTCTCACACAGAGATGCTTTGGGGGGTTCTTTACAGTGGGAGGTTAATGTCATCGGTTTGCTCCATCCTGAAGGCAAACAAACCAGGTGGCAGTGACTGCCCTGCCCAAAGCTGGGAGCGTTCCTTTCTCCAGGGCCAAGTCCCCGAACAAGACGTGGCTCCCCTCGATACTGGCTCTCCCTCTCCAGCTCCAGGCAGGTGTGTGTGTGTGTGTGTGTGTGTGTGTGTGTGTCCCTTCCTCAGCCCCTTCAGCATCCCCAATGGGTGTCTGGGGTCACGGCAGTGGGTGACACCAGTCCTTGTCGTGTGGGAAAAGGGTCAAGGGTATCTCTTAGAGTCAGCAGTTCGTGTGGACAGACTCTGCTTTACCCCAGCCGGGGGTTCCCAGGAACAGGCAAATGGGGTCGGGGGGACAACCTCTTACTCCAGTGATAGGGACCTCTGATTTGGGCACCCCTGCACCGCAAACGGGGAGCATGGCTATCCCCTCCCTGCTTTCTTTTCAGCTGGCGTTTGCCCGAGCTTTGGGGCAAGCTGCCTTTGCCAGCCTGCATCATGCGAGCACCACGGGGAGTTTGCACTGAGCCGATCCGATCCATCCTCCCCAACCTTTCTGCTAATGAGGGAGCAAATGCCCGGGATGGCTGCAGCGCTGGACGGTCAGAGCAGCCCGACGGCCCCGCAGCTCTGCCTGTGGTCCCATCCTCCTCACGTCTTTGCCGTGTCCTTAGTAATGTTTTGGGGTGTGAAGAGGGGCTGAGAACAAAGTGCTCCGTGGAAATCTTGTGTCCGGGTTGGTACCGTTGGCTGGAAAAAATCATAGCTATAAAGCAGGGCACTCGCCGAGCCTTGCTTAATGAACAGGCAGTTGGTTAACTCTGCATGAAGTGTTTGCAGGTCTCGAATGCAATAAAAAAAAAAAAAAACAACAAACCCACTTGCAAATTCTGCTTGTCTAATTAGGGCATCAGGAGAGACTCATCCATCCTTACGTGTCTGGTGTGTCCTCATCTGCACACGTGAAATTCGGGCCATCAAACACTCGGAGCCGCCGTCGCAGCAAGGCGCTCCTGTCCGGAGACAGGTCTTTAAATCACTCCCGAGCGCTGGGAAAATTGCAGACAGCTCGAGAACAGAAAATGAAAAGACGAAGCATTGTTCCTGGAGCTTTTGCCCTGAATTATTTGCTCAGTTTTAATAATAAGTTACACACAAGCAAAACTGAAGTGGCTCGGAAAACCAGTCTGGTGGCTGCTGCGGAACGGTGCCTGGTCCCCAGCTCCTCCGGCAGCCGTTGGGGATGGAAATGAGTGTGCTCCGGGAAGATGGGTTGGGAGAAGAGGGGGGAAAATAAACCCTCTTTAATGTATTTCAGTGCAGGATTCAGATGCAGGAGCTGGAATTGAAGCTTTTAATTTATTTTTCTGGAGGTGGAGGGGAAAGCAGTGGTGGGGATGATCCTGTTCTGTCTCCTCTCCACTGACCCTATCCCTTCCATGGGCTAATACCTGACAGGCATCAGCAGGGCAAACTCTGAGCTATTTTCCCTGCCTTATTCTAGGCCAGTTTGACTAAATCTAGCTTGTTTAGGTTGAATCACTCCAGCACTGCTGGTTGTGACCTGCTGGCCACTGTGCTTGCTGAGCCTCTGCAATTCCCCTTTTATTGGTAAAAATGAGAAGTTGTCTTTTTTCTGGGATCACAGTTTGCAAATAATGATTGCCTTAAACACAGGCTATTTCACAGCTTGCTGGCACTGTTGGGGATGGGATTGCAGGGTCTTCAGTGCTGGTGACACCAGGAGCCAGGCTGGTGCTGTGTTGGCATGGCCCAACAGGCACCTTAATTTAATTCTCCTTAAATTAACTCTCCTTAATTTTAACTCTCCTCCTTCTCACCTTTAGCTTTTTGAATGAAGCAGAGTGGATGAGGTCTTGCCACAAACTAAGCACTGTGTATTGCACACCCCGCCAGGGCTCTGGGGCGGTTCGATGTGCTGCTCACAGAATGGTGATGGGTGGGCTGGATCCCGCTCAGCTGAGCTGTGGTGGATCCCAATTCCTTTTGTGCCTGGTTCTTTGGGGACATAGGGAGCATGAGGAGCTGTTTGCACCAAGCACCCATAGCTGCACCCATCTCCCTGGATTTATTAGTTTCTCTTTTCTGCTTTTTCTCCTGTTTCCTTTCCATGGGGTTATTTATAGCTGGGCCAACTCTGCTGCCCATTCTCCTCTCCCTCCCACCTCCCCAGGTGCTGCCTTGAGGAGGCAGGTAGCTTATTCCCAGCAAAGGATGCTGTCAGAGGTTTGCCCAAGGGCACAGGTATAAAACTTGCTGCAGGAACAATTTGCTACAGGAATTATGCTGAACTAGCCAAATTGGGCAGTTTCAGGGCAGCAACTGGGAGTGCACTGATACGATCTCCCCATCTTGCTTCCAGCTTGATCCCGCAATCCAAAAAGTGTTTCTCAAGGAAAATCTAAACTGCTGATTTTTCACCCTCTGCACTGGACTGGGACCTGATTTTGGCATTTCTGGCAATAGCAAAACATAATTTCCCCCAGCTCCTCCACTATCTGATTCCCATGAGAGCCCTGAGCAGTTTGCTGATGCCAAGCTGCATCCCCTGAGACCACAGAGAGTCTGGGTGTGTGGGGCAGGATGGCAGAAAGGTTCTGGGAGCCCGGAGAGTGGCTCCGCATCTGCCTGGCTGTTGGCAGAAGGCAGCAACCTTTCCCCCAAACTGAAAACATGCTTTTAGGGTAAAAAAACAAACCCAAACCCAACAAAAAAAGTCAGTAGCTGGAATGTCATCTGTGTCTGCAGCATTGCACAGCGGGGACAAGTCGCCCGAGCAGGCTGCTGTGCACAGAGCCCCCCAAGCACCTATGCTGGGTAGCTGAAAGAGGTGGCATGAGCCTTCCTCCCCCTCAGAGAGGAATGTCCTGTTTCTCTTGGGAACAACATATCTCCTTGGCATCTCTCTCTTTGGAAGCTTTGATTTCTTTTCCAGCTGTGGCTCTCCAGCTTCAGCAGCATGTCTTGGATATTTTTTTCTCCCCGTGGTCCCCCTCCTGTTGATCCCAGGGGGAAGGCTGGTTGGAAATCTCTCTGGCAGCCCTGGCTGGAGGGGACGGAAGGCTGAGGGCAGCGGATTGCCAGTTCATTTATTTTCCTCGATGGGGCTTCAAAAAGTGATGGGCTGATGGGTTTGGAGTCTCAGGGGGGCAATTTCCCTGGCAGCATCCAAGTTGTGTCACCTCTCTGCTTGGCTCTGTGACGACAGTGTTGATTTGAATTCTTCCAACTTAAGACTGATTTAAATGATGGTGAAGTTGGGGGGTGGCGTGTGGGAGTAGAGCACTGAGCGCTATTCTTTTTCGGTTGTCATATGCCTTCATAAAGACTTCTGCCTTGGGGATTTGCATAGATCCGTGGTCCAGATTGTGCTACAAAACCCACCGGTGGTCTGCAAAGCTATGGCAACAGCTTCTGTGCTGGCTCCTGAATCACACAAAGATAGAAAGTTTAGGTGTGTTTGCAAGTCTTCATGCCACGACCACTCGTCTTTGGTTAAGGGGCTGCAGGCAGGGCTCAGAGGGCAGTGGGGACCCCCCTTCTCTGCTCCTGGCCCACAGCATTCCCCCTTCTCAGCAGCCCCATCCCCTGGGAGGTGTCTGGTTGCATTCTATTCTATTCTATTTATTCTATTCTATTCTATTCTATTCTATTCTATTCTATTCTATTCTATTCTATTCTATTCTATTCTATTCTATTCTATTCTATTCCATTCCATTCCATTCCATTCCATTCCATTCCATCCCATCCCATCCCATCCCATCCCATCCCATCCCATCCTATCCTCTGCCAGCACATGCTGCTTTACTGAGCACTCTCAGCCTTGTGCTTGAGACCACTCTAATTTGACGGCGGGGTGGTGAGGTCAAGGAAAAAAAACTGTTCTCAATGCTTTTGCAAAAAATAGGTGTTTGGGTAATGACCTCATGGAGAGGCAGAGCGAGCTGGTCTCCTACTGGCAAAACCGCAGGAGGTGAAGGAGGGGGATCGTGCAAATGTCCCAGTCACAGGGAAAGCTTAATTCAGTGGTTGTAATTGCTGAGGACACGCACATCTGTAGGAAAGCAGGCTCCCTTCCTTGCACTGCTCTCAGAAGGGCTTGTTTGTTTAATTTTATCTCGCAGAGAAAATTATAAAAAGAAAAAAAAAAAACAACAAACACCACCCTGTGGTTTTGCTCAGCTGCAGCACAAAAACGCCCCAGCAGAGCCTGGAGAGCACCGGGGAGCGAAACCCTCGCCTGAGCCCAGGTATTTCCATCGGGGGAGAGGGGCAGCGGAGGGGCCGTGCGGCAGCCGGCAGCCCCAGTGCTCCGCCGGGACCCCGGTGCCTGCCTGCACGGGGCTGGGATGGAGCCAGTTGCAGGAACCACCAGATTTGGAGAAATCCGGCCATCACACTCGCTGCTCTGCTCTCCCTCCTTCCACCTTGTGCTGATGGAAACCCCGCTGCCTAGAGCAGCTGTATCCATAAAAGAGGGAGATATTTGCCCTTTGAGAGGCAGAAGGAGGATGGGGATCTCACTGGGGACCCTGGCATGGCAGCCCAGCTTGCCTGCGTGCCAGCAATGCACTTTCTGACATAGCAGAGTGGGCAAGATTGTATTTTGGGGCAAAAAGTTTAGATCTTTGGCATGGTTGACGCTTTGCAAGCTGCCATCTAAACCCTGTCACAGTCATGGCTGGTCAGGGCTGGTGTGGCTGGATAACGTGGAAGCGTTTGTGTTCTGGTTTCAGCTCATTTTCTTCAGTGTCATTAGTTTAAATTTCCAAGGGAGCCTGGGCTTGGCATCAGACACTGACATCCTTTAATTTAGCAAATGTAAAAATGGGATCTTTTCCAACCGGGGTGATTAGAAATGTCCTGCTCCGTTCCCCAGCCGCGGTGTCGGGTGCTGGCCAGGCCGTCGCCCTGTACTGTCAGTCGCCCCTCTCCCCCCACCGGCGTGACTGCAGCTGAGACCTCCTACACTCGTCACACGGGTGTGACATCCGTCATCACCATCCCTGCCCGCTGCTCAGTGCTGCCAGGAGCTGCCGATGGTCCTGGCTGGCAAAGAGCAACG
>NW_020799118.1:12085122-12089137 GCF_003259725.1 Athene cunicularia | reverse complement strand
CTGGTCCCTCTGGCTCTGCCTCCAGAGCCGCTCTGCAGCATCCTTGGGCGGTCGCCTGGAGACGGCCGCGACGGGTTGCCACAGCGACAGAGCCTTCACTCAGCATCCCTCCAACTCCACCGGCTTGGCCGAAGTTGGGCAAGAGAAAATTATCTCGGGAGGGGACACCAGCCCCTCCCAGGGAGGCAAGCGCAGGGCTGGGGAAAATGAGGCACAGGTGGTGGAGATGGAGGCACCTGTGAGGTGATGGAGAAGGTTTTGGAAGATGTTTGTGGGTGTAACAGGGCTAAAAGTGGTGGAAAAAGTGGAGGGCAGGGGGTACCCGCAGTCTCTGGGGGGGGTCAGTGTGTTGTGGAGGCAGGTGCTGGTGCAGCATCTCTGCACGAGTCGTCCCGGCAGCAGTGGTTGATAGTCACCATGGCAATGTCCGCCGCACGCGGGCTGTCATCTGCACTGACATCCAGCGCGTGCCGCGATGGGCTGGAGGGGTGTGCGCACCCCGGGGGGGATCAGTCACCCAGAGCCCAGCCAAAAACCTGCGCTCCCCCACACAAAGCAGGGGGGACTGGCCGCGATGTCACCAGGGTCCCTCAGGGATGGGGTCCCATGGGGTCACGGTGGTGGCACGGGCTGGCGCCTGGCCCTGGGGACCCGCCGTGGTGAGGCAGAGGAGGGTGAAGCCCTTTGGGGTGACACTGGCTGCAGTGCCCCCCACCAGCCCCGCCATGGAGGGCTCCCCCCACTGCCCCAAGCCTATAATTACAGATGATGTCCATGGAGGGAGAGGAGAGGTTACCTAACTTTGGTGTTTGGAAAATTATTTCTGCTCCCTCATCAGCTTTATATACACGTTGAACTTGGGCTGGGCCAGGCTGGGGGGAACGAGATGACATGGTTTGCAGACAGTCCCCATGCTCGGGCCCATCCAGCCTCTGTGCCTCAGTTTCCCCTTTTCTACGGACAAAATCCCTGCTGCACCCTACTGCCGTGCTAAGGGGAGGGCTCCTTGCTGTTGGTGTGAGCACTGGTGGGATCAGCAAATGGTTTTCACCTTCAACAAAAAAAGAAGGTGATTTTTCTTCCTCCTTTGGGAAAGACTTGAAGGTGCTTTTTGGGTCATGGCCATTATTAAATGATAAGTTCAAAAAACCAAGGTCCTGCCTGCGGGCACTGACTGCCTTGACCTAATCTGGTGTCACATCCCCCCAGTTTGAATCTTTTGTATCCTTCTGGCATGTCCTAAAATTCCCCAGGTCGGGGCCTTGTGGTGCTGTAGCAGCTGCATTTTCTCAGCAGTGTGCTGGCCGTGGGTGCTCGCCCTGTTCCCCCTACTCCTCACGGCACCATCACAGCCCTCCCGACCCCCCCTCGCCATCGGCACAGCCGAGCCAGGGGATGGCAGGATGCTGGCAAGTCCCGAGCATCGCTGGTGACCACTGCAGGAGGTCAGGGGCTGGTGGGGAGGCTGGAGCAGTGTCCCCCCTGGTCACGTACACTTGCATTTACACCGCTCGCACAGCTATGTCCCCACGCGGGGGTTGGAGGGCGGCTGGGGCTGTGTCGATAGGAGCGTGCAGGGCGCACACAGCCAAGGGCAGCAGGGGTGGCGTTGTGTAATTCTCCATGTGGGTCTTCACTGGGGGCATGTCGTCGTCGGTCACCCTCCCCAGTGCCACCAGACCTGGCCACTGCTCCAGCCGCAGGGCACCTCGGATCTGTCCCCCTCCCTGTTGCCACCTAGCCGTGCCGGGATGCTGCGTGGTGTCTGGTTTTACACCTCCAAGGGATGCTGGCGGGCAGGACCGGGACCCCAGGGGTTAGGTAGGCTGTTGTGGCTGGCAGCAATGTGCCACAACATTTTCCCCCCCCAAATCTTCCCTTGACAGAATTTTGGTTTTGCTTGTTAGAGAAATGGTGCCCTGCTTCTTGTTAACCCACGTGTGCACACGCAGTGGTGTCTGGGCTTGCCACCCCGGGCTTTGCACTCACCTTGTTTATTGTAGGGTTGACCAGAAACACACATAAAGGCTGTTTTTATAGGGCTGGTCAGGAAAAAAAAAAAAAAAAAGGGATTCCTGGCTTCTACTTCATTGCTTTTGTGATCCTGCAGTGTGCGCCTGGGTGAGCCACTCATCAGTGACCGGGGCCGTGCAAAGGAGCAGAGGAGGGAACACATGGGGTGTGTGCCGAACGTCACTGCTTTAGAAATGGCTTTTGAAATGCCCAGGTCTCTGTCTGCAGGGTCTGCACCTGCCGGGCCCCTTACCAAAGCGATGCACAGCAGCACCCGAGCCTGGGGCACAGAAATACTGAGAAAGAAATTTTAGGGACTCCTACATCTGCCCAGTGGGTACTTTGGTGGCCACCTCTGTTTAAGCAGGGCTTGCCAAATGAGGTGGGTACCCCCAAAAGTGACAGTGGGGTGACCCCAGGAGGTCACCTCCAGCTTGTGGGGTCCCAGCACTGGTGGATGTCGACACCAGGCAGAGATCTGACTTCTGGCTGTCAGGGAACCTGGGGCTGGTACCCTTGGGCAGGGAATGAGGGAGAATTAATTGAGTCACTGATCCCTGACAGCAAGAGAGGATAGGGAGCAGCAAGCCCCTGTGGCGTTACGCAATGTCTGTGCTAAATCTTCACCGCAGCAGATAAAGATGGTCCCCAAAATACCCTGCTCTGCCTTTGCCACCCTTGCAGCTACTTGAGTTTGGGGTCGTGTCTGCAGTCTGGGGGTGTCCAGCTCTGCAGTGACATCAGGGCAGGGTGGAGAGGCCAGAAACCCAGGGCCAGAAACCCAGTATCCTCTGGGAAGGCCTCCAACCACGCTCAACTTGAGGAATGAGAGCATTGAAGGGAGCTTTCACAGGATTTAAAAGACACTGAAACTTGAACTGGTGTGAGCAGAGCCATGAGCTGGAGGAAAACTAGTAGCAGTGAAGAAGTGCAGAGGCCTCTTTTGTCCTGAAAATGTCAGGCAGCATCATGTGTGTGCCAGGGGAGTTTGTCACCCCCAACAGAACAGGAGGGGGATTTTTCTTCCTCCTCTGCGAAATGCTTGAAGATGGGTTTTGGGTCATGGCCATCACTAAACGGCAAGTTCAAAGAACCAAGGTCTTGCCTTGGACCACTGACTGACTTGCCCCCATCTAGCAGCTCATCCCCCAGGTTTGAAACTGTTGCATCCTTCTGGCTGGTGTTTCACATCCCCAGAATATCTGAAATCCCTTCGAAGTGCTTGTCTTCCAGCCCCCCAACACCACTAAGGCATCTTGGGCTTCTTACACTGCCATGTACGCTGTTTCCCTCCCTACCCCTTAGAAATGCCACCGAAGGTGGATGTCCCCCTCGCTGGCAGTGGCTCCCCACAGCTCCAGCCGAGGTGCCAGCTCCTGTACATGTAGGGAAGAAGAGAGGCTGTAATCTGAGCTCAGGAGCAATTAGCCAGGACGCCAGCGTGCTGCTCGGCAAAGTCCCCCCCGCCAGCTCGCTCTCTCGGCCGCCGGCATCGAGCTCAGCATCTGTGGCTCTTGCTGTGATCGGGGGTAAGTAGAGCCAGGAGGGTGGCTCTGCCAGAGCATGGCATGTCCTTCCTCCTCATCTCCTTCTTTCTGGGGTTAAAAGTCAAGTTTAGGGCTCTGCCAACAACTTAACCCATGGTGATGCTGAAGGGTGGCTGCTTCTGGGGTGGAAATGGCAACTGTACCCTGGCACGGCTAAGGAATCAGGAAAATTGCCCAGGATAGCGGGATATGGGATGTATTTTTCACTGAGAGTTGAGCAATTACTGATGTTTGGATGGAGCAGGAATAACCGTGGGTTTATAGCCCTGAAAAGAGTGGAGGATGCTGATGAGCAGTTGATGGCTCAGCCTTGCTTATATCCCATTCTGCCCTTGCTGAAAAGGACCCGTGCATCCCAAGCTGGCTCTTGTGCTCATCCCGCTCCTCTCCATGCCGATTCCTAGCTGAAATATCGCCGTGGGGAGAGCGACGACGAGCGCCTTGGCGGTGCCGAG
>NW_020799118.1:12080037-12085072 GCF_003259725.1 Athene cunicularia | reverse complement strand
GCTCCCAACCTGCCGCACGTCGCGCCTTCAGGATAAACATTTCCCGGGCGCGGGCTCTGCCCACACACGCGATTTCCCTTGAGCAGGAGACGCGGCTCTTGGAGGGGGTTTGCATTGGGTGAGAGTGGAGTTTTGTGGGAAAACCCATTTTGGGAGCAATGGGATTTGGGAAAGGGACGCTGATGGGAGCTGGGCAAGAGGGAAGTGCAGGATTAGTCCTGCTGTGGGTAAGCTGGGGCTGAACAGGTTCCACATCCATCCTCTTCTGCCTCTAACTCTAAGGTGTGAGCAGAAATCGCTCCATGAGAAGGGTCTTAAAATAATTCAGGCCTGTGATACCCCAAGGATGCTGCTGAGCACTGCCCTGGTGCTACCTGCAGCATGGGAGCCCCTTGGCCCTGCAGCTCTCAGCTCATCTGGTTGGTAATCATATTCAGTTGAAGACATTTGCCCTTTCTATCCTCCTTTTCCTTTTCTTTCCACGGTGCTTTTTAGGAGCTGGGTGATCCGCCCTTGGTTGGGGCCAGAGCTGGGGCAGCGTTGTTGCCTTCCCTCCGAGCCTCTTGGCATGTGCTGGCTGGGAACACGCCATTCCCGATGGAAACCTGCATCCCTACAGAGGCGCTGGCAATGGCACAATGGAGTCACGGGGCAGGCAGGAGCATGGCTGGCTGATTTCAGCTCTGCCTTCATCTGCCCACAGCCCCATCGCTGGCATTTGTCCCTGGGACGGTTTGGGGCTGGGGCTGGTCCCTGGCATGTATCCAGATTTGGGAGCATGCCAGAGGGATCAGGGCCACGTGATGGAGGGGAGTGCAGAGGGCGGGTGCAGGAACACCCCAAGGTCACCCATCCCAAAACACCCTCTGACCCACGTGGTCCATGGATGGGGCTTTTTGGGAGGGAGGCACCCACTGCAGCCCAGGCAGGGAGGGGGACTCACCTGGGGACTTGCACATCCCACCGGCACCCTGGCCAGGCCAAGAGATATTTCAGCTCAAAGCCCCAAACACCTCCCAGCCCTAAGTCCCACCCAGGGGGCTCATCTTCACTCCAAACACCCCCCTGACTCTGTAGCCAGCTCCCTTCCTCCACCCAGCACCAGACACCTCCATCCCTGGTGCCACAGCCCCACCAGCTCTGGGAGGCTCCCGGGACACCCCTGGTCACAGTGGCAGGACATGGGGAGAGGGGACAGGCTATTGCTGCTGCAGAGCCTTAATTCCCGGGACCGTGGGGCTGCTGGGAGCAGATCTCTGACATCCTGTGGGACAAATCCTGCAAGGAGCAGGGTCCGGGGCACCAGCAGGCTGGGAAACCTCCCCTCCCCCTCGCTAAATCCCTTCCCCGGCGCAGGACAGTAGGTTACGGGACTCAACCAGAGGTTGGATTTAAGGAGATTACAATTTCTCCCCCAGGATAATCTAGAAATTCAATTAAAACTCTCTGTCTCTCGCCTGGGCTGCAGCAGGGCCACAGGGCACCCTGCGCCCCACAGCCATGGCTGGGAAGTTCTGGGGAGACCCCCCAGGGCACGCACCAGGTAAGGGCTGACCCCCTCTTTCTGGGGTCCAGCCAGACCTTCTCTGCCTGGGGGGGTGGCTTCCCAGGGTGATTTGCTGGGGTATTAACACCGTCCTCTGAGCCGGGGCAGCTGGGACTGGCTGAGGGGGGGCCGCGGGGGGCTGTGGAGAAGGGGCTGCAGGTACCCTGGAGGGTTTGGGTATAGGTGTTGTAGGGACAGGGCAGCCTGGCTACAGCCCCTGGGGTTTTGGGGGATCCTTCAGCAGCCCTCAGTGGGGATTGACCCTGCCAAGGCCTTCACCTGCCTCCTTGCCCTCATCCTTACCCCCAGCCACATCCTGCTGTCTGGCCATATGAATGCGAGCAGACAGAAAAACAGCTCAGGGATTTCAGGACCTGGTGAGGCGTCAGGAATGGCTGCGAGTTGGGGGGACTGTGGGTGCTGTGGTGTCTCCTGACCCCTCTGATGTTGTGCTGCAGCTGGGCAGGGGGGTAACATCACCTAGGAGCAGTAGGGGAGCAGCAGGGGTCCTCACACCATGGCGTGTGGGTGCTGGAGCAGGGCTGGGTGCTGGGGCAGCTGACCGGGATGCTTGGTCATGCCATGGAGTTGGGGACCAACCATATGCTCAGTGCAGCCTCTGAAGGGATGTTTCCCAGGATCTCAGCTGATCCAGGGCACATTTAGCAGGAGTTTTAGGGTGCTTAAGCACAAGTCCATCACTCCACAAACACCACCTGGCCCCAGCGGTGCTGAATGCTGCACGTGGCCCCTTTTCTCCTCCCATGCCTGCGGTGGCATCTGCACGTGGCTCAGGGGGATGGGGATGAGCCAGTGCCTCTTCAGGCATCCCATCACCTCCGGTCTCCCCACCAAGAGCCTTCCTTTTCCCCTGTGCCTCAGTTTCCCTCCTGCATATGTCATCAACGCTCACAGACAGCGATGTCTCGGCTGATCACTGGCACTAACAGGGTGCATGCAAGTCCAGGGGATGGGTGCATGCCTGCAGCTGCTTTCTACTTGTGTCCCTGCCAAAATGGAGAAGTTTTTTCTCATTAGGGAAGGACTGTGGTGGGACCCTCTTGCCTGTCATCCCTGGTAGCAGAAGGGAAGCAGGGGGTCATTTATTCTCCCGATTCATCAGGGACTGGCCTACCCTGTGTCAATTCTTAATTTATTGGAAGTGCCCAAAGACGGGGTGTTGGAGGAGGGAATTATTCAGGCAGCAGCACTGCCCTAATACGGTGGGAACGTGCTTGGCCAGGGGCTGGTGGCAGCTGGAGGACTACCCAGTTCCTCTGCCCCCTCCCCTATTTTGTAGGTGCTCGGTGCCAGGTTGCTTTGTCTGGATGGGGTGAGCAGGAGCAGTTTGGGCACCCTTGGCTGAGCTCCCTCCTCTCTGCTGACATTCACTGTCCCGCTGTTTGGGGCATGAAGGGCATCGGTCTGGGAGATAGCATCATTATCTCCTGACACAGGGCTGCAACGCGCGTGACCTCCTCAGACCAACCCCTCCCAGACTGTCACCTCTTCTACCTCACAGCCAGGGGACCCGTGTACCCCCGGTCAGCTCCTCCGAGTCCCCACCCAGATCAATCCCACCTAAACGCAGCCCAGTTCCCCGCACACGTCCATGAAAACCCGTGCTGGGAGGATGCAGGAGGGGGCAGCAGTCCTGATGGCCCCGAAACACGTCCCCTCCAGAGGCACAGGGAAAGGTGTGATGATAAATGGCATCGACATATTCAGTCAGCTCTAACTAATGACCTCCCTGGCACTCAACACATTTTCCCGGCACGCTGACTGTTCAGAATATTGTTGTAACATTTAACTCCCTTTTAAAAAAAAATAAAAAAAAATTAAAATTAGCCGTGCAGTTGGCAGATTGCTGGAGACACTTGGATTCTCTGTGGGAAACCGCTCCGCGGTGGGAGTTCGGTTGCTGCAGTTTAGTGGCAGGAGTCGTTGCCTCTAATGTCAGCTCATTAGCTGGGGTAGTCCACGGCGTCGCTGCGCTCAGAGCCCGCGGGGAGCTGTGGGCCGTTCCTTCCCGCTATTAATATTACAGGCCTGTTTTGTTTCCTACATGTTAACACTATTAGCACTGCTCAAGACGCGTGGCACAAGCGGCAGGGGATGGTCCCAGCCTTGCCCGACGCTCAGTGAGGGATTGTCTGTGCCAAAGCTGGGCTGGCAATGGGATTAAGGGGCTGCAGTTATTAGGGGAAGTTTTGAGTTTGTTCCTGGGGTAAAACTGTGATGGTCAGGGGTGTGAAACTCCTGGGAAGTAATCAGGGAGGGGGATGTAACCTCCTGTAACACCTGTGCCAGCAGCCTGGGGCAGGTCTGGTTGTGGGGAGATGCCAGGGTGATGTTGGAGGATGGCACTCATGACCGAAGGAAACATAGGGTGACCGTGGGGTCACAGTCTCCAGTTAGTGCCCATGGCAGGGCCCATCCAGCCATGGGCTTCCATGCATTTACCGGAGTCCTCTCCCAGCCTGTGCCTCCCACAGCAGCAACGTGGGGCTCCAGTCTTCAAATTAAAACCAAACCAGAAATTCAGCTTTCAGCAAACTTGAGAAAGAGTATTTCCAAACAAAACTGTGCTAAATAAAGTACGAGCCGCAGGCGGCCGCCTGCTCCGACAGATCCACTTTGCTCGCCTTTATTTAGCTGCCATATCCCCATGCTGCTGCTGCCAGCCTCGGGCCAAGGGGGGTTAGTTCCTCCAAGAGCTTTGGTGTTTGAGGGAGACTCAGACCTGTGGCCTTGGTGAATGTGAGGTCCCACATGGGACATGGACTGTGACATGACAGCTGCCCATTCCCTGAAGCAGTGTCAGCTCCTTGGGTCTGTCCGAGCATCCTCCTGCAGGAGAGCATTCCCTGATGTCTGGGGTGCTCGGACAGGGTGAAACCTGTGTGACATGGGAGGAGGGAGATGAAAGGGGAAGGAAGGAAAGGAAGGAAAGGAAGGAAGGAAGGAAGGAAGGAAGGAAGGAAGGAAGGAAGGAAGGAAGGAAGGAAGGAAGGAAGGAAGGAAGGAAGGAAGGAAGGAAGGAAGGAAGGAAGGAAGGAAGGAAGGAAGGAAGGAAGGAAGGAAGGAAGGAAGGAAGGAAGGAAGGAAGGAAGGAAGGAAGGAAGGAAGGAAGGAAGGAAGGAAGGAAGGAAGGAAGGAAGGAAGGAAGGAAGGAAGGAAGGAAGGAAGGAAGGAAGGAAGGAAGGAAGGAAGGAAGGAAGGAAGGAAGGAAGGAAGGAAGGAAGGAAGGAAGGAAGGAAGGAAGGAAGGAAGGAAGGAAGGAAGGAAGGAAGGAAGGAAGGAAGGAAGGAAGGAAGGAAGGAAGGAAGGAAGGAAGGAAGGAAGGAAGGAAGGAAGGAAGGAAGGAAGGAAGGAAGGAAGGAAGGAAGGAAGGAAGGAAGGAAGGAAGGAAGGAAGGAAGGAAGGAAGGAAGGAAGGAAGGAAGGAAGGAAGGAAGGAAGGAAGGAAGGAAGGAAGGAAGGAAGGAAG
>NW_020799118.1:12011217-12079987 GCF_003259725.1 Athene cunicularia | reverse complement strand
AGAAAAGAAAAGAAAAGAAAAGAAAAGAAAAGAAAAGAAAAGAAAAGAAAAGAAAAGAAAAGAAAAGAAAAGAAAAGAAAAGAAAAGAAAAGAAAAGAAAAGAAAAGAAAAGAAAAGAAAAGAAAAGAAAAGAAAAGAAAAGAAAAGAAAAGAAAAGAAAAGAAAAGAAAAGAAAAGAAAAGAAAAGAAAAGAAAAGAAAAGAAAAGAAAAGAAAAGAAAAGAAAAGAAAAGAAAAGAAAAGAAAAGAAAAGAAAAGAAAAGAAAAGAAAAGAAAAGAAAAGAAAAGAAAAGAAAAGAAAAGAAAAGAAAAGAAAAGAAAAGAAAAGAAAAGAAAAGAAAAGAAAAGAAAAGAAAAGAAAAGAAAAGAAAAGAAAAGAAAAGAAAAGAAAAGAAAAGAAAAGAAAAGAAAAGAAAAGAAAAGAAAAGAAAAGAAAAGAAAAGAAAAGAAAAGAAAAGAAAAGAAAAGAAAAGAAAAGAAAAGAAAAGAAAAGAAAAGAAAAGAAAAGAAAAGAAAAGAAAAGAAAAGAAAAGAAAAGAAAAGAAAAGAAAAGAAAAGAAAAGAAAAGAAAAGAAAAGAAAAGAAAAGAAAAGAAAAGAAAAGAACAATGCATGAAGAGCGAGAGAAAAGAGGACAGGGGAAAGGGGAAAGTGTAGGGGAATGGAGGTGACTGGGGATCTCAAGGGTCCCCGGGAGCATCACCCCTGGGTGAGGGCAGCGCCACTGCCTCTTCAGTCACCCGGGCATGTCTACCCTCCCAGCACAGTTAATCCAGACCCCAGCTAATCCTCTCGCAGGTCACTGGAAGCTCATTGCATTTTGTTAACTTCTCAAATGCATCTAGAATTAATTAAAAAAACCCAACAGTAAATTCATCCTTGCAAAAACATTTGCCGTATTCCCCTGAGGCAACCCAGAGGGGTGATGGAGAAGCAGCCTTTTTTGTCTCTAAATGCTCAGCTCTCATTAAAAAAAGAGGAGAGAAAGCCTTAATGAATGTAGCTGGTGTGGTCAGGAGGAAGGCTTGGGACGGGTGACCAGGCTGCAGCGTGAGCCTGCAACCGGCCTGACACGTCACCTCTGCAAGGCCACTTTGGTCCCTTTGGCTTCCAGTGACTGTGAGGTTGTAAATATTAACTGTTTGTTTTACTCTTCCTCATGGCTGTAAGGAGGGAGAGGATCTCATGCCAACTGCCCCAGCCAGGTGCGAGCAATCACTTGGTCTGCTGACACATCACAAATAACTGTGGTGCTTGAAAAAATCAGCTTTCGGGATAAAAAATGGTTGTGCCTGGATTGCAGCAGGTGGGAATATGTTATTTGGCATATAAGGTGGTGCCACACATGAGTTTGTTGCCGGCACCTGGAAGGTTTGGGCAGGTTGTTAGTGCTCTTGCTTGTGGTGCTGGGAATCTGCAGGGATACCCAAGTCCCAGGTTGGATTTGGGGTGAATTTCTGTAAAAGGCAAACAAATCAGGGTATTGTTGCTAGCCAGGCTGCTACAGCCCCAGACAGACTGTGCCTGGCAATGCTTTCTGGCTCTGGGCTGGCCACCACGTAATGGAAAGGGTGTTCTTGTCCCAGCGTGTCCCCAGGCACTCAGGCTGATTGCAGGAATCGACTGCATCGATCGGACCAGCAAATCCGACACAGCCCGGACAGCCCGGCGGGTTGGCCGGCACCTCGGCATGAGCTGGACACCCTGTGCTGTGGGGACGGGGTACTGGGCGGGGCTCTACACTGTTGCAGCCCCATGCATGTCTCACTGCCAGCGAAGTAGTTTCATGCTCAGGGACACATCCCATGTCCCTGAAGAATAGGACGAGCTGTGGCAGGGGGAGGTTTGAGGCACACTCCTGCAGTGCCATCTTTTTGGGGTGCTTGGGATGTGCCATGTGGCTTCTCCACAATCCCATCTGCTGCCTGATGCAGCCCCACATGCCATTGCGGAAGGGCTGGGGGGCCAGCAGCCTGTCAGGGTGCCACTTGGCTCCCTCACCATGGGCCCACCCGCACAGAGGAGCCCACCCAGCTTAGGCCATCTCTCCCATGTCCATGCAATCTCTCTCCCAGCCAAAGCTGAGATTATGTCCCTGACCCTACAGCTGAGCCCTCCAGAAGGGATCAAAACCGCTCCCCAGTGGCAGTTATCCCTTCATAAGACTTGGCCAGCAGAACCTATCTATGACCATAGATGGCTCCATGTCCCAGTGGATGTGTTGGGAAAGTTGCTCCTCAGGACATCTGCCCCGAGCAAGTGCCTTCCCTGGGCCTTCTCCAATCAGCTGCACGTTGGCTGTGTCCTCTCCCATCCCCAAGCAGGGGCATGGAGTTTAAATCCACATCTCCCTGTGGTTTCCCTTGACCCCAGAAGAGCTGGTGCTCAGGAGGTCGGGCAACCGCTGCTGCGATGTGCTGGGCAGCGGTCCATCTGGCACGGGCAATGTGAACTGATGGAGCCGCTTTCAGGCATACCTTTATTAATATCTCTGTGCTAGGGGGAGCAGCTTGGCCTCTCTGCTTTCCTCTCCAGCAGCCTGACCCCTCTCTGACAGCAGAGCTCATGAGAAAAGCAAAGGGGAGAGACTCCAGTGCTACTCAAGTTTTTCCATCTGCTGGTGTCATTGAGGGTCCCACAAATGCCGCATCTCCCCAGACAGGTTTGCTCACCTGCTTTGTAGTATGAAAGAACAAACTCTGAGACCTTCTTCCTTCCTTGTGAGTGGTTTTTGGGAACAGCCTAGCCATAGAAGAGAGAGTAAGGGCATTTGGTAAGGGACCTTGCTCAACATGCAGCCACCCACCCCATCAAACCCATGGCCAAACATCCATTTGGGTCCCTTTTTCATGAGAGGTAATGGCCATGTCTTTGTTTTCTCATTGCAGAGCCTCTCACAGGATTCACGTGGTGACGTGGCAACCAAGACGTGGAAGCTTGGGACTTCTCTTCCACCACAACAGAATTTGGGGGGTGGGCAGGGGTGGGTCAGGGGGACACCAGGAGTCGCAAGACCCTTCACCTTCACTGTGGGCTTGGCTCAGGGATGACTGCAGGCAGAGTCAACCCTTACAGCATCGTGTCCTCCGAGGAAGACGGGCTGAGGTTGACCACCATGCCAGGTATCAACGGCTTTGGCAATGGGAAAATCCACACCAGGAGGAAATGCAGGAACAGGTTTGTAAAGAAGAATGGTCAGTGCAACGTGGAGTTCACCAACATGGATGACAAGCCACAGAGGTACATTGCAGACATGTTTACCACATGCGTTGACATTCGCTGGAGGTATATGCTCTTGCTCTTTTCCCTGGCGTTTCTAGTGTCCTGGTTATTGTTTGGGCTGATTTTCTGGCTAATTGCACTCATTCATGGAGACCTAGAAAACCCAGGTGGAGATGATACCTTTAAACCTTGCGTTCTGCAGGTCAATGGCTTTGTGGCTGCTTTTCTGTTCTCCATTGAGACCCAAACGACTATTGGTTATGGCTTCCGCTGTGTGACGGAGGAGTGCCCTCTCGCAGTCTTCATGGTGGTGGTTCAGTCCATCGTGGGCTGTATAATTGACTCTTTCATGATTGGTGCAATAATGGCAAAGATGGCCAGGCCCAAAAAACGGGCCCAGACATTACTTTTCAGCCATAATGCAGTAGTGGCAATGAGAGATGGAAAACTCTGCCTGATGTGGAGAGTTGGGAATCTCCGGAAAAGCCACATAGTAGAAGCCCATGTACGAGCTCAGCTAATTAAGCCCAGGATCACAGAAGAAGGGGAATACATACCCCTTGACCAAATAGACATCGATGTGGGGTTTGATAAAGGCTTGGACCGTATCTTCTTGGTGTCCCCCATCACCATTCTCCATGAGATCAACGAAGACAGTCCCTTGTTTGGGATCAGCCGTCAGGACTTGGAGACAGATGACTTTGAGATCGTGGTCATCCTAGAAGGCATGGTAGAAGCTACCGCTATGACGACTCAAGCTCGGAGCTCCTACCTGGCCAGCGAGATCCTCTGGGGCCACCGCTTTGAGCCAGTCTTGTTCGAGGAGAAAAACCAATACAAAGTAGACTATTCCCACTTCCACAAAACCTATGAGGTCCCATCTACCCCCCGTTGCAGCGCCAAGGACTTGGTGGAGAACAAATTCCTGCTGCCCAGCACCAACTCCTTCTGCTATGAGAATGAGCTGGCCTTCATGAGCCGCGATGAGGAAGAGGAAGACGATGACAGCCGGGGTTTGGAGGACCTGAGCCCAGATAACAGGCACGAGTTCGATAGGCTTCAAGCCACAATAGCATTGGATCAGCGGTCGTACAGGAGGGAGTCAGAAATATGACTCTTGGTCCTTCCATTGACTTTTCCGAGGGTATTTTTTTTCCTCCTCTAATCTCTTCCCCTACAACCCGCTCAAATTATGCAGAACAATGCAAGTGCCATAGGAATGCTTGAGAAATTAGTATCGTTCATAGTTTTCAGTTTCATCGCAATAACCACTGAGCGGTCTGCAGGAGGGGATGGCGGCAGGTCATGGCGCATCTCCCGTGCCCGGCGCCCACAGTGGGGCCGATGGCTCTGTGGGGATGGATGGACGGACGGATGGATGGAGAGAGGAGGGTCTGTGGGGCGCAGGCAGGCGCTCGCCCCACGCGGCCCCGTGGGGCTTTGCTCTCCCTGCGGGGAAAACGCCAGCGTTTTCTTGGAGCCAAGCACTGCGAGATCCAAAAAGAGGAAATATCAGGAAACAAATCTTTCTCTCTCTTTCTTTTTTTTCCTTTTATTTTTTAACTGAGCAGCAACAAGAAAAAAAATTGCTCCTTCTGGCAGGTGGTCTGGTTCAGTTGCACAAGAACAACACTTGAAATAACATGCAACATTAATGTACTTCTTTTTAATTTGGGAAAAAGGGGAGGGAGGGAGGCAAGAGGGTTTTTAATTTTTTCACCGTACCGTTTGGGAGACTGTTTACCAAAATAATAATAATAATAATAATATTAATAACAATAACAATAATAATAATAATAATAATAATAAATCTGAAAGAAGTCATTCAGTATTTTTTAAAAATGAACAAGGGAATGAATAAGCCACCGGGGTCCTTTGAGGGAGTGACTTGCTGGGCAGATGGAAGAGCTAGAAGTCAAGACTGCATCCAGTTTTGGGGTGGGTTTTATTTTTGTTCCACTGGCATGGCTTCATAAGCAGAAAACAGATGTAAGTGGCTGAAGGTCTGTGGCGGTGAAAGCAAGTAGTGTAATTACTGGCAAAACAGCTAATAAGGAAAAGCCAGACTGTGATAGAAAGAGGCATTGTAAACACAGTAGTTAGCCAGTTTCTGGAAATACTGATCTTCAGGGTGGAAGTGGGGTCTTGGGCATCAGCTGCTGAAGTGCTGGGTCTCCCCCAGCGTCTCCAATGGGGAATTCATAAATTTCACTATAACTGGGACAAAATAGTGAAAAGCACAAAAAGGAGAGTGGAAAGCTCTTAAATTTGGGTATCTTCCCGCTTTTCCAAGCAATTTGGTATTTTCTCCCTTGAAAAATAATTTCAAATGTGGAAATGAATGAGAAAGTCATCTTGTAGGGTTGCACTTCTTCTAGCACAGGAGCTGTCTCTGTGCCAGGCTGGGATTTATGAATTCCCCGTTCACCGGAGAGCCCTGCTTCAGAGGCAGATGCTTTTCCGAAAACAACAGATGCCAGTCGAGAAAACCACCCTGTCTTGCGCTTCAACCCGTCCCTGCGTCCCAGCCTCAAGGTGGATTGTGCCTTAGAGATGTAAACTCATCCCGTGCCCAAGCCCTCCTCCTCTGCACCCTGCTTGCATCTTCCCCCCCCACTGGTGTGATGTCCCCTTTGATCTGCCCCCATGGCAAAACCCACATCCCACCATTCGCTGTGTTTTAGGCTGGCCTTGATGACACGCTGGTTTAGCTTTTGTTACGGCACAAGGCAAACCATCCTGTGTGTGGGAAGCCTTTGCTCCTGCCCTGCTCCTCACCTTTGCACAGAGGGAAGGAGTCAGGAATGTGCAGGTTGTGGGTCCCTTCATCCTGGCCATGCTGCTCATTGGTGCTCTGGGAGCCAAAATCTGGCTCCCTGCTCCCCGTGGCCATGGGAAAGGCTTCAGTACCCACAGGCATCCCACATCTGACCCTGGGCACAGAGCCCCAGCAGCACCCAGCCTTGGGGAGAAGGGGTCGAAAGCGGGGTCCCCAGCAGCCTTTCAGCTGTAATGGGTTCCCGGTGTTTTTCTCCCCGTTGCCTACACCAGGGAAGCCGTGTCCCAGGGTTACAACTTGCTGTGGCATGTCCAAACATCGGTGGCAGAGACAGGATTTGCCCTGTGTCCCCATCCCCATCTCCTTCTTGCAAAGGGCTCTGGGGAGCAGCTGTCCCGGTGCCCCCCCCCCCAACCCTGCCCTGTGTCCCTGAGCATCACGTCTCGCTGGTTGCCCACAGGACAGGGACCGGGACTTCATCCCCCCAGAGTTTCTTCCCAGCCTGTTCCCACCAGCGTCCATCACCACCATCCCATGCTGCTCACCAAGGGGTTGCTCTATTTTTGGCTTCCCCTAAGAAACAACCACTGGGAGAAAACATCCCCGGGGGCAGCACCAGGAGGGAGCCGGCCATTTCAGCACCGAGTGCCCCAGATGGGCTGTCCCCAAAAGCAGAGACATGTAGGGATGTGCCATTGAGCTCTGGCCATGACATTTGTGTTTCTAAGGCAATGAACACAGATGCCATCCCATTGCCGGTCCCTTTGCTCCCAGGGGGGATGGTTTTGCCACCCGCTTTTTGTCCCATAGCATCTGGGGGTTGGGAAGGATGGAGGGGGGAGGCAGAGAGTTTGTGCGTGCACTACTTATTTATTTTTTTAAAAAAATGCTTTTAAGTGGTTTAAGTTCTTTTGAATAAATAATTACTAAAAAAAGGTGCACATCTTGCTGCTGTAGGGTTCTCAGAGGGTTAATTTCTTTATAAATATATATATATATCACAGTAAATATTTGTATAAAACCAAAAGAGAAATAGAGATGTCTTTAAGTAAATTATTGCTTTTAAAGAAACTTCTATGATTGTACAGTGTTACCTGGGAGAATAGAATAATATATACAGATGTATTTTTAAACTGCTGCATAGGAGGAGGTGAACTGGGCTGGGGAGCGCCCATGGTCGGCACGATAGGGGGGGGGTTCGGACCCTCCCTGGCCCCTGTTCACACACCCCCTTCCCTGAATCCTGCTAGTGAGGATCTAGCTCTGGTGAGTTGTCGTATATACACTGTATAGTCCTTGTCCTGGCCATGGACCACGCTGATACATGGTGTATAAATATTATTTTTGCCTACCTGTGAGTGCTCTGAGCTACTGGTCTTTTTCCCTACCATCAGGGAGCATTGGGAAGGCTGCCCAACAGCAGTTTGAATGATCACATGAATTGTCAAAGAAAAGGGGGGAAAAAAGCCAAAAAGTGGTGTTTGCCCAGCACACCGGTTCCCCGATGGGGCTGGAAAGGCACGGGGATGCACTCAGGGTGTGGGTTTTGCTGTTGGTCATGGCAGGGATGGAGTGGGATCCCAGCAGGAAGGGGCTTGGAGCTGAGCATGGGGACACGTCCACCCCCAAAACAGCCGCTGGCCATTTCCTCTGAGCCAAGGCCGCTCCATCCATGGAGTTAACTCTGGCGTTACACTTGATCCTTGGAGGATGGCAGGAGTCTGAGAAAAGAGCGAGCCGCTAATCCTCTTGGCCAGCATCCCGTAGGGATTGCCCTCGGCTGGGGCTCAGGGCAGCCTCCGGCAGCAGCAGTCACCCTGGCTGGGGATGGGGGCTGCTCCTACTCAGCTTCACCCGAGAAAGATACACCGGTGAGAGCAGAGAGCAGCCGCATCCCTGCACCCCAAAACCTCCAGCTGGAAAGAGCATCCTCTGCCCCCAACAGACGTGCGGTGTCCCTGCTCAGCTGGGCGGTGGGTCCCCAGGGCCGGGAGCCGTCGGGACGAGCCTTAGCTTCTCATAACCGAATTTAGTGCACTTAGTCTTTTAGGGCTGGGACAATCACTTAGCGCTTAACCTTTTGCGATTCGGTGCCTGCTTGACCTTCAAACCTTTTGTAGAAGATGAATTCAGAGCCACCTTTTCTATCTTTAATAAGGCAGAACAAATATGTTTATTTTTAAACCCTCCTGCTCTTTCCTTTCCTCTTGTGCTGACAACCAAAAGAATCCCGTGTGTGTGTGTGTGTCCCCCATTTCTTGCACGCCGAAATGAGTGTGTGGCAGCCAGGTCCGGTGCTCTGGCTGGGTCCTGCTCTCCCACCCCCCCAATTCAGGAATGTTGCCATGGGGGGGTTGGTGCAGGGCAGGATCTGGCCGCATTATGAGCAAGGAGGGGATGTGGGACAGTGCTCGACCCGATGCCACCCATCACCTCGCTGAGCCCCGTCACCCACCAGCTGTGCACATCTGTCCTGCTGCTCCCTCCTAGGGGCACCATCTTCTCTCCATCCTCCCCCCCCAAACCACACCCTGGTGCTCCTCCAGGCTTGGCCCCATACAGTCTGGGGACCGAGACCTGGCACCAGTTCACACGGGCAGGTTGGCAACTGGGAGCACTGGTTTCCCAGGGGTAAAACGCCGAGTCCGTTCACTGGGGCGATGGTGACGTGCAGCGATAGAGAAGCTGATGGATGCAATGAAAGTTTCTGTACCTTTTCCACCTCCGGTGTTTCTCTGTCTCATTGCACATATATTTGAGATATATGTGACAATGTATATATATATTTGTAAAATGTATTTCAGATGACAAAACTGGCCAATTTTATGTTATTTTAAATATATTATATATATTATATATAAGAGTCTCCAAAAGATATAAATAGACTAGAGAAAATAATATAAATATGTAATAAATGTATTTTGATCTATTTAAAATATCTCGCGTCATGCTGTATATTTTAAAGATCATAGGGAAGTGTCTGCCTGTAGCAAACTTCAAATGTGGTTTCAAGTCTGTCAGTTGTCACACATATAATATATATGTGCAGCAAACTTTGAGCAAGAGTGGGGGCCAGCAGGACAAACATAGATACTTTTTTTAGGAGCCTTTTAGCAAAAGTCCATCCTGTAGCTTCTAGGTAGGAGCAGGAATCCCATATCTGAATTTTCCTTGCTATCCTGCAGAAAAGGATAATTTTCCCTCTCTGCTGGGGAAGGGGCTGCAGGGATGCTTGGTAGATTGGGACGGGCTCTGTAGAATCCTCCCTCCTTGCACATCCTCATGTGTGGGTACCATTTGCTCTGCTGCACTGCACTGATGGGCTTTTGCCAGGGAACCAGATCACAGTGGCTCAGCCATGCAGGGAGCCCGGAGATGGGAAACTGTGTCTGGAGCCCAGGCAGAAAGAGCCCAGTCATCCAAGACTGACCCAACAATTCTCAGAGCAACCTTGGTCGCCCTTGGGCTCCATGAGGATCTATTTCCTACAGGCATCGCCTCCTCTGGGGACCTCAGGGGACATCACGCCATGTCCAAGTGACAGTTTAAATGTCTTTAATGGTACGTCATGGCCGAAGAAAAGCAGAGCAAGTGCGTGGGATGCTATTTATGGAGAGGTTAATGGCCTGCTGGACACGGAGCCCCTGGATTCACCATCCTGGATTTTCCTTCTGGCTTTTGCACCTGGCTGTTGCAGAGAATGGGCTCGTGTACCAAGATAACCCAGAGAAAATATTCGTAATTTCTCAGGCTGGCCACAGGTCTGAATCCAGGTTGGATGAACGATGACTGATAGCTTCCACCCACCGATGATGGTCAGTTGGGTCTCATCGATTCCATTCCTTCCCCCATAAAAGAGTTTTTTACTCATAAAAAAAAAAAAAAAAAAAAAAAAAAAAAAAAAAAAAAAAAAAAAATCACTGCCAGCCACTCACTCTAATCACCAAAGACAGGCCCGGAGCTAAGCATGATTTAAGAGTGCAGCCTGTTTAATTTATCAGAGGGGAGACTGAGAGGTGACTTGATTACAGCATTTATCACAGGGAGAATACACTGGTACAAAGGGGTAACTTAATCTACCAAGGAAAGGCATAATAACCACCTCTTCCTGGAAGCTGAAGCCAGACAAATCTATCTTGGAAATAAGGAGTGATCTTTTCATAATGATTAGCTATTAGAACAAGCTACCAATCTTTGTCTCTTAATGCCTTTAAATCTGGACCAGATGCTTTTCTGGAAGCTTTCCTCTTGCTGATGAGAGGAGCAGGGGTTATTGGGGAAGGTAATGTCCTGTTACAGGCAGGCAGGAGGTGAGATGGGATGGGTCTTGGAAAGGAAAATGATGGGGAGAGGATGGGGGATGCTCTTGCAGGGCCCTGCCAACATCTCTGCTGGGGACAAGCACTGGCCTGTTCAACAGCTTCCCAAAGATCTTGTGCTTCCGCTCTCAGAGTTTCCTTTGCCATACGGCAGTGACTCCTTGCGCAGCAGTTTGCACTACAAAACCTATCGCTTCATTTGTGGAAGCATTTAATGATTCAGGAGCCGGCAGTTCCCCGGGGATGGTTTCCACTGCCTCCAGAATTCCTCCCTCAGTGGCTGCTTGTAGCAGAAATCCCCAGGGAGCCAAGCTGACGCTGGCACCGCAGGAAATGTGCTACCAGGACATTTAGTCCTTGATTTATTTCCACTCCAACCATCCTCAAGTTTGGGGGTTAGAGCTACATGAACGGGCTGCGGTGGCGTCGGGGAGCGCAGGGATGGGAAGGTAGCGGCTGCCTCTGTGGGGAAGGACCTTGCTTATGCCTCGCAGGCATGGCCAGGGTGTTTGTGGCAGGGATGCTAGTCAATGGGCTGAGGTTGGGGCTGTTTTTAGCTGTCAACCTCCACTTTTAATACTCAAGATGTTGTTAAATGCTAAAACCCTCTCTAAACTCAGCATTATACCCGCCCTAGCTGAACTGCCCTCTTGCTTCTTTCCCTTTGGCTTCAGGGGACTGGGGCATCTCTCTATGCCCTTGCAGAGGTTTTTGGCCTCCCCCAAAGCATCTTTTCATCAGCTTGGATGGGTTTGGCTCAAACACACCACTGCCGAAATCTGGGTGGGCCAATCCCTCTTGCTGAGGCAGAAAGTGGGCAGAGGGGCTGTGAGCTCTGAATTCCACCAGGATGGAGCCAGCACTGGGCTGCTCAACCCGGCTGTGTGGCCCGGGGCAGGGATTGCTGTGTCTTGTTGGCCAAAAATGCGGTGTCACATGGGGAGGGCATCACGTTGGTCTGACTCCTGAACTAGTGCGGGTCAGTGCCAGGCAGAAACTCTCTGAACCAAATCCCTGGTGTTTCCTAACAAATCCTCCCCAGCTGTGCTAAGGTGAGGCACCACATCTCAGGGGGGTGGAGGCAAGAATTTTTCCCCAGGCCCACTGGAGATGTCCCTCCACCCAGCCTGGATGCAGCCTCTCTCCTGGCTGCTTGGAGAAGTTCAGACCCTACAAACCCCTCCAAATTTGTTCCCTCACCCACCTGAACTATCCCAGCACCATTCTGGGTGGCTGGGAGCAGCTCAGGTACCGCAGGGCGATACCCAGGGATGCTCAATTGTCTCTGGGGGTAACCATAGTAACAGAGCAGCATCTCTGCTCTCCTGCTGGCAATTTGCTTTTTCATCCTGTATTAAGGTGGACAATCTCCAGCTCCTTTCTCCCTCTTCACCTGCCCTAAATGGAAACACCAAGAGCTCTCCCACTGAGGGGCTGGTTCCCTGGCTCCTCATGCCACATACCACCCCATCCCAGGGTTTCATCCTGCTGTATAACAGGATACTGCCAGGACACCAGCCCCCAGCATCCTGCGTGGAGACCGGGAAGCAGTGGCTGGAGATTCTCCTTAACACAGATTTGTAAGTGTGAGTGGGACACAATTAGGGGTTTCTTTACACTTGTTGTTAAAAGGTCACTGTCAAGGTTAAAAACCTTAAATACTCTTTTTTTTAAAAAAAATTGTAGAAAGCCTCAATTAGTAACAACATTCTGGCTTATTAATATGAATTGAATTTTTCAGCACTGAATGTAATTATCGCCCGTTAAGTACTCTCTTCACCTTTCACATTTCTCCCCACTTGGGGAAGGCAAACACATGAGTCAGCATCCCTTTTTCTGTCGGTTTTAGGCACTTTGGTGACAAGCTGTCATGAATCAGCACAACGCTGCAAAGTTCAGGTCACAAACACTCGCCACGATGCTGCTCCCAGAGAAAAATGGTGTTTTAAAGGAGGTGAAGGAGACCCCTGTCCTGACCCTGGGCTTTGGGAAAAAAAAAAAAAACAAAACAACCAAAAAACCAAATAAACAAATTTGGAGTCAAACTGGGCATGATGGTGCTTCTTTAAGGGAAGATGAGCAGAAGGGTTTCTGATGGGATATCGGGATTGAGGATGGAGGGGGGAGATGTATCCAAGCTAGCAGAGCAACACACCTTCCCTAGCTAGTTGATGCTTCCCCCACTCTTCTGCAGCTGGCACTTTTATTTTAGCAATACCTCATTAGTGTGTAATTAAGCCTTCCCCTCTTTGCCAGCACCACCTGATGACCCCAAACATCACACCTGTCCCCCAGGCTGTCTCCTTCCAGGGTCCCTGTTCACTGGGCTGCAGCACGCACGCAGGTTCTGGGTGGGGGTGCTGGACACTCAAGAATGGCGTTAAAGGAGGGGGGGTGACCCCAAAAGACTGTTATCTGGGGGCTGGCATCCCCACCTCGTGGGCTTGCTGTCCGTTTGGGTTCGTGGCTGACTCAGCCCCAGATGGTTGCTGCGAGCGCTTATATAACGGCGTGTTTTGGTGGGGGCCGGGGATGCAGTGCGCGGCGAGGAGGTGGGCGCGGGGGCGAGGGAGGGAACAGAGCTAAAGATAAGCCTGGCAGCGCTGGCAGTGCTTTGCCAGGCCCCGCAGGAGCTGACAGGGGAAAGGCTGCTGGGGATCAGGCCCTGAGCTCACAGCCACCACAGCTGTAGGGGAACGGTCCTGCTCACCATTCCGGCTGCCCGGTGCGTGACCAGGGAGAAACAGCTTTGCATCCTGCTGCCAGCAGTTGCTTTCTCCTCCCTGGTACCCACCAGGCACCACAGGCACTCAGCCACAGCTCCCCCTTTCCACGTTCTCCTTCCTGCAGCCTAGGTGCTGCCACTCACAAACAGACTCCAAATCACCCCTGTACTTAAAGAGGTGTTTTTTTTTTCCTCTGGTGTTTCATGACCTGACTGCAGTAGGGAAGCAATTTTGCCTGGTTGCAGGACTGAACTAAACGGCCTAGAGCCTTCCACATCCTTCACCCCATCGCTCCCTCCCTCCCATACCCTCTGCTTCGCTGGTGACTGTCAATCAGCACCAAAGCTGGTGATTGGAATAGAAAACTGATGTTATTTCTCTTAAAGGGATGTTTTGGGTGACCTTTGACCTCTGTAGAAGTCTTCCTCTTTTGCTCAGTTTACAAATTCAATGTAAACACAAAGATGACCCTTGTTTTATGGGAGTTTTATTTTAATGCTTTGGAGATTTGCTAAATAAAACTAATTCTAATATGAAGGATGAGCTTGGGTGTGATGGCTTTTCTCAGGCAGGGCAGCTGGGAGGTTCAGGCCAGATAATTAATAACTTGAGACCCTGCTCTGTGCCTGGGTGGGTGCTGCATGTCCCTCAGCACCAGGGTTAACCATCCACCCCCAAGGATGGCTTTTATTTAACTGGAGCTGCCCTCCAGAGGAGCATTTCCCAACCCCAACAGGGTTGACCTGGATTTCATGCCCAAACCCCTTCTTTGCCTTGTGTCAGTCCAAACACACAGGCATGGGGGCAACCCCAAAAAGCCTCAGAGGCTACTTGCAAGCCCTGGAGCAAGGCAGAACCCTGTGCCTTGGCAGGGGGTCCTGGATGGCTGAGGGTCCCTGTGGCATGAGGGATGGAGAAAGTCCCTGGCCATACCCTGGCAAGCGAGATGTTGTCCCCTGAGTGCTCCATACGGCAGCGCCATCATGATACCGGGTGTGGGGGCGATGGCAAGAACAGGCGCTTGGTGTCGGCAGGAGGAGCGCTGCGGGCTGGTAACAGCACTCAGATGGTAGGGGGAAGTCCACAGATCCTGATAATTAGGAGAAAGACTAAATAAATCCCTTTGAAAAAGACAATGTAGGGGGAGAAGCTCAGGCCTGGGCTCCTGCCAGTGATGGATTTGCAGAGCACTGCCTCCCACACTGGACAGCAGCAGAGAGGGGTATTGTCCCCCCAATGTCATGGTAGCAAGGCTGCAGTGGCTAGTGGTGGTTGTGGTGGTGGCAGCAGGATCGGGTGGTTGTCAGCCCAGGTAGTGGGTGTCTGGGGGCCCCCTCCCATGCAGGTCTCTACATGTCCCTCACTCCCAGGGCAGGTCTCCATCCTGCAGCCCCTGGCGCAGAGATGACTGGATTTATGGGGAGCGTGAACCTAGGGATTACACCGCCAGAGTCTGACCAGTCAAAAATTGTTAAGAATCAGAATATCCGTAGCTCAAATCCAGCTTAAAAGTCAAACCAATCATCCAAACCATCTGCCTCACCATTGAAGATAATACTACTTTTATTGTTTCCATAAGCTGCTGGGACATTCACTGCAGTGGGACAGCACGGTGGCCTGCCCGTCCCGCCAGCTCCTGCTGGGATGAGGAAGCCGGGCACAACATGGTGACATGGAGGATGCGGTGCAGGGATGGGAGAGCAGGGACCAGTGCAGGGGTTTATCACATCGCTTCACGCCATGGTGAGGGTAACCCAGCTGGCTGCCATCGCCTCCCCTGCAAGCCCACTGAGGGAGGAGGCCTTGCAGTACCAGCTCTCCTCCAAGACATCCCAAAATTTTTCTGGAAGCTCTGGCAGACCAGGGTGATGTGTGACAGCCTGTAACGGGAGCTGCCCTTGCTGCTGCCCACCTGACCTTCTCCCAGAGGTATTATTAACCTGCTGAGAGCAGCCAGCCTGAGCCACGAGCTTTCCATATACAAGCCCTCTCCGGCTGCAGGCCAGGTAGAGGAGCTGTGTACCATCCTCCCCATTTCCCCAAGGAGATGCACCATGCTGAAGGCTTTGAGCCAGTCTCCAATACCTGGAAGATTTCTGTGCCCAGCAGAGAGACCTGCCTGTCCTGCCTCTTCTAGACCCTCCCTGTAGTGTCCCACTGAAGTAGTTGCCACACAGTTCACCCTCTCCCAAGACCTCGCTTGAGCAGCCTGTAAGGTGATACAAGCTGATGTCTATTCCCATCTCTGGCTTCTTCAGGTGAAAAACCATCACCTATCATGCCCTTAACTGACATCTCTCCTGACATATAAACACACCCTTGGCCCATGGATTTCAAAACAGGACACATACAAGTATGAAAAGGTTAAGTCATGTTATTTGCTCCAGCCTGAGAGAGCAGGACATGTGCTCTGGCTGAAGATGTGTCTGGGGTGAAAATTCACTGCTCTCTATGAGTTTGTATCGATGCAGTAAGAGGCCAAGAACTTCTGAATGAAATCACCCTGGAGTCACTCACCTTATACATCCATGCTGGCATCTGGATGTTCCTCCTGGCTTCACTCAGGATGAGTTTGCTCGGAGAGATTCTTATCCCATGGAAAGAAATATCTGAACCAAAACTAAGATGTCCTTAAAGGGAAATAAGGAAGGAGATAGAGCTGTTAGATCAGCAACCAGCAAGCCTTCTAAAGATCATCCAACTTACTTTGTCTTATTTTAATTGCCTGGCAGCAAGATGGCCCTTCTCTTCCCATGAGAGAGGCAGAGTGTTGCCAGCTCATACAAGTTTGTCGTGGGATTTGCCACCTCTGTCGCAGAGCCCCAGCTCCCAGAACCCTGTGGTTAGCAGAGACTCACCATTGCTACCTGGGAAGTGACTTTGCAGCTAGCACAGAGCATTTCACTCCAGCTCAGCGCAACACCTCAGGGCCAGAGCACCCCTTTGCTGCCCCATATCTCTGGCAATATTTGCTCTGATTTCATGCCTCCTTTTGAGAACCGTCCTGGATGCTTGGCTCCTCTATGGCACCCAAGCATGGCTCCTCATGGAGCATGCTGGGATCCAGAGATGACCCCATTCTTCTCCACCACCCAGTTTCTGCCCAGGACTCGCCTCGGGGACCTGGCTTGCAGCCACGAAAGCCAAACCACTGACTCTTAATTAGGGAGAGCTGCAATTAGTGGAACTCCAGCAGAGTGAGAGGAAAAGCCCTGGCCTGTCAGTCTTGGCTGCTTTACAGAGTTAGGCTGCAAGGTCCCTGACACTTTCCCTAATCAGCCCGGAAAGACACACTGCTGTGACTGTGACAGTCCAGTGACTGGGGTGTGCATTGAGTTCCTGATACAAATCCTACCTGACACACCTCGCATGCAATGCACCTAGCTCCTGTGGGCTAAATGTTGGCAGAATTTCATCCAGCAGAGCAGTCCGATAATCTTCTCCATGGGAAGACTGATGGGTGATATCCACAATTCTACTTCTGAGTGTGTTTGTGTCCTTTCTCCATACATCAACGTAAGGGTTATGCTGACAGTGCGGGAGAGGATGGTACTTTGTGCCTGTATCCCTTCCACTGGGTGTTTCCAGTCCTGGGGATGAACACAGACTCTTTGATCTCAACATCAGAGATATCCAAACATGGTGATCCAGGGAAATGCAGCTGGGAGGCACTGGCAGGGTCAGTCCCTTGGAACTGTGTTAGATGTAATGCAACTATTGCCAGAGGGATCCATAGATTTCCATATGCCACAAGCTATAAAGCGTCCACTGGAGGTCCAGCATCAGCATAAATCATCTGTTGCATACATGATAACAAGCTACAGAAACCACAGGGAGAAGTGGGCAAGGCTGGGATTGTCACTCTGCCCCTGCTGCACATGAAAACTGTCATAAGTTCCCAACATAGGAGCAGGTACCACTGCCGCCCTCCTGGGCTGGCAGAGGGAGCTGCTCCCACACTGTCCATCCTCATCCTCCTGCTGCAAGAGGGATTTGCTGCTCTGAGCTGCAGAGAGCAGGTCCCTGACTGACGGTGCTGTTGCCTGGGCTGCAGATCCCACCGGTGCCATTTCCGAGATGCTGGCAAGCATCCCCTCAAAAGGAAAGCAGCTCAGCCAAGCCTGAAATGACCTGCTGGGGCAGTGTAGGCTCCTTCCACTCTTTTATCATGTGCTGGGATTTATATAAAAGGGTATTCTTTGCAGGATAGTCTGACCCACGCAGGGTGACGTTCGCAGTGCGCTACTCAGAGACCACAGTTTGATTACCCCCAAGATCAGGGTGAGTCCCCAGCCTCTGCAACAGAGAACTTGGTTCCCTTTGAGGTCAGGCTGGACCCATGTGTGGAATCACAGGACAGGACTCCGGGCCACTCATGTGCATCAAGTGATGCTACACATTCCTCTAGCACTGCCCCGTGGATGTAGCACAGCACCCTGGTCCATCCCATGCCTGAAGAATTAAGGTCTTGTTCCTCATGTTTCTGTGGTGCCACTTGCTGAACAAGCCCCCAGCCCTCCACACGCCCCAAGACCCCAGCACAGCTCTGTCCCCTCTCCAGCACAGAAGCCTGTGATCTTCCTCCAGCCATGGATGCTCCTGTGCACTTTCCAGACTTTGATAAACTCCAGGTTCCTCTCCCCAGCCCCCTGGGAAATAAAAACCTTCGGTGATGCAGATTTTTTCCAGCTGATAGAGAAAGCAGGAGGCAGTGGCCACACTCGCCTTGGAGAAGAGTCTCTGCTGAGGCTGGGGATGGAGCCAGAATAGCTTTTTCTTGTGCACAAGGTGCCCCTGCATGGCCAAGAATGCCGGCAGCCAGCGGGGTGTCCCTGACCCCTGTGGGTACGTTCATGTCACTTCTGGAGAAATGAGCCCAAGCCACATTGCTGGGAGAGTTTTCACTTCAAAGAACCGCAGATGACACAGCCTGAGGCTGGCTCCTTGCTGTAGCAGCTTCACTGGATCCTTTTGGAAGAGGATATTTGGGGGTTAGGGGGAAGCAGGCTCCAAAAATCCTGCTCAGGACTGTGGCCAGTCTGGGATTGGTTGATCCTTGCAGATGCCTCTGATCCAGGCTTTGAACATGTCACAGTCCAGGGCTGGCATGACCTAGATTTTTGGGGGGATTTGGGGAGTTTCATCTTCCAAATGGCTTGGTTGTCAGCCTGGACAGCATGGCACTGTTGACCACTGTGCACTGGGAATGCACCGCATCCACATGGCACAAGAGGGAGCAAGGCAAAATACCCCATCCCAGCATGCAGGGCTGGGAACCCAGCTTCTGCCTCAAGCCCCTGTGTCCTGGTGCTTTCTAGAGACACCAAGCAGCTCAGATTTCCTTGATGTGCCCCAGGGACCCTCAGTATTTATTGTTGTGTCCAAGATGGCTGAGATATGGCTACCTTACCAAATTAGCCAACTCAAAGATTATCTCAGTCACATCTGCCAGGCTGACTGCTCTTCTGAGACAGCATGGAAACAAAATAGGTTCTCAGTCACTGCTCAAACACAACCCAGTATGGAAACCATATAAAAAAGAAGCAAGCTCAGAGATGGAGGACCAGTGTGATGTCTCAGGAAGCTGGGCTTACCCAGCTCTGCCACAGTCCTTTGCATGTCTCCTTGGTTACCTCCCTTAATGCCCATGACTCAATTCCATCAGAAACTGGTTTCCAGGTTCTAACCCCAGTGCCAAAGCACAGGCACTGGTTTTGGTTCCCTAGACTGAGTTGCAAAGCTATGAGCCAGAGCAAGAGAGCACATCAATGGTCCCCACAGTGTGAGAGAGCATCCCTTCTCCCAGGACCTGATCACCAGAGTGGGCTGAACCAAGAGAGAAGGATCCAGTAACGAGAGCACAGTCACCCTGCATGCCGAGCCCCTCTCCATCATCCCTGCCTGCTCATTACTCCCACGGACATGTGCACACATGGCGGCAGGACAGGCAATGCCAAGTGCTCCTCAGGCACCGTCACCTGATCTCCGCAACCTGCTCCAAGCCCAGACAAAAATAAATCCAGGAGCACTGCAGTGGAGCCACTCTGGCAAGGCAGGCCTGGGCTGAGCCCATTGTTCCAGTGATAATGCTAGTTCTGTGACTGATCAGGGAGAAATGCAGATATTCCCCTCGTGCCTCTCCAGCCTCCTGTTGCAGGGAAACCGTGGCTCAGCATCCAGGAGCAGGTGGAAGCATTTGCTGTTGAACAGAAAAGGACATGGTTTTTTCCCACCATGTGAATTTTCTTGTTGATAGAAGGTTCCTTCCTTGTGGACAAAGCTAAAGTTTCCACAGGGATTATTTTTTCCTTGGAAGTTTTCATTTGTTTAAGTAGAAGGGCAAAAACCCTCTCACCTTGTATCCTGAAAATCACAAGTTTGAAGCTCCATCTCCCCTTGTTCTGGCAGGGCCCATCACCCCTGCTGCACAGCACCCTTTTGTGACCTAAAATTGGAATCTCATTGCAGCTACCATGGTGTTCCCAAGCATCTAAAGAAATACCCATGGAAGGGTATGCTGACACCTGCCAAACTCATGTCAGCTGTGGCCGGAGTTGGTGCTTGGTTGCAAGGGATGAAGATGATGCAGTAGCTGTGGCTTTGGCAGGAGCACAGCTAGAGCTGTGTGGCAACTAAGAGGACATGACAGAGTCTCATTGCAATGAGGGCTGGAGAGAACCAGCAATTTGTGATCTTCTTCAGCACTCAAACAAGACACAAGCCAGCCCTGCAAGGGGGATTCACCATTTCCCGGGTACATGCTGGGTTTGACAGTCTCTTGGGTTGCCTTCACACCTCTGATTTCTCCTGTGATGTAGAAATACTGCAGAGACTCTGCCCCAGAGACTCTTCACTTGCAGCACAGAGCCTGGCCAAGCTCAGGACGTGACCCAGCCCTGGAGCCTCCCACCATCAGAACTGAGATGTGGGCATCAGCTGCACCTCCTCATGCTCCAGGTGGCAAAGTGCCTTCCTGTCCCTCACATCCTTCCAAACAGCCCAGTGTGCCCACAGCATGGCATGGCGTTAAAACAGGAGAAAAAGCCAGATCTGAGCAGAAAACTAAGAAAGGAAGTGCAGCAATATGGTCCTGGAGAAAGCAGGAGCACAACCCCTTGGCTTCCCTTCCCTGCTACCCCCCTTGCTTTCCAGCGTGCCTCAAGCTCTGAGTGTCTAAGCTTTGCAAAGAGCCGATCCCCTGGCGTTTGCTGGGCCACGGCCCCATCCGCATCATGTGAATGACAACTTGAACTCTGGGGCATCCACCAAAAAGCCTCCTGCCTCTCCCAGCAACATGCCAGGGAAATCACAAGGCATCAGGGTAAGATGCTCTCCTTGTCCCACATGGTCCTGGAACAAAAACCCTGCTTGCCCCCATCACACTGTTTTTTTGTCCCTCTCCCCCAAGTCTGACTTCACTTACCCCCTCTCCCCAGGCCATACCTGTTTCTTCTTTTGAAGGCATCATGACTTCACTGTCTATTTTTATCCAGCCCACTGCTAAGTAAAAGTCAGAGTTGACACTGGCTCACTGGCTTTTTAAAAAAAAAAAAAAAAAAAAAAATAAAAAAAATCGTTTTTCTTATTGTGTGGGAAAAGATCCATGGGTTGGGTTTTCTTTTTCTTCCCCCTTAACTTGGAGATCTCCCAAAGCAAACAAATGTGGTTAACTGGAAAATAGGATGATTCACCAGTCCCCTGGGCAGATGGTACCCGGGTCCTCTATTCTCCAGCTCCTGGCAAGGGAAAATGCCCCCTATAAAACTTAAAATAAATATATGATCCTGTATCCATCACAAGATCTGTTTTGCAAAGCCAGTATCTCTTCAATGACCTCCTGCATGTGCCCAGACCACTTGGTTCATTCCATCTTGGTGTCCTGCACCAGAGGGGCACTCTGGGATGTGCAGGGTCAGATGGGGGGCACAGGAGGTTTCCAAAGGTTGCAGCCTGCCTGTGGATGTTGGAAGCCAAGCAAGGCACTGGGTTACATGCTCGAGCGAAGGGATGGAGCAGCCTTAAGCCACCGAAGGAGCTGGAGCAGAGCTGTTGCTGTGTGCTGAGGTGTCTCCTCCTCTGTGGAGTATCTGCCACAGTATGCCCTTGCTCTGGGGTGATGTGAAGATGCTGACATACGGAAAAGCTGGCCAGGAGATCCCTGTGGGTTAACAAACAGCGGGGCTAGAGCAATGAAGCAACATTTATCTTCCCTGCAGCCTCTGACATGTGCCACAGAGAGACCGTGTTCTTCACGGTGTGACTCAAATCCCATCTGGACAGTGCAGGAATTTGCTGTCCTTTCCAGACAGGGAAGGCCTGTTTTTAGCTATCCCCCAACTCCTCCCTCCTGCGAGCAATGGGACTGCTCAAAGTTATTAATCTTTATTACGTTTCCCTTACAGATACCCAAATTCCAGCCTCACCAGCAACAGGGCCATCACTGCAAGGTGGCCTCATCTCAGAGGCATCCTGAGCCAGCAATGCAGCAAAGTGAAGGGCTCTTAAGGGATGTTGGGGCATCACAACCCCTGAAGCACATCCATCACGTGTTCTTTCAAGGCAGAAGTTGTGATGGTGGTGCTGGAAAAGATTGGGAGGAAAACAGGAGCTGAGCAGGTCTTGAGGAGACTGGGAGTGAACTGTTCCCTTTTGAGATATTGGTTCCTGGACATCAGGAGCAGGGCTGTGTTCAGAGTCTGCATTTCCCTGCCTGGGACATGATGACAGCAGAGGAGCCCAAAGCACAGACTGAGAGGCCAAATTCCCAGCACTTTAAAATTCCCCCTTGGAAGTTTTTTGGCTGCTGGAGGCCTGGGTTATTTCTGGCTGTGCTCAGCAGGAGTGTTTTTCTCTTGCTTTGTAGCAGGGCAGGGACAAACAAACTGCTCAACTCTCTGCTTCCACGGGGCAGCCCCACATGAGCTGTGTGCCCTCTCCCTGTTCTTCAGGCCAGGGCTGAGTTCCCCAGGATGGGGATCAGCTCAGGAACTGCTCCCTGTGTGAGCCAGAAATGCACGTAAGTTTATTCCTCCCTCTCACCTTTAAATCAGACCTTTCCAGACCCAAGAGGCCAGCAGCTCCCATTTCTCACAACAGGTCTGTCCTGCTCTCTGGTCTTGCTTCTGCATCACTGCTGGAGGCACATCAGAGATGTTTGGGTTGCAGAAATGCTTCAGCTCATCAGAGGGCTCTTGGGAGAGAAAAGAACAAGGTTTTTTAAGCAAGCGAGAGACAATAAGCTCAAAATAAGTGACAGCCAATTGTGGTGTCACCTCATTGCCCACATTGCCACAGCTGCTCTGGGCATTTTAATCAGCTTTGCCCTCCTCCCATTGCCTTAGCATTTTATTCAGAAGCACACACTCGCCCCCTTTCATGCCTTGGGGTGGGCAGCAACCTGCTCCCTTGGTACCCACTCCTCCGCCTCTGCCCAAATATATGGCTGTGACAGCCACTAGGTCACGTCTGGAAATGGATTAAGAGGAGGAGTCCCATTTTTTATGCCAAATATCTTGAATAAATTGTGCTGTTTCAGGTTTAGAAAGAAAATACAGCCAGCATCCAGGAGTTCTAGTTTCGCAGCAATGTGGGCACCCTGAGGACAGGAGGTGTTTGGGTCTGGGGGTAAGGAATGGTTTTAGGGCTATGATTGCTCCTCTGAATTTCTCCCCCTGTTCCCAGTGAGGAGACTGGGAAATGCTGGCTCTGCAAAGGGCTCTGATTTTGCACAGACATGTTCAATAAGAGCCAGGCTTGTCCTAGAAGGGTTAAACCCACCCAGTCCACCCAGCCAACCAGTCCCATTCCCTTCCTCAGAGTCCGGCAATGTGGTGTTCAGCTGCAGCAGCAAGAAGAGGGCTGTATCCCCTGCACCACCCACCCAGGTGCCCTGCCTGCTCCTCCCAGCCAGCTGAACAAGCACCCAGCACCAGGCAATCATGTGCTTAGTGGTCCCAGGGGCAGAGCAGCAAGGGAGACGGGGGCGAGAGACGCAGCAGTGACCTTAGCCCTGGCATCTGAAGAGGGGTGGGTGGCTAGGACGAGGTGGGTGGTCTCTGGTCCACACCACATCCCTGGAAAGGACAGAGATGTCCACTCCAAGCCTCCCTGCGTGGGAAGCTGGCAGAAGTGCAAACATCCCAGGGCTGGGATTTGGGACTGCCAGGATTCACTTTGACCACAAACTTTTTCTGGCCTGCTGCAGCTCAGAGCACAGTGATCTGGCACCCAGGATCCCAAACTGCCCCACAATTCACCTCAGACTCAGCCCCAGGGACGCCCACTTTGATCCAAGTCCCCAGCTGAGCCACAGCAACCTGGTAGACACCATTCAAGATCTTTCCAGAGGACTCAAGGCAGCTGGAGGGTACATTTGGTCACACTCTAACCAGTTCCTGTGGACAGTGGGGACAGGGACCCTCTGGGACGGTGGCTGCTGGGGTGGGAAGGCTGTATCTCCTGTGCTGAGGGGCCAGTGTGGCATCAGGCAGCCCTGGGCACGCACACACTGCTCCTTTGGCCTTTCCTCTCCCAGACCTTGCTCAGAAGGAAGGGGATTGGGGGGGTGGAGGAGAGAAGAGACCATTTTAACCCAGGCTCCCAGAAACACCTGGGATCATTATTGCCACAGGCTTCTCACAGACAAGGACTTTCTCCCTGTAATAGTCCTGCCAGTCTAAAAAGGGTCCAGCACCAAGCCCCACGAGGTGCCAGGAAATACTAGCACTGTCCTCATGTCCCCCACTCCACCACACCTTCTGCCTCTGCCATCAGCTGCTGCTCTCCATGGAAACTTGCTATTTTTCCCCCGATAAAATACCCTGCCCAGCACTGAGTCTAACTGGAGCTCCCCTGCAGCGTTTCAGCCTCCCAGCATCAATCCATCTCCTGGACTTAGTGTCACAAGTGCATCATGGAAAATAGTATTGATCCAGCAAGGTGGTGACTTAATTTGAGGGCTCCAACAAGGCAGCAATTTAACCTTATTACACAAAAGTAAGTAGAGCTGCTGGGTGCCCTGTGCCAGAGGGGGGGATGCGGTTGTGTTGTTGCCCAACTCGCATGGGAAGGTGCCTCCAAGGACACATTGGTGTTAAAGAAGGGCTGAGGTGGTTGTATCCAGAGCAGAGTCAGCACCTCGTTGTGCTGTAAAGTCCAGGCCCTTGATCATGCCTGAAGTCACAGGGGAGTTCAGCTCGAGCATGACCTTCTGAGCTGCATCTCTCAGCATTGCTCTCTTTAGTGCTTCCCTTCATCTCCTGCCTTCTTCCTCCCCACCCACCTCTAGGAAGCCTCTTAGTGTCGAGTTAATGTACTGTTTCAAAAAAGCACATCCTGGCTTCACAAAAGGGTAGAAAACCCAGGGGAGAGCACCCATTAGGAAACTTCCAGCCTACCACCAACTCACTTTACATCCCTGATTAAGTCCTTTAACTCAATTTCCCCATTAATGCATCACACTAACATGATCACTCCTTAACTGAGATGTATTTGCCCTCCCTTCTCTCAGGCCATGCAGCTTAGCTGTCTGGACCTCTTCTTCAGGTCTTCAGGGCCTTTGGGACACACCAGGACAGAACTGGGTGTCCCCAGCACTAAAGCACTGCTGTGGGATGGAGCCAAGAGCCCCAGCTGGGCCCAAAAGCAGCCAGGAGGGTGATGGGGGGCAGCTGAGCACCAACTGAGGTGCCCCTCACTTGCAAGCAGCCAGGCAGCAGGTAGTGCAAGGAGGAAAGCTACAGCTTTTACTAACCCATGGGCTGGGGAACATGTCCTCTGCAGCCCGGGACAGCTCACGCTTACACCAGCAGCTCAGTTGAACAAATCATCGGGGTGATGACTTCAATTCTGAGTCCTCTCCTGCTGACAGCGATGATTTTTCCAACCACTCAGACCAGAAGCTTGCAGTATCAGTCTCTACCATGCTGAGTCCAACAGAGCCCTGATCTTTCCTGGACTCCTGAGACACCATCATCCTCTGTCCCTTCCAGAAGCGTTTCCTCTCCTCAGCTGGAAGTAGGTGCAGGCTCCTGATAATTCTTCTTTCTGTCCACAAAGGAAATGAGGCGTGAGAACAACCCTGTACAGGCGCAGGGTAACAGGCCTGCTCCCACTGATCTGAACTCACACTTGCGGATGACTCTTCCCTGCTCTCTGCCAGGCCTGGAAAAGCAAGACATTGTGAATAGAAAACAAATGCTTAAATCTCCCTAAGCCAATTATCCCATCGATGTCTCAGCACAACCTAACAACAAGGATCTCCTCCTCCTCCTCACAGCTGGTGGAGGCAGGACACAAGCACATGTTGGTATGACTGTCCCTGCCTCCAGGACTGTTACTGTCATCTAAAAGAGGGTCTCAGCACATTGAGAGCAGGCTTTTGCTGTTGTAGGTGCTAGTATCTCTGGGATACTCCAGAGCTTTATTTCCTAAGAGTTCCTGGTGTAACCAGCCTCAGTGTCATGTGAAGGTGCTGTCTTCATGGTCTCAGGAGCAGGTGGCTGGAAGCAACATCCTGAGATTCACACACTCTTCCCAGCTGTGTATGAGCATCTTCCAGTCTCTCCTGCTCCAGATCTGGGCAGTGAATGTGGATCCCCACAGAGAAGTGTAACATAGACCTGGTAGCCACTTGTGAAAAAAACAAAACCAAAAAAAACTACAAACCAGAAAAAATCCTGGAAACTGGGAAAGAATCACAGAGTGAAGGGAAGGAGGGAAAGAGCTCTCTGCCTTCTAGTCCTTCAGACAGGCATCACATATAATGGATCTCCAGACCTCCTACAAAACCTGGGCAACTTCATCCCTTCTCACACATGTACACAGGAAAATAGGACCACTAAGGAGAGGGTCAGGGGAGAATTTTCCCCTCGACTCTTTCCACCCACCCATCACTAGCTGTGGCTGGCAAGGACAAGAAGCAGGGTTAGCAGGCTTTCTCTAAAAGCAGGGACTGGAGACACCATGCTCTCACCTCATTAACCAAACGCAATCCACTTCTCTCTGCACATTCACCAAAGTCCCTGCTTCAGAGACATGTTCTCCCAAACACCCTCCCCTCACCGCCTCCTGCGTGCAGAGACTCGTACGTCACCGCCTGTGGAGGAGAACCAGTGGGCTGGGGACCGAACTTTGGTCTGCGTGGGAAGCTCCCCGCACGCAGCAGTAAGGACGAAGTTTAACAAGGATGTTCAACAGGATCCAACGGTTTAAGAAATCCCAAGATCTCTCCCATGATGACTGGATGCTTTAATGCAGCAATAACTCACTAGTGGCATAGGAATGCCGAAAGGAAAGCTGGGGGCATGTGGGGAGTGGTAGAGAGACTGGAAGAGGATAAAGAGGGTGGAGAACTGCCGACCCCTGTCCTTTCTCACTCTTTGACATGCAAATCACGTTTCCCTTTCAAGGAGCAATGAAAAACTTCTACATCTTGGCAGAGCTTGGAGAGACCAGGCTATGTCACATCCATGGAGTAACTGCCCCCTGCAGCCAGCCTGAATTTGTACCCTACAGCATATCACATACTCCTGTCTACCTCCCCAGCAATGCCCATTTTAAACCCAGTCAGCAATGGGATTTCTTTGCAATCATAAGACTTGCAAATAGGTTGCTGGGAGAGACAGATGCCAAGGGAGAAAGGTTAAACAGACATTGTACTCTGAGGCGGGGGAAAAAGAGGGATCCAATCCAGCTTTACAGTTTCTAAACCAGTCTCATTAGCTCCTGAGTGAAGTGTGCACAAGCAATTCTGGCAAGGAGAAATGAAAGACCCAAGAGGAGCAAGAGAAAGGATGAATGAACAAAAGATGGGAAAGCTACACACGTTTTCAGTCCCTGAAGTTCTCTTGTCTCTCTTTTAAATGCCCAAGCACTTTTCTTCCTGAGGCACCTTTTGGAAAGGTAGGAAATGGGGGTTGGGAGATTTAGTACTACCGGTTTTCTCACTAGATCCTATTAAATAAAAAGAATGGAAGCAAAGAGAAATTCCCAAGGCGAGAAAAAATCCATCATTAATTGACAGGCCCCTGGGGGGCTGAAGCGGAGATGTTGAGCTGAATTAAATTACAGACTCGGTCAGAATCAGGCAGGAAGATGTGGCTTCTTTCACTGTGTCAATTAAGAAGTGACTGGGAACGATAGACTTCTCTGCACAGCCTCTGACCCATGAGTCAAAACATGCTTCCATCCGGCACTGCCTGATGGCTCCATGGCTCCCACTGGGAACATATGGGCTCATGGACAGCACAAGTGTGCCAGAAGGCATCTTTACAGGCTGGGCACTCGACAAAACCAAGCCTTGTGCCCTCTGCAGAAATTGGTGTGCTCTGCAGGAAGGTGGCATCATTAACAGTAATTAATTTGCAGCCACTGTCCTTTTCCTTTGTGTTACCTGAGCAGAACAGAGTGCACCGCCTAGCTGCATTACTGAGTTTAATGCAGTGCAGTGCCTGCAGCTTACTCACAGGATTTGGGCATATAGTTTCTTGGGTCCCTGTTTAGCATTTCCCTTAGGGAACTAGGAAATAGCTGGCCACACTCCCCTATGGCCCTGTGAAAAGAGATAAGGTGAAGAAGCTTTCAAAAATCTGGCTACCAGAAGCATAGCATCAAATGGCACACAGCCCTTCCTGGCTGATGGAACAGCTCCACTCATACCAGCTTCTTGTATCAGGAAATGAAAGATGGAGGGTGCAAGAGCAAAAAGCAAACGCCAGGGAATATCACATCCTGTCTTCTTGAAGATTCCCCACCTTAGGCTAAGTTTGGGTATCCCCAATTTTCAGTCTTCCATCATTTCCCTTGCAAGACCATCACACAGTTTAAGAGCTCCTAGACATGCAGAGGTGTCCTGGCTAACCCACTTACCTTCTGTCTTCCTCTTGTGCCTTGATCCTGTCCCTGTGGCTCACCTTTAGCATTAGGAGAACAGAAGATAACTAACCAGCAGCAATCCGCACTCCTGTTCCAAACCCTCCAATGCAAAACCAATGCCCAGGAAGGGGCCAAGAGAATTTGCTAGGTGGTGTCTTAAAGGCAAAGTAGTGTACATATGTTGGGGGAAATAAGCAGGACAAACCATGGAAAAGGGAGAAAAGCAGCCAGAAAATTCCAGGCTCAGACAGGCAGGGCTCTGAGAGCATGGCCCAGAGAAGAGGCAAGAGATATCTGTGCAGAGCACTGACAAAGCAGGGCAGAGCTGTGAGCAAGGCCACATCCCCTGCTTCTGATTCCTGCTGGGTACAGGTGAGCAGGAGCATGTCCTTTCTTTGCAGGACCAGAGCGCTTCAAAGAATCCTCCTACTCCACTGCCATTTTCTCCTCTACCTGGGATAACCTGCAAGTCCTCCCATTTTCAGCTAACTGCTCCCATCAAAGGAATAACAACACTATGTTCCTACTGACACCATTTTACACTTAAAAAGGATCTCCCTTTCTCCAGATTTCCCTTCAAGGGCTGAAAATATCCTTTCTTCTACTAGTTCCTGCTACTTTCCTTCTCCTTTGAAAACATTTATTTTATTGAACAGTCTCCATTGCAACACATACAGCTTACTTCTTACCATCCTGGATCCATCACACCTGACCAGGTCACAGGGTACCAGGGCTGTTTCAAAGCTTTCCTGACATCCTCACACACTCCCTCCAACAAATTGATCAATACTGATACCAAGAAAATTGATACCAAAAAGGTTCTGATTCCCCTCTGCCAGCACAGTCCAGGATGCAGCACTCAGAGTAATAAGGAGGATATGGGCTGATCCTGAGCTCTCTGTGGACTAGCTGAAACCAGGGGCCCCATAAAGTTAACAAGAATAAAGAGGTCCTATATAAGCATTTACATATATATATATATATATATATATATATATATATATAGCTCTTGAGTGCTCTTTTCTTGTTGGTGCTAAAATGGCATTGATAGCACCTGGGGAAGGAGATCCTCAAGAGATGGGCTAACTGATGGAATTATTCATGGCCAGTTAAGGGATAACAGCTAATTGGTGGAAGAGGCTGAGTGGGGTGGTGTGTTGTTGGAGGAGCTTCTCTGAGGCCTTGGAAGGGAGAAAGAAGCCAGGAACAAAGGATCTGTGCAGTGTCAGACAGGGCCTGGAACAGGAGGAATTTCTATTTCTCATGTTCTTGGCTTATTTACAAAGATTCCCAAAACTCCTGCAATGAACGGATGGGCAGGATGAGCAATACTTCATTCCCAGCCCCAGAGCACAGTCCCAGCAGCCAAGGGAGATTTTTTTTACAGTCAACAAAACCCGGCAGTGTGTAGGAAAATGAGCTTTTCTGCTGCAGCTCCAAATATTGCCTCCAGCTCTACTTTTGCAGTGACCCAAGCCAGACCCTCACCCTAGTGGAAGCTGATGGTGTGGGGACCATAACTCAAGGTCTGGGAATTCCTCTGATCCCCACCACTGGTGAAGTGGAAAGGACAGGCTGTAAGTCAGAGCTCCAGAAAAGAGCAAGGAGGGGAAAAAGCCATGCCCCTTATATCTGGAAGGTTTTGGGCTCACGCCTGAATCACTCCTCCATCCAATAGAGCATCTCCATACTTCAAGACACTTCCAGCATCTCTTCCCTTCTTTCCCTGCCTTTTTCAGCCTCCTTGGAGCTCAGAGGGTATCAAGATGTCCTGGGGTGAAAGAGAAGGCAGCCCTGACTTGAGATGCTAAGAAATGTTCTCTCCTGCCCCAGACAGGCTCATTTCTGAGAGGCTCCCAGGCCAAGTAGACACCACATGTTCTGGAGAGCTGTCAGCAGGAATGAAAAGAGGAAAGAGAAGGAAGAGGCACGTGCTGTACCCGCTGGCACTGACTAAACCCTGAGGCTTTGTTTGCTTGGTCTCTCCAGCCCTCATAAAAGTCAAATGAGCTTCTTAGCTGAGAGCCTGTGGGGGAATGGAGAGGGCTGGGATAAGTGCCACACCTCCTGCATCTCCCCATCTCAGGGGGCCAAGGGAGCCACTCGAAGTCTTTTGGTCTTACAGTAATACCTTGGTCTAAAGCTCCTTCTCCCGAAGTTTCTTCTTCTAGAAGAAATTCAGTAAGGGCAGAAAAAAGGTGGCCAAAACCTAGATGTCCCAAGAGACCAAGGAGAATGTTGAACTTCTGAAGAGCTCAGCTTGAAGCTGGGCAGGGACTGAGACTGAGAGAGAGGAAGGCAGGCTCACTGACTCCTTCAGCTCACCCTTCCCTCTCGGCTGAGCAGTGAGGCAGTACCAAAGGGCTGCCCAAGACAAGGAGCGACGAGGCAGAGAGCACAAACCCTCCTAAACCCGTTCCTCCAGCCTGGGAACTATCATGGCAAGTAGCTGAAGCAGCAATTTCCCCTGTCAGGAGGAAGGAAAGGAGTGAGGAGCGCTTAGCAGGGAGGTTTAAAGCAAAATCCTATTTTACAAGGGCCCAGTCAGTCCTGCTTTTACCAACTGACAGACCTGACAGGAGCATTTAGTGACAAAACACAAACAGTGTCTGGCGGGTACAAAACAACAGCGGGGACTCAGTGATCTCTGCCCCAGTGGGTATTTGGATGCTGAGAGACAGTTCCCAGGTAACACGTGGGGCTTTTTATTTGAAAACTGCTCCTTTTATTATTATCTTTCCTCCCACTGCAAAAGGCAAAGAGAAAAGAGATGGGGAGAGAGAGAGTCGTTTGACAGGCTGAAAACTTTTATTGAGGAAAAAAATGAATAAGGGGAGGGGGGGGAGAATTAAAAGTACAAGTCACTTTGTAAAGAAGGAAAAACAAAGTCAAAAGGCTCAGGGCTGAGTCAGTGTGTTGCAGGGTTCGTGAGGGAGACTCTTGTCTTTTGGAAATCAGTAATCCAAAGGGCTCTGCATGTGTGCATAAAGTTATTGACTGACTGCATTACATCCACTTATCCTCCATTAAGCAGCAGGCTTCAGTTTGATCCCAAACAGCAAGGAATTAGAGTAACTCTACCCTGCGTTTCTAGAAAGGTTTCCATCTCCAAGGAATCCAAAGTGCTTTAGCAGCCCTCCAGGGAATGCAGGACTGACATCCAGATGCTTCTGGGGTGGAGGCTGGCAGTGGGACAGGTTGATGTGTACAGCAATGATGGGAGGGAAACCCTTGTTCTTCTGTAAAAAGCTGTAGGATCTCTATTATGCAAGCAGAGTAGAAAAGGGTTGGCTTCCAAGGACACAGAATATAATTAGCCTATCTCAGAACAAGTAGTGATTCCTCCCCTGCTAAGCTTCTCCCAATTCAGCTTCAAACAAATCATCTCTCCTCTCTGCTCTGCTGCTTGTGTCTCCGCACACAAGAACCAGACAGCTCTTAAAGTCTGGAAGGGACAAGAGGCTATAGGTCTCCATATAGTTACAGAAAATTGTCAGTGGTAGAGCTGCCTTAGAATGCTTTTGTTCCTTTCTGCCCCCACTTCAGTTTTCCACCCCCTCAGCTGTACTGATGCAACTGCTTGTGGATCTGTGGGGAAATCAGACCACAGAAATGATCTATGTTTTTTTAAAAAAATCCTTCTTTGTTTTTTTAAGACACATTCACTTGCATCACTTCAGCAGAACAGGTTCCTTGCAGCCCCCAGTCTCAGAGCATCACAAAATTTGGCGAAGAGGTGGGAAGAAGCTCCCAGGGGTGAGAAGGAAGGCGAAGGGGGCCTCAGGGTCCCTCCTCCAGTTCCCGCTGCCCCGAGGTGCTCTGCTACAGAGTCACCCATGATGCATTACCCTGATGATCCCTGAAGCTCTGCCAGCTCCACCCAGATGTCTCTGCAGCTGGCATGGGGGGACACTTACACTCTTGTTTCAAAGATGCTTTGCTTTATGTCTCTGGCTTCACTTCCATGCCCCAGCTGACTTCCAGTCCAGCAAAGCTCCTTTGTAAGAGATGCCGCTGAAACTGCTGCTTCACATGGAGCTACAGAAGAACTGGGCAGCTCTAAAGAAAGAGGAACCTGCAGCTCCCTCCAGGGGAAACTGAGTCAAGTGCAGGGTTTCCAGGTCATCCCAGACCTCTAGTGCAGAACTGGGGAAAGACCTTGAAGGAATGGATGAAACCAGAGCATTTAACTCCTGCTATGATGGCAGCCAAGGAGGACCCAGCACCTGCACACTTATGCTAGGCTCAATGATCTTAAAGGTCTTTTCCACCCTACATGATTCTATGACTCTATGCCTTAGCTGCCTCCTCTCACAACATAGCTGGAAGACCACTTCTGCTATAACATATAGCAGTGATTCTGGACTACATTGCTTCTGTCCTGCACCACTCCCTAAATCCTCCAGATGGGAGCTGGGGATGATTACGTTTGTTGCCTTGAAAATAGCTGGCGTCCCAATGCCAACTAGCCAAACAGGGAGCTATCAAACTTCCCAGTACAGCCCTCTGCACCCTCCAGACAGTGCATCTGAGACGCACCTTGTTTATGGGCTTGACACTGGGTATGACTTAACCAGCTTTGACAGGGGTGATCCTATTTATAGGAGGAACTCCTAATGCCTCTCATGCAATGTCATGTTTGGGGAAAAGTGAAAAACAAAACAGAAATAACCCCTGAGTTTCTACCTTCAGTAATGGAAACTTCAGCTGCTGACCTGGCCAGGATGGGCAGCATTGAGGCAGATTCCTCAAGGTCACCCAGAAGTTCACATCACAGGCCAACTTCTCCTTTTCAAATGTCATTCACATCTTGGCTTGGCAGTCCTGATGTATTTCAAGTCTGGATTCCCTGCATTTTGGAGCCTCCTGGAAATTCAACACCAGCTCAGCTCGTTCCATAAGGATGGGCACATGAGGAGCTGAAGAAGAAGTGCTACTGCCATAGATAACCACTCAGGTATTGCACGAATGCTTTGCTAAACACCCCTGAACACAGGTCAAGCAAAGGAACATCCAACGACGTTTAAACCCCCATACACACCAAAGATTTCAGCAGAGATCTTCAAATGAGGTGGGTTTTTTTCCTGTGGGTTTTTCTAGCCTCTCAAAGGATCCAGCCACCAGTGCTAGCCCTTCCAAAGGCCTATGGTCAAGTCCTTGCTCACAGGGCAGTATCCAGAACCCACAGAAGGTGCATTGCTCTGTGATGAGCCATGCCAGGAGACAGCACACTTACAAGGCATACTGAGCTCCAGGCGGCTAGGATGAGTCAGAGCCAGTCGCCTTTTTCCCTGCGGTGCAATTGTACCAGGCCCTGACAGCATCAGCTGGCTTTTATCACGGCTCCACATCAGAGCTGTCAGTCCTGAAGACAATGGAAGGTGTGTGGAGGGGGAGGAATTGAGCATCTCTGAGCTCAGTTGGCTTCCCAGAATGATGCCAAAGTGGCGAGCAGAGTTTTTGATTAGCAGCCTGCTGCCGCAAGAGGATTAGCGAGGACGTCAGTGACTGTGGCAGCACTGAAATTAAAAAGCAATACTTCTTGAGCTTCCTCCGCTACTGTTTTGTGGGGAAGAGCTTGATGAACAGTGATGAGAGCTCTGGAGGACACATAGCCACTGGAAGGTTCACCCATGCTGGTGGCCTCATGGATGGAGAGCACCTCTCTTCAGATCTACTGACTCCAGTGGGGTCTGCAAAGGATTCAAGTCACCTTCTCAGTGCAAACTCATCTTCCCCTGTGCATAATTTCTCAAACTCATGTGTTGCTGTGGCAGTGGCAATGAAAGAGGAGGATAAGAGGCTTGAAAAACAAGTCCAGGGGCATTTCGTGAACAAACAGAAGGCCTCTAGTGAATGAAAAGACCAAATCTTGCCAGCTGAGTTGTCTGCCAAGGAGGGGGGTGTTCGTGCCTCCTTCAGGCATATCACGGAGTCTCCTGTCCCTCAGGCTTGCTGGGAAGATCACCCACGTGGATTCTCAAACCACCCCTCATGTGTGTTGTCCCGTGCCTCTCCCTCGCGCTCGGGGGTAGCTTCCTGCAAACTCCCACGGAGTGATTTGTTCTCTCCCTACACATCCCTCATGAGATGCCGACGGAAAGGCTGACAGCAGCTAGGTAACTGGTGGGCAATGCCCAGGGTAGGTTTGTCCCTCAGCTCTGCCTTGTTTCATTGCTTCTCAGCAGACTTGCACCTGCCTGTTGTCCCCATCTTGCACTTATGCACTGAAGTCCCTCCAGCACAGAAATCAGCTGAAATTCGTAAAGCATAGAACACAAAGCACAGCAGAAATTTGTAAAGCACAGAACACAAGGACTTTGATACCATCTAAATACTATGTTTATTCTCAAAAAAACAGAGGTAGGGAAAGTGTTGTTTTGTTGATTATATTCCAGATACAGAAGTCAGGTTCAAGGCAGGGTGTTTTGATAAAGGTCTCAGGAAAGCTATGAATACTGTCAGAACAGGGTCTTTTGCCCCTGGATCTCAAACCAATACCTGAAGCACAAGTCTATCCTTTCCTCCAGAAAGGACTTAGAACAAGTCTGTTTCCCTAAAGCGCTGAGGCATTATGTAAAATAAATTGGCTTGGTCTGTGCAGGGCCAGGCACAATGGGTTTCTAAATTAAACCCTTCTAAATGGAAATGGTAAGACAGGTGTAAGAGAAGATACTTACATGCTGGAAAACTTAATCAGAAATGAAAGTTGCTGAATGGGCCAGACAGACACAGTTATTTTAGCAAGAACTGTGTGGTGTTCTACAAAACAGCAACAAAATGGCTGTTGTTTTAATGATCCCAACCTGCTCTGCCCCTGCTACAGATGTATTCAGGCACTGTGTTCCTGTGAGCTGCTGCAGTGATTGAAGTAACCAGTTGTCCTATGGCCCTGTTTGGTCCCAGCTTACGACTTTCCATCCAGCCCCACAGGTGAAACGCCCTGTGATAGCTGAGTGGCATTTCATCTCACAGTATTGCTCTGGAAGTGACACATGGGGGGAAAAAACACATTCAGCATCAGGACAAAAGCTACAAAATAAGCAGGAAGGGAGGAAGTTTAAAAATTAATCAGAGCTCAAAGTACTGTCAAGTTTCTCCTCCTCTCTCCCTGTGCAGACACGCAAACATCACCAAAGATTAAAACTGATCCACTGACGAAGTCAGAGCAGAAAAGATGTGATAATAATGCAGTTTTCCAGTAATAGGCATAGAGTAAGAAACATCATAGTGCCCAGCATCCCATGAAATGAACAGGTACTGTATATTGGTCACATGCTGTGCTGGGATCAGGGTAGCTGAGTGCAAGCTCTCAGCACAGGACAGCTGAATGCAGGTTTGAATCCCTTTGATAGGACCATGCAAAGCCAAACCTGACCAGCTTTCAGAGCATGGCGTTAGACTTTCCTAGAAGACAATTTACAGATCTCTTCCTCCACCCCACCTCCTCTGTAGTTCGTTCCTATTCCCTTGTTATGAAAAGTTTGGTTGTCTTCTCCTTTTTCTGGTTGAATTTTCCACAGCAGTTAGCTGCCATGGTGATAGAAGTTACAGAAATTAGTAAGATGAAGAGTCATAATTAACAATTGACTGACAGTCCCATCTGACCTGAGACAGTAGCTGAAAGCTGCCTCCCACTTCAATCTGCTTGCCACAAAACAGCCAGGAACATGCAGATTTGCTAGCCAAGGTGGTTTGGCTATTTGGTTACATTCCTACGGTGGCTGTCCTCAGCTGATTTGGTGCTCAGAGCATCAGTGAGGATGTGTCACCATTGCCCTCTTCTGGATTGTCAATCAAGTCTGCTCCAAAGCTTGGGAGATGTCACCGTCTAGTGATGGCAACATGTGGTGGCTCCAAGGGGACTCTTCCATGGGCAACCACTGGTACCTCACACAGATGCTTTGCACTATTTCATTCAAAGAGCTTCAGGTTCTTCTGCATTTCTTCTTCCAGCATGGTGACTACACTGCAGCACAGATTTACAGCAGACAGTGGATTTAAATAGGGAGAAAGTAGAAAACTTTATCACTAAATATATGGCTATTTCAAGATCTTTGTGAATGTGTGCTACTGCTAGCTAAAAGGTTGGTGGTTCAAAAGCTCATGGAAACAGTGACATTTCAGGTTCAAATGAAAGGAGCTGTGTGGTTAAGCTGAAGAACTTCTTACCACAGGATGTTGAAGAGTCTAAATATGTGTATGAACTTAATGTGGACAAGTTTGTTGAAGAGAAATCCACTGAGGGTTACTAATTACACAGAACTTCTAACAATTTATATGTTATATTTCCAAATGAAATACATATTTATGGCAGAAGTCTTCCCAGTCCCTCCTAGGCACCCTCTTTGGGGATATATATAAGACAGGATACCGAATCAGCCCTTTGCTGACCCAGTATAAGCACATTTCTGTTGTTATGAATATGGAAAAACACACAGATCTAATCAGGGGTCAGGTCCTCAGCTTCTACCTCAAGGTTTTATACAGCTTGAGGCAGGCAGGGACTCAGTAATTGCTTAGCGACACACTTGGGGCCTGGCCCACCATCAGGCTCTTGAGATCTGGTGGTTTTGTAATGCACAAAATTATGCAGAAACTGCACTGTTTTATATGGGGAAGAAAATTAGCTAGACTCAACGAAGCACATTACTTATGGACTGAGCAAGGCAATTTTTCACACTCAGCTGGAAAGTATTTCTCCACTTGTCTGTCTGCTGGAGTACATGCAATATGGTAACAGGGAGCACCAAACCTAACTGACACGGGAAATTACGGGGCTATTGTCAGCATCCAAGGACTGAAAACAGGAGGCAAATAGGGAACTATTGAGGAGTTTCAGCAGCTTGACTCAGCTCTGTAATGGACTTTAGAGTCAAGAGCAGGTTGATGTGACAGCGGTTCTAGCACAACCCAGCCTTCCTCTCAGCCCTGCCCTACTGTTTGGATAATGTATTTCCCAAACAGGGAAAAAATGGGAGTGGGGATCTCTCCTTTCACCCAGCATGGGGGAAAGGAAAGATAGAGGGGAACAATGAGCCCCTGACAGTAGGGGAGAAGCAGAGAGAATGATGGGTGAGAGAAACTGGAGAGGCATGGAGTGCCTGGCACATGGATGGAGAATGGTGAATCCTGGGTGAATGAGGACTGGTGGGGACATAGTAGGAAGGTACTTATATCCCCAAGACAAGGATATAAGGGAAAGGATGGCACACAGACCTCTTGATTCAAGGGATGGATCAGAAGGATGTGGAGTGTCTCTGATATTGATCTGGTGGACTGAAAAGTAAGAATGGAAGGCAAAGTACCCCTAGTCCAATGCAGTCAGTCCCAGCATGAAGCCCTAAGTCTGAACAGTGGGACAGAAGGCACAAACCCACTGGTGAGGTATCTCAGCATTGTCTCCAGTAGGTCTCTGCTAAATGAAGACCCAGGCACTGTACTGCAGAGATCTAGAGAAAAACCTGTGAGACGGAGCTGTTCTCTGTCATTTGTCAAGGGTGATAAATGGGATACAGCACAAGTAGCACATAGAAAAGGTAATCTTTAGGGTCTGGATGATAGAGTGCCTGGCAGATAGATCAGGGACTAAAAGTCAGGATTCCTGGACCCTGTTTAAACTTTGACACCTACAAATTCATACTGGACAAAAGACACACTCTGTTCCAGTTCCCTGCTTTCCAGCGGGTGTAACAGTCATCGCCTGCCCTAGCAAAATAGCATTCTCTATTCATGTTTGGGAGCTCCTGGATGGCAGAAACTGTGCAAGTGCAGAGCACTATCTCTTCAACACCCTGCAAGAACATACCGGCAACATTTAACCTCTCCTCAAATCCGGTGGCAGGTCACAGCAATTGGCGGGTCTCGCATGTGTGTGACTGTGAGTCACCCAGTATTACTGATCTTCATATTAATCTATTGTTGTAAATGACTTGGAGCTGCCTACAGACAATCCTTCAGAATACAGAACAATGGAGAACCTGCACATCTGAAGAAAGCCTCCTCTGCATGGCAACTTATTGCCATCGTAACCAGCATAAACAAGAGCAATTAAGACAATTTCAGAGCATCACCTCCTCCCTCTGGGGTCTTAATGAGAGCACGCTCAGAAGGGGGCTGGAGCAGAGGCAAGCAAGGGCTGGGAGTTAACTTGTGTGGGAAAAGAAGGGTAGGAGAGTTACAGATTCTGAGGATTGCTTCCTCTCCACCCCATAGCATAATGCAAAGGGCAAGTAGGAGGAGAGATTCAATCAACTCTGTGGTAGATAGAAAAGGCTCAGAGAAGCAGAGCTTTTCTGCTGTCTAACCCTCACACCAGGTGAGGGTTAGGCAGCATAAGTGTGAGCACCAGGTGTGAGGGTTAGGCAGCATAAGTTTTTATTGACATACTCAGGTAACTAAAAGTCGCTAGAATGGGTGAGTGCCATGGGCATCACTCAGAAGTATAACTGGGTTCATAGCTCGTGGTAGAAAATAGGGTTGGATTTGCCTTTCAGAAGCAGGGTGTTAAGGAAGAAGCTCTTCTAAAGGTGATGATATCTAGTCCAGAAAATAAAGGCGAGCCTCAACATGGTGCTGTTGGATTAGTATATAGGTTGTTCGTGTGTACTCCTTAAAGCTTTGCTATATGCTAGTGATCTACGAGCATCCAGATGACTGAAAGACTGTTTGTGGGTGGCTATGCAGTGAGGAGAGAAGGAAAATTCAGAAGCTCTCCTATGAGAAACTGCCAGGAGATGAGAGCTTACGCATTAGAGGGACTGACCTGTATAAATACTCCAGGGAAGGAAGGGAGATGGCTCCTGTCAGCTTGGTGATGACACCTCTTCTTTTGGCAATCTGGTCCCTTGCAATGGAGACGAAATAGATGGGGCTATAGAGCAGAGATTTCGTTAAGGGTTTCATGTGATCTAATACTGCAGGAACTATATAATTTTCAATTGACTCTTCTTCGATTTAAGGCAGAAGTCAGAAATTAGGTTCCTGCATTGTCACACTGTATAAATAGCCCTAGTGGAAGCATAACAGGAGCTCGGTTAGGTTTTACCCAGTACAGCAAATGATATATCATAGACTCAAGTATTTTGAGGCCAGACAGGACCACCCACCTGGTCTGATACCCTGTATATAAAAAGCCATAGGATTTTATCCAGCTACTCTTGTAACAAGCTTACTAGCTTCTGGTTAATGTGTGTGGAATGACAGCTACCCATGCCTCAGGTGGATCACAGAACTCACCCTAGAGCCAAAATGGTTCTTTCCATTCTCTGCAGAAACAATCTTTTCCTTTCAACTTGAAATTTGCTATCACAGATTTGATTGTCTGCTTAAAAAAAAAAAAAAACAACAACAAAAAAAAACACCACAAAAAAACCAGAAGAAAAGTGGCACATTAACTTGCAGAGGGAAGAGAGGAGCTAAATCTGAGACCTCTTATCTGAATCTTCTTGATGCCTAAGTGCTGGATAATTAGAACTGCTGTCTGAGCCAAGAACGCTGTTTTGCTCAAATGTTACTAACCTCATACAGTCTTCTCCTTTCTGCTTTTCTAGCACAGCAGAACCCTGGTTCTAGGATTTCAGAAGATACATGAAATCTGACCTTCAGTGGAGAGAGATCCTACAGAAACTTCCTACAAACCAGAAGGAGATTAGTGCTCTGCAAAATGAGAAACCCACTCTCTCCAGAGTCAAGAGCTGTTCGGAAGCAAACCATCACTCAGCCAAGCCACATGGACCAGCGCTCCCTTTGCTTATACTTTTGACAACCATAGTTGAAACTCTCCCAGCCAAATGACTTCCTATAATCAGGTGGGTGTTTAGGAGGGATGGGTGAAATAATCACATTGTTTTTAATAGCAGTTCAGGAAACCAGGGCTATCTGTGCTCTGGTCCTCCTTATTTTGTGCTGGTTCTGCATACATCAGGTTGGATAGGTGGGCAGAGCTGGGGTCCATCTGTAAAAACATATACTAGTGTATAAAGAGGAATAACCATTAGCAGTTGCTGATACTCAAGACAAGATAGATTTCCCCACAGATATCTTGTTTAGGTTCTGCCTGGAGGGGAACTAGTGAGGACTCAGCAATTCTGAACATCAGCTTACATATTTAGGAACCTCATGTCAAATAGCTTCTAAAAAATAGCAAAAAGGCCATTTGACAGAGAAAAATGGGGAGATGTGAACAGCTGAATCTGTTCTTTACCACTCACTAAGAGACATGGAGCAAGTTACCTTATTTCTCCATGATTCAAATACTCCCTTGCAAAATGAGGCCAACAGAAAAGCAGGCACAGCATTTTCTGTAGCACCCTGGTTTCTACCTGCTGATGTGTGTGTCTGGCTGTGCTGAGCTGCACAGGGGATTTCAGTTCAGAAGAAAGGCCTGTAGAGAAACATCAGTGTTTGTTAATCCATGCTTTATAACGTTCTGACATCTGGAAGGGCAGAGCAGAATCATTATTGTTAGGTTGATGACCACTGTTTCCCTTATTAATAGGAAATTAAAAATAGGAAGTGGTTATAATTATCATTTTGGACACCATTCCAGTGGCATCATTCTCAACACGCTGTTGGGATTATAATGTAATAGCAAAGTGAATGTCATCCTACAATTCCTGCTTTCACTGCAGCACAAGTGTAGCCAGTAAGATCCCTGCTATCTCCTTCCCCGACATCCAGCCGTGCATTTCCCAATATGGTCTGCTCCCTCTTTCTGAGGTCCATTGTAACATTAACAAAAGCAGCCAAGTGGTATTGTTAACATCCAAATGATGGAAGGAAACACAGGAAAAAAAAAAAATCAGCACCTCTAGAGATGAAAAACATCAGCTTGCACCATTCCAGAGGGGAAGGGAAGAATTTTCCAGATAAAGATTTATCACTGTCCCTGTCTCCTGCTCTAAGGCAAGCTGCCATTGCCCATTCTGAGCTGAGTTTTGCTTGCTGCTCCATGCAAGGAAGAGAAAACCCACCTTTGGAAACTGCTAACCTTTTCCTGCATGGAAAACCAAACAAACTCACTTTGTTTGCGAAGGGCTTGCGCTGGAATTCATAATAACCCATCGTCGACGTGACAGACCTCGTTATTGACTTGAAGCCAAATCTTGAGGTCCTTGCCTGAAGGATCAGAAGGTTTTGACCCCAGGACTGTTATTAGCCTTGACATCAGCAGCTCCTGACATGGGATAGTTTTCCAGTGAACTTGCTTGAGAATGTTTAGAAATGTCAAGTGGCTGAGCCACAAGGACACAAGAACGAGAAGGTGTCAAATTCGCCCAATTGAACGGGAGAATTTCAGTCCTCCCCCTTGCTCCCGTTGGCGATGGCAGCACTGCTGACAACGTACGTCAGGGTTACACTGCATTATCAGACCTCCTCTCAGCCCAGGCATCCTTTGTCAGCACAGTCCATGTGTGAGATCCCTGCTAAGTGAGAGCAATGGGATCTCTATCTCTACATAGGCTCAGAGACCCGCAAGAGCACTTTTTCAGCAGTAATTATGTTGTGATGGATGGATCTTGTACCAAATTTGTTTAAACGGAAGATGGAAAGGAGCCTACAAGTTCTGGTTGTGGTGTGGTAGCATTTTGCCAAAGGTTACCTGGTGTCACATCACACTAACTGACAGCTTTGAGTGTGGGGAAGGAGAAGGTCAGAAAAGACTAAAGAAGCCAGATAGCTGTAGGCACTGATGTACCACTCTTGAGGTGCAGCAATCCCCATATGTTTACTCTTATTTCATAGAGGTGAGACTTTGGTGTTTGAACTCTAGCAGAGGAAAGGCTGTGTCTTAAAACCTCTGGTCAAACTCCTTCTCCATGCTGGGAGCAGCTACTGCACTTTAATACTCACAGAATAACTCAGCTCACCATGGTTTAAATCCAACTTTCCAACAACCTTTTCCATTCTCCATTGTCTTCACTGTGTTCAGTGCTGCCAACTATCCTTGGGTACATCCACAGCCTGAATTATACAGTAAATCTTACTCCTGTGCTCATAGTCTCAAACCACCATTCTGGTTGCTGACACTCATCAAGGTCCAACAGGATCTACCATTCTCACCTCCAAAAGACTTATACCATCAAAATGCCATTATCAAGCAACACTCACATTGTTTCATGCATCTAAAATCAGTTCCACTAACAAAAATGATGAGGGGTCAGAATCTATACCCATCATATATCCACCCATCTACCTTGCCATCTGTCCATGATTTCCATAATCCTTGAGAGCACCACTTGTTAGCATGCTGCAGGAATTTATCCAAAATGCTTTAAGATCCCTAAATTAATCATGGAGGATTCACCTTCCCTTCCATCAGGGAAAATAAAAGCTTGAAATTCAAGGGGAGGGCTGAAATCTACTCAGCTGATTGGCTGGATGATGCCTTCTCGCCCACACGTCCTGCTCGGTAACATTTCCAAATATTTTTGAGCAAGCTGAAAACAATTGTGTTGGAGGGGCAGAGAGGGCCTGCTAATACCCTATCGGTTTCACATTCTTAGGAGAGTTCCCAGCCCACCGATCTGCCACCCTATATCAGGCAATGAGCCTTCAGCTGGAAACTTTACCCCAGCTTTACCTATTGTCCAATGTTTTCCTTCCTGCCAGATGATTGGAATCGTACCAGTTGTTAATTTTACACCTGCTGTTTCTGAATATCCCTGGGTGACCTTTCTGACAACAGCTAGCACAGGGGATTTCTTGGTGGAGAGATGCACATACATGCATGTGGGAGCAGATAGAAAGGGAACAGGAAGGGGGCTTCTGATGAATGATGAGGGATTAAAATAGCTCTTGCTGGGGCCATAGTGGGATATTGGACAGCAGGAATGGTGAAGCGGATGTTTAAAGCAGTGAAGTGTTGATCTAAGTACAGAGGGCAAAATAGTGTTATTAGATCCCTTCCTCTTTCCAACTCTCTCCTTGTGCCCAGTTGGCTGGGCAATGCCACCCCCAGAGCTTCTTACAAAAGAAGAATGTCCCCTGAGATGCTGAAGCCAAGGTCTGGAAAGTGTGAAAACTTTTTCATTTGGGAATGTGAAAGGAATATCTGCCCTAGGGCCCCATTCATCTCTTCCTTACCTTGGTGTAACTGACACTAATGCCATCTCTGGAAGGTATTAATCACCCTAGGAGGGATGTGTCAGTACAGCATGAACAGGAAAAGCCATTGGCTTCACAGTCCTGAATTCTAGCTGGTCTGAGGAAGTCACAGGTGCTCAGATATCACTGTGACCAGCTTTAATGCTCAGATTAGGTTAAACAGATCCAGCCCACACTAGAACTGCTGCATTAAGAGCACTCTGATTATTAAAAATGATTTATGGACACAGAGATAGATGAGAGGAGAAAGTGGCCATGGGCTGTAGCCAGGTCACCTCGACATTTCCTGTGGCAAGCTGGTACTTGGTTGTAGAAAGCGGAGCTGGTACACGTGTAGGAGCAGGAGAGGGCGCATTTCCTTCTGAGGGCATACCGAATAAGGATAAATTTCTCAACACAGTGGTGGATGTCTGCTGAGTGGTAGCAGATGTTTGGGGACAGGCAAGCCTGGCCCTTGAGGAGGAGAAATCACTGATGTGGATATCAACCTGATTCTGTGTGTACGGTGCTCAGCCACAGACCTCCAAACTTCCTCGTACAGCAGTGATCAGTGTGGCAAGCAATCCCTCTCCCAGCGATCTCAACTCAGCATAATACACCCTTTCACCAAAGAATGGTTCTAGCTCAAGAACTGATTCTGTTCAGAGATGATGGAGAAAATCTTGATGTTTGCACAGCTCCACTGTCCTCTAACCTGGCCAATTACAACTCAAATGGGAAAAACCTTCTCAGATGTGAACCCCAGGTCCAAACCAAGCTGGAAAAGCCTGGGGCAGCAGCCCCCAACTCCTGTAACTTGTTGCTACAGGATGAGACCCCATGTTGTTCTAGATGCCATCTTGCAAGTGAGGGTCTCACCACATCTGAGCTAATGATCAGGCCTGTGTCTTCTGCAAAATGAGAACTCTGAGAGTTGGCCACTTCCCAAACTGAAGAACAATGTTCTGACAATCTAAACTCCTACTATAATTTTAACCCCAGAAGACATTGCTCAAAGCTTCTCCTGATCAAGTGTGGAAGACAGGACTGTTTCTGCAGAAAGCCTGCACCGGGTGAATAATCTCAACAGGCATGTGACATGCCTCTCAAAAGAAAGGATGTCCCTGTCTAATCGTTTTGCTATGGTGTTCTTGTGACTCCTTCTTCTAAGACTTTCAGGCCAGCAAACCACCACTTTCTAAATACTCTTGGCCAGAAACTCACTCAAATGTATGGACAGCTGCAAACAGTTATGATGCACCACAGGCAGCATTGGAAGGGGTCTCTATGTCACATATCTCCAAACCTCTGGAAACCAGGGGAAAAATAGTTATGATCCCTCAGCTAAGTGAAACCCATCTTTGAAGATCAGGGATGGCAGATGAGCTTCTCTCTGCAGCCTCACCAGCATGCTAACAGCCATCTGCATCTCTGGATTCAGTCCTGTCCTTGGCCAACTCAGTTTAGAAAAGGTTTTGTTTTTCTTGGGCTGGTTTTGTTTACAGCTGCTTGACCGAGGCAGAGAGTTCACCAGCAGCTGAATGCAACCCAGGCTCTCCCAAGTGTAAGCTCTCCAGTAAAACATCTGGTTACAAGGCAAGGTCAAACAGGCCTGAAATGGGAGAGGGCCACAGGCTCTCTCCACAGAGATGCAGCCAGCTGGGAAGAGAACAGGCTTTTCTGGGTATGTTTGACCATTTGGCTAGGAAAAGGAAAAAGAAAAAGAAAGAAAAAGATACTGCAAAAAAGCCAGGGATCAAGAGGCTAGATCTTTTATTGGTTAAAAATCAAGACCACCCTAGTTGCCACATGAATTGCTGAGTCTTATTTAGCAGGAATTCTAGTTGTTCCCAAATAGATAGAAGGTCTCTTCAAGTCCTCATTTATACATATTTACCAGTGTATACACATGAATTTCTCTATTCCCCACTATCCTGGAATTACCTCAGTTACACATCTAAGGCAGAAGACCTTCATACCCCTTTCTATTATTTACTGCTCACAATTGCACTAGAGCTGGAAGGATAAAGACAGATCTAACCTGCAGCACACTGCAAACTTTGAACTCCTAAGTTCCTTAGGACAAGGACCACCCAGCTGCCCTGTGTTTGTATAGCACCTAGCACCACTGGTGTGCAAGTCAACGTCTGGTTGCAATAACAAATAACGTTGTTTGTGAATGGTGCAGGAGCTGCTGAGAACCAAAGAAACCATTCAAGAAGCCTAAGGAAGGAATCCTTCCACACAGCCCCAGGGAATGTTAGCAGCACTTTAACATTTAGGACTTCCTTGTTTTTAGAAACAGCCTCATTCCTCAGAACAAGAATCAGGAAAACCGCCATGTGAACCGAAAGACCAACCAAGCAGACAGAACACCTACCAAGAGAGAAAGCTTGTCATGGAGATATAGCGGGAACTGTTTGGTGAACAGGAATTGATTCATGGACTATAAAAAATAGTGGAAAAGACTAAATTCACATTATGGTGTTTCTACGGCATAAACTGACCAACTGCAATAACACTAATCTTTAGTAGTTTCAGAGAGAAACAATTGTCTGAGCATGGAACCAAGCACTATTTCTGAGCTCTGATGCTTCCTCCTTTAGGGACCTTCACTAAAGCTTTCAACCTTTTTGTGCTTGAGCATCCTTCTCTAAAAGGATAAGGACAATAGCAGTCACTCACCTACTTCACCAGGTAATGAATGATTCAGATATCTCTCATCGACCTCTTCAAGTCCTATACACAATATCCGATGTGTCATGCAGCAGTTCGTGTCAGCCAGAAAACTATTGCCTCTTAACGGGACTGAATTTCAAGGGTGATGGACAGGGCAAAGCCTGTGGAAGGACCTGGCCTCTGAAACTTTTTCCTCTGGCATCTCTGTCCAAGCCAGGACTGGTTTGCAAAAGGATCCACTTTCCTGTGGAGGGAAGTACGGAGGGAGGGGGGACAGCTTGTGCTGAGTGTGTGACTGTCACTGCACTGGGTCATGCTGGAATCCGGATGTCAGGGGCAAAAGCATCTTTTGAGGCACAGCACATCAGCTGCTGCCTTCAAGCACCAGAAATAAAGGACTCCAAATCCGAACTTGGAAGCCAACCAAAATACCAGAAGACCGTCATGGTTCACATGTGCATAATCTGATGCCTAATTTGCATGCACCGCTTGTGTATCTTAATCCCAGCTTTCCAGAGGATGCTGTCCCATCCCTGATCCCATCAGCAGATGGACTACATCTGCCCAAATGAGAGCCACAGTTTCACCGTACTTGGATTTTTCCCACCAAACTGCTGGATGCAGCTGTTACCCAGACCCCTGCCTTATTGTAGTCTTTGGTCTGAAGGCGGAGATTTTCTTTCACAAGCTTGTTACCATTTCAGTCACCCATCAGGCTGCCTGGACATGAGCAAGCTCCGATCTGGAGTCACTGTGCTGCAAAGAACACAATCAGCACTTCTGAGCACATTGTACGGGCCAGTGTTTGGCTGGCTTGGAGCACAGATCCTGTGTGAAAACCCACAGAGACTAGCCAGTTATTCATAACAGGGCACATCTGGATGGGAACTTTACTCAGACATGTGTGGGAGTGCAATTTCAGGCTGTTGCTAGCTTGAACACAAACCTCACCTTCAAAAATTTCTTTGCAAACCTATTAAAAGTTGACCGCATAACTTTTTGCAACTTTCTGCATGCCTTATCCCATAGGTAGGATCCAGTGAAAAGAGATGTTTGCTCCAGCCCTCTAGTATCTGCAAATAGTACTGGAGGGATAAAATGGAACCTGGTCCCATGCTTTTCCTAGAAAGTCTGGGGACAACTCAAGACATATTCCATGCCCTAAATAACAAGCAATAACAAGAACACAGAGAGTCACACCCTTATTCCTGAATTAGTGTCTCCCAAAATCCAGTGGCATTAGGAAAAAGTGTATTTGCAAGCCCACAGACTTAGATTTGCTAGGACAAACTGAAGAGTTTAAGGGTAGTTAAACCCAATTTAGAGCACTAAGTATGCACATGTTGGAACCCATTGTAGAAACTGGGCTTGCGAAGCAACATAGTAAAATGTTGATTCATCCTCATCCTTTCCCTTCTCTTCTGTCATTTTTCTCACAATGGGGAGAGTCTCTCTAGAAAATCTCATCTTTTATCTTTCAGTTGTCATAAAATAACCTTCCAGCTGCCTACTCCAAACCTATGTGTGAGCGCATTAAGAGAGGAGTTTTGTCACAACATGAAGGGTCAAATAATTCCCCTCTCCCTCTACTTATTTACCTCCTGGTAGGTGGATTCAGGTCATTCCCATCCTCTCCTGGGCAAAAGGACTCCTTGGCTTGTTGAAGTTCTACCAAAGTAGCCAGTAAAGTTTGGCAAGGTGTCCCCTCTCTCTGCTGCCAGGAGAGAGTGAACCACACTGAGAGAAACTGTCTGGGACTTGGGCATTTTTCTTCCTTTTCCTTTAAGCAGAAGTGTTTTGATTAAATTAGTAAAATCATTCATTTTCTCTGGCACTCCTTAACTTTATTTTTTGTTACTTCTAGACAGCTTGAAACATCCTTTCCTAGGTATCATTCACTACACTTGACTCAGAAGTCAAACCTGCTGCACCCGAGCAACAGAGATCCTCCTGTGCAGTCGGATCTGGTATCAGCTGGGGAACAGCAAAGAACCCATCCACCCTCACTTCTCAGCAAAGAGCTCCTGCTGCCCTCTGATCCTGGCAGGGGACATCCTTCAGCACTGCACCCCAGATGGGAAAGGTTCCTGCCCCACTCCCCATGGCTCTCATTTAGGAAGCGCCATTACTGAGCTGAGAAGAGGGAGTCCTGTGGGTACACCTCCATCACTGCCCCACACCAGCCGTCTGAGGGTGCTGACTGAAAATAGCCTCTGTGGCTGAGCATCTGTCCAAGCACATTGAGTACAAGCTCAGTTGCACTCCCACAGGCTAGGATCACACTCCTGGATCACCAACCTTAGATTGCACTGGGCAAAATCCTGAACCAGGGAAATGGTCCTTAAAGCTCATTCCCTCTCTAGTTATTCACAGCAGGGATAAGTTAGGCCTCATCTATAATCACCTAAAAACATCACATGATTCATGCTCGCACAGTACAACAGCTGAGCACGCTGCAGGATACACAGCAACATACATTGGTGATGCACCATTACACACTTGCCCATTGCAAGCACTGTTGAAATGCTGCCATCAAATTATTTCAACTGATCAAAGTAGAAAAAAAATAGAATATTAAAGCCCCAGATAACAAATTAATAAGAATAAAAGCATGTAGGTGAGAATTAAGAAGGCATTAACATTCTGATGGCATCTGCTGCCTAAATTAAACTACAGGGAAAAAAAATGAGTTCAGCTGACGCTCAGGATCAGGACAAATAGTTCTCAAATGGAAATTACAGTTTTGAAAATTATGCACCAAAAAAGGATCCAATTTAGGACATTTCTGATTTGTGAAGTTCTTTTTCCAGGTGGGGATCTCAGGCTTGACTGGAGGGCTGGCAACATGATTGGCAAGATGCTTGAGTTGCTCAGTTCCTGCATCCCGCAGCAGGAGCAAACTGGCCCATAGCCCAGCTGGGCCAGTGTCTTATCACCTCTCTGGTCCCTCTGGGGCTCTGCCCCCTTTTGGAATCGGACCATATGGATATGGTGTGTAAAGTGTGTTTCATTCATGCAGACATCAACATGGAAAAGAAGGAGGAATCGGGCCTGGATTTTCAAAGGAGCTCAGTGTTAAATTATGTGGATAACTGCATCTGTAATTTACATGAGCAGTTACTGTGACAACTAATAGTAAACGTCATAAGTAGCCAGCTGAGCATGTAATGACCTGAGTTATATGCACCATCATGACTCTTTGGCACACCAAATTAGGTGTGCATACACATTTTGCATGCCCCAAAGGACTTCTACCTCAGCAAAGAGCCTTAATTTCACAGCACAAGCCTGATCTCAGCAGCCTAGCACAGCACAGACAGTTTATGCAATGCAAAGAGCTGGCACAAACTCCATGGCCCAGGTCGGAATGGATCCTCAGACAGCTAATTAATTTTTACTGCTCCTTCGTGAACTGTAAATTACCTTTCATTTCCTAGATTTCTGTCCCATTTTTCGCCTGACTTTTTCTAGTGAAGCAGTAAAAAGGGAAATGTGCCAGTAATGGGCTCTCGTTGTGATAAAAGCAGCTACGACTCACTCGCACTTTGAACAATGCTCTCCTTATGAGCAGAATACAAAGGCAATTGGGTTTCAAGAAACTGTCCAGAGATAATGACTTTTCCTGGAGATGGGAGATACAAGGAATATTTTTTAAAAAGAGGGGTCGGGGGGAGTGCCTGGTCTCGCAGGACAAACACAATCAGGTTCCTCTCTTGCGGAAGGTTAAAAACAAGATAAATAATCTTCACTTAGAGACCAAGTTCATCAGTATTGCCTGCACAAGAGCAGAGGGAAACTGCTTACGATGCTGAACCGCTAACAGCCTCCTCTTCTCACTCAGACAGGAAAGAAGAGCCTCTCTCTGTGAAAGAGTGACCTTCAGACCACACACACACACCAGAGTCTTTAGAGAGCATCTCCTGAGCAAATGGTGCCGGAGCAAGGATGGGCAGGGTTTTTTTTCAATACTGCTGTGACCCTGTTCAAAGATTAAAGCTGCTGATTCTTTTGAACCCAGATAGCAACATCCTGCCAAGGAAAGACCTTCTAATATATACAAACCTGCCAAGACATGGTTCCAGTGTATGTTCTTTTATCCAAACCTATTACCACAACCTATCGGGGGCAGTAGGGAGAAGATCATAACACACCTGAGATGAACTCTGCACCGGCCCTGCTGAAATTCAGGACAGCTTCAGCATGATGAGAATCACTTCACCCTTGTGTCAGGACACCAGTAGTTGCATTAAATCTATGAATAACAAAAAGATATTACTGGAATTTTCATGTGGTTGCATCTACCAAATGGCCCTTGAAAGGCCATGGCCACAAGAACAGAAGTTCTCCAGGTCCGTGCTGTTGGGATGCTGCAGGAATGAGAACACAGCATTGCTGGGGTGCGTTTATGGGGCCTTCAGCATATTGGATACTTATATTGCAAAACACCACATTCTTCAGCTCTGACGGAGCCTCTTTTATCTCAGCTGCAGATTCCTGAGTCGAAATCGCTGCCAGATGACTGTGCACAGTGAGTTAATGGCCACAGAACCTGAGCTTCTCTTGCCTCAAGTCATTTACCCACAGCATCAATGACGTTATCATGTTCAGCCCATATTTACTACAGCTACAAACTGATTCAGAGAAACCTAGAGTACAGGATTAATCATTACTCTTGGGACGTTGAAAATGGATACCAGAACGGACTTCCAAATTAGGTATCTAAGAGTCCTGCATCTCCCAGGAGAGCCCCATTACATTTCCCTGCTGGTTCTAATGGAATCTATAGTATGTGAGCATGGCTTTGCCTCCCACAAGCTCCCCCTGCATAATGAGCCCCAGCTCAAATTGCTGCTTTCTGTAATGGCTAGAGAACCACTTTCTTCAGGCTACTGAGATGTAAAGAGAAAATGTTTATTGCAGAATGCAAGTCAACCACAGCCAGTGGGTCTGGACCATGGTGGAGGGATACAGAAATGGCTTCTTCTTCTTTTTTTTTGTCTCCGAAATAGAACTCACTAAAAATAGCAGTTCCTCAGGAACAAGACTGCCTGAAAATAGCTGTTTCTCAGGAGCAGGGCTGGCTGCTTCTGAAAGAAGTAGCTATTAATGTATAATTGTCCCTGAGGCTGGTTTCTGAGAAAATGCTATACATACAGAGGGATGTAGAGATATGTTCACAGGCAAGAAACATAAGCACCCCTCTCTTGTCAGAGGTCCTGTAAACTCCAACAGCTCATGTAAGTGCATTTGGTTTACTACTCTTAGGCACAGTTAGATCCATCCCAGCACTGGGAAGTATTTTCCTGTGTGCTGGTTAAAGCAGCACTCTGGGATGCTCTTATTATCTAGACCAGTAAATGACAAATCCTGCATCAGTTCTAACCAAATCTACACTGGTTCTTCTCCCATGACTGAGAAAGCCTTAAAAGCTAGAGCTGGCTTTGAAATTCCAACACACTCTTTCCACAGAAGGTCCAAGAACTTTGTTGAATTGCAGGTTCTGCAATCTAGTTCCAATTTCCTGCTCTACTCAGCACTTAGAGTTTTCTCACGCAGATGTTACAGGGCAATAAATCTTCTGAAGAATGGCTCTGCATTTCTCTCACTATGATGTTGCCTTATAATAAGGAAAGACAAATTGCTTGTGAGATTGGTTGATTGGTTAGTTATTCCCTAAAATGTCTCACTCGTCCCTCTCATATCACCATGGGTTCAATAGCTCATTTCTTGTATCTTCTTTTTCCTTCCTGGCACAGCCAGCCAATATCTATATGCACAGAGGCCATCCTCCTCCTTTTAGGAAAGGATTCTCCTCCCTTAAGGAAAAGTCTCCTCCCTTAAGAAAAACTCCAGCTGACCAAAAGAAGAAGAAATTATAAAAGGTCCAGAAAAGGCAAATTTTGCAAAGCAACAGCTTTAAGGAAATGGTAGTGCAGATGAAGTACAGGGGGCTCTGACTGATCACTGCCACCATCTCAATCCCACACCACCAGTGCCAGAAATCATAGTAGCCTCTGCTGAGAGCATCCCTGGATCCCAGTGGCTGGGTAGGACTGGGCTTTGTCATCGCTGGATAGAAATCTATAGACTGCTTCTTCCAGGATCTGCTTTAAGTGCATCTTCAAGTTGTACCTCTCCTCTATTCTCCTGTGATCTGACATTTAGCATTCCGGTAACAGCAGAGCAGCTTTCTGGAGGAAGTGTAAGGCTGAAGTTCTAGCCACTGAGTAGCCCAAGGCAAGTCTTTTAGCTCAAGAAATTACCCTTTTTTCCTGACTGACTTCCAGCAAAAGAAATGGCACTCTGCTTGCAATTACAGCAAGCTGCAGTTTTCATTACGGAAACTACCTTTAGTTCTGTGGGTAGGTTTACATTGCAGCGTACAACAAAGACAGATGTTCTCAGACTTCATTTTAACCTCATCTGCTGAGGAGAGCATACCAGGAAAGCTGCAGTCAGCCTGATTTCACATACCCACAGCTGTGGGAAATGTATAAAACACAACATATATGGTGCTGGAACTTGGGTGCCTGGCATGGCCAGGCAAAACTAGAGCAGGCATGCCACAGAGGCATGACACCTAGTCACACTGTCAACTGATCTTTCCCTTCCCTATTGCTATGTGGCATTGTTATATAATCTAAACTGCATACATTAGGGGAAAGATCTATAAAATACAGATATATAGGTATACTCCTTACCTTTTTATTTAATTAAAGTTTAAAAAATGCCTTGGAACCCTCAGATCAAATAGCCTATGAAAGACAGAGAGCTTGGCAACATTTCTGTCTGATAGCAGCAGGGCAAGGATTTTTTTCAGCTCAGATCGGTTTGATTAAACAAGCATTTTGTTGCAGCCGTCATACAGTGCTTGTTAAAAAATACTCTACATTTGTGTAGCATTTATCATCCAAGAATCTCATCATGTTTTACAAAATTTAATTAATTAAACTTTACAACTCCCCTCGGAGAGGAATAAAGAAAATGGAGAGTTGCCTTAATCCATCACCGAACTGCAGCAGACACTGGGTTAGAGGAAAGCAGCTGTTTGACAGCATGCAGCAGCACTAGAGCAAGAAGAGAAGATCTCTGGGCAAAGTCACCGAGGGAATCTACCATACACCTTGTGTTTGCCTGAAGTGTGCACTTCCACTATAAGTTAAATCCCAATTCTTGCAGATAAGATAGTGATTTTTCTCCCCCACCTCACACAGCAGGTGTATATCCAAGGCACTTGGCAGTACAATATTCTATCAAATCCCCAGCACTGATAAAGAACAGGGGCAGCCACAACACTGACCAGAACTGAGGGAGATGGAAGATATAGGACCATACAGCCACAAATTGCATCTCACAGTGCTGGAATGCTGTGCAAGCTGGTGCTTAAAGTGGAGGGAGAGTAAAGTCCCCTTAATCCCTCGCTTACTTCCCTCTCCCCTCCCCATCAGTAAATCCACACCTGTTAAAGGTCACCCTGAAATGAAATACATATGAATACTTCCTGCTTCAGCTTGGCTCCCCTGTCCCAGTCCCCTGCAGTCCCTCCCGGTCCCTGCTGCAGAGCAGGAGAGGGAAAGGGGGTGCACACATGCCCTGCTTGAATGTCAGTCGCATAGCTGAAATCCCACCCGACTCTTAGCTGATCTTTAGAGACGAATCTCTTTCTCACCCTGGCTTTAAGCTCCTTTCTTGCCGAGCATATAGGATAACATGGCCACTGGGCAAGCCTGATTAGACAGATCTGCTATGCCACTTCCACTAACTTTCAAAAAGCTAGAATTTGATCTGGTGCAAGTTGGGGAGGGGGGTGCAAAGCATCGCTCATTTGTGAGTGAAGTATGACAACAAAACCACAAAGATACGTGTGGGAAAGAATGATGCAAAGAAACACGGGTGCATTCACACTGCACCACAGAGAAGCACTGAGAAAAGGAAGAACAGATGGAGGAGCAGGTATCTTACCAACTCACTCACAAACTAATCAAACACAGCTGTGAACCCTGTACCGGTGACTGCATCTACTGCTGGGAGAAAGAGGCACAGTGTAACTCTCCAGGTGTGCAATCACCAAACCGAAAGGCCTGGGCTACATAGGTAGCAAGAGATAATTTGCTGGTGGGGGCTGGGTTGTGGTTCTTCTGTTGCAGCCCTACAAATCTCCTGATTTCTTTGTATCTTCTAAGAAGGTGCTTAGCACAGATAGTGGTAAAAAAAAAAATGAGGTCTAAATGAAACAGTAGTGTTTCTTGGCTCCTAAGCACTTCAATTTGATGTCTTTTCGCTATTACAGGTTAAGCAACGGCAGTCTTCAGGAAGAAAGAGAAACCCTGGGATACAAGCCCTCCCAGAAGTGCTCAATAGGGAGGTGAACTGGGTTGAGCTGGAGATGGGCTGTAGTCTGAGATCTGCAGGAAGCAACATCAAAAGGCACCTCCACAGGGCTGCAGAAGTGGTATCATCCCAAACCCACCGGTGCCTTTGGTCTGAGTAAGCCATCAGCAACTGAGCTTCTTCTAAGATACAAGGTAGCAGAGGGAGAATAGCCATCAGCTGAGAAGGTCAGATAGGCATTTTCCATGCAAGTCTCTAAAAGTGCTATTTTCATCAGACTTAAATGTGGGAAGAGAGGAAAAGTACAGGGATTGTGCTGGAAGAACTGACAGCAGATTCAAAGATGCTAACAAGGTGAATTTTTTAAGCTTCTGTCACACCAATCAGTCTCCAAATCCCCCCCCAGCAATATGAGGCCCATTTGTACTCCTGCTAGGCCACTCACCCTTCCCCAGACACAGTGATAAGATGGGATTCATCACACCAATCTTCCCTATGCTCACCAAGACAGATCTGCTTGCACAGGTGGAAGATGTGTTCAATGCTGCCTTTTTGGATTGGTACCACCATGGCTTTCCCAGTGGGTACATGTCTTTCTGCTTTTTAGCATGAAGAAACTGTTTTTCACTGCTCCCTGGTTTTATTTGCATGTTTGTCTGTGGGAAGCAGGCAGTCTTGGATACAGCTGTTGCTGCAGCAGACTTACCTTAGTGAAAATTCCTGCTTTGGTTTTGCAAGTGTTTTAATTAACGTAAATTATTTTACTACACTTTACTACTGATAGCATGTAATTATCTCCCCACAGTTATATATTTAGCTAACCAGCAGGCTGATCAAAGACCTACAAAATAAGGTACTTGTGCAACTGACACTAAATACAGCAAAGGCCAGCAAGATGGGACCAAAGAAGGAGGGAAGAATTCCCCTTCTGCAGTCCTAAACACAGGGCTCAAATTTCTCCTTTTGAAAAGATAATCATAACATTGACTAAACATTTTATCAGAGGAGCATGAAGATGCATGGATACTCAAGTGCTGTGAAGGAGAAAAGAACAATGTACATGCTAAACTATTAATCATTGGTAAGTGATCTCCTTTGTAAAGTGTTTTGAGGTTGACTAAGGAAAATGGCTCTGTAATAACACGGAGCAAGCAATCCCCTTACAATCATAGGTTAATTCTCTCAACTGCTTTTGCTGGGTCAATCCCTAGGTATTATTATCTATGCAAGGCAATTCGCTATTTTCCTGAGGAAGTCTGGCCTTGGAGGAGATTCCAAACTCCACACCCCTCTCTCATCCTATTCAACTCGGGAGTCCGGTTTCCACTGCAAGCACAATTTTAGATGAAGGTGGTTGAGACTTAGCTGTCCTGCTCTCACCACATCAAACTGTTTGTACAATTAAAAAACAACAGACTGTATCAAGCTACCTGGGACCATAACTTTTCTTCATATCTGGTTGATAAAACATGCGTCTCGCCATTGAGCTTCTGGAAGTGCTGGTAGCCCATGATTTCTCTTTCTCCTGGACAGCTGCAGCCGCTTAACCTGTGCTGGTGGGAAGACATCAAGTTGGAATAAGTGTTTAGGAGCCAAGAAGCATCCTATGCCAAACTGCATGTTTCAGAACTGTGGCTGCCCGCTTGTGTAGGTTGGATCCTTTATTAAAAGCACTGGGTGCTTTGTCATCAGTTTCAGTGGGCACAGGATTGGTTAGGTAAATCCTCATCTCTTGACCTTCTTGAAGGTCACTCTGTGCTACTTTACACACCTATGGAGACTGTCTGCATATTACTATAGAGTCACTGACCATCAGGCCCAGGTGAGACTCTTGAGTATTCAAAGGGTGGCACACAGAACAGAAAAAAATGATCCCAGCCTTACAGTCTGAAGGAAGCTGTGTTATGCTTTCTACTCCTCCTTTTCATCAACTTTAATGAAAAGTGTTACTTAACTTTTCAGGCCACAGCTGAATTCTTTGGACTGAAAGCTGCAATATTATGTGTTATGGTTGCTACCAGAAAAAGGAAACCTCTTCCGTACCTATTGACGTCTTTTGCAAAATACTTTGGGTTTTTTGAATGATGCACTCCCTATTATTTCTATGCCATTACTTATAAACTTCACAGCATTTTCTAGAGGGGTCTTCAGTAAGATGAAAACCTCAGGGCAACACTCCATTAGGCTTTTATTTTTATAGGCTGGGTTAAACCTTCTTGAAACTGGTAGGTTTAACTGCATTCCTTTATTTAGGGCAGCTGAGGGAGACATTAAGTCTATTTCCACCCACTGCTCAAATACCTGAAGGCTCTGTGAGGACAGTTTTTGGTAGAATATTAAAAGAAAAGAAGGTTATGTGTGGATGGACAATATAGTTCAGGTGGAGGCAGAGAGAGAAAGACAGCATATTGAAACAGGCAGGGAACAGAAACTTCAAAGAGCCTGAACAATCACTGATATAAAACCTGGACTGAATACAAGAAACAGAGGGATTTGGGGTCGCATTGCTGCCTGGAACAGGTCTGAAGTAAGGAAACTGGCTCTCAACTGCATGATTTTTCCTGTGTTCAGGAAAAAGGACTATGAGAATTCTTGTAAGCAAGCAGAAATACATCAGAAATACCTTTCTTCATCACTCCTCCTCCCATCTGGATCAACCAACAAGACCCTGAATTTTGGCCAGCATCACAGGTCAAAGGGAGGAAACGTGCTGCAAAACCTCCTGCACATCTGTACCATTTAACTCTTCCTGCCTGGTTCAGAATTGGAGATGTATCCTCATTATGGACTTCCATTCCCATCTTAACAAACCAAATTTTTCCAGACCTTGCTATAAGGAGTCTGAGCAACTCTGCGTTCTTCTGCTCTGCAGGGAACTCCTTAAAATGAGGCCCCTGCCATTGGCTTTTTTTCCCCTGAAGGTGAATTAATCTGTTTTGCATGAGTAATCCTATTTAAAACAATAAGTTGTCTTGCAAGAATGAGGGAAGTAAGTTTGAAGCATGTTTTTATGCAAGTACTGTAAAAAGGTCACATAGTAGTTCATCAAGGGACACTTCAGCAATAAGATGAGAGTTATCAGTAAAGTCCAATAATAAAATAAAGGATAATTTAATAAAGGTTTTTTTAACCCATTTAACAGGGTCTAAATTTGGAACTCTCTTCAAGTGATCAGGCACACTATACTCTCCTAATCTTACTTTCTGTTAATAAGTAAAAGAAAAAAAACAGGTAGTAATCTATTCCTTCTGCTTTTATGTTATGGGAGAGCACTATTCAGCATTAATAAATACATTTCAATAAAACAGAGGCTGAAGCTAGTCACGTAGACCAACCTCTTTGTAAGATACATTACAGAGTACCACATCTCTTGAGACAACAGAGGTCCCATGCCTCAACTCATTTAATACCAGGTAACACAAACCCTCCAGATATAATGCAAGAATCCTGCCAGGGCAGGAGGAAGGCATGTGGAATAAGACTCTGCAACCTAAGAGAAGTAAAAGCTGCAGAGATTAGTAACTCAGTGTCTATGCAGGAGCCCTGTGGGCCACCTCCAGCATCCTTAATTTAGTCTTCATCATCTCTGATCTGTTCTAACAGTCCTCTGTGGGATGGAGATTTAATAGCTAGGAAATCTGGGATCCTGACTGACCTGTCAGAAACAGCAGTGGATGGCTGCTCCCTGTTTACTGCTGTATCACTTTGCTTTTCAGATTCAGCACAATAAACAACAAAACCTGACACTATTTTATGAACCCGAATGATAACAATTGAAAGCCTCTAGAGGTCAGGCTAATGGAGAGCATCTTCCCCACAACTGCATCTGCTAAATGCGAGTGACACCTGCTGGAGTCCTCTCCATCATAGCCCACCCCGTCCCACCACGGCTACCTCCGCAGGTGTTTTACTTGCCCGGGGTGGACCTTCTGGAGGCCTGCGTCCACTATATCCCCCAGAAAGACACTTGGGAACATGAAATAAATCCATGTGGTTCTTTCCTATTACAGGAAGGCAAAAGTTGTCTCTATCTGCACACTACCTCTTCCACCTCTCCAGTTATGCAGGTTTAGTGCCACCATACAACGAGGCCAGGGCTTCTCCTTTTATCTTTGACATCCTTCCAGAGGAGCTGTAGTAAAATGCAGCATAATCCCACAGAGAAAAGTCCTGAGTGGGCACTGAAATGGACCACACGATACATTATTCAACTATTACCTAATCCCTGTGAAAAATACAGTCTAACATTCCTCCTCTTGCCTTGAAGTCACCTGAGAAGATTGCAGGAGAGAGCAGGTGACTCCTGGAAAGAGGTCTGAGAAGCCCTCACTTCTTCCATGAGAACGTATGATAAAAATTTAAATGTATGTTGCAGTATATACTATCTGTGAACGCACATTTACAGTGTTAAGAGTTGCAACTTCTTCAGAACACACTAGAAAAGGTTCATTTGTGGGACATCAGCAGCCCCCGAAAGACTGGTGATCGAGTCTTGTGACGATGCTGATGAAGACTTGTGAATTTTTCCATCTCTGCTATTTTCTCACAATCTGCAGCGCCAGTGAGTGCTGGCACCCGACACCCCACAACATACGGTGGGGACAGTGCAAGGCGCTGGCCAGCCCTGGGGCAATGGAGGCTGTCATCCAGCATCACTGGGCCGGTGTCCCCTGAAAAAGGACCCAGCCGCTGAAGAGACCTGCTGGAGCAGAACAAGGAGCAAAAACCCCTCAGGGTGCCCCCAGCCCTGTGACAGGCCACCATGCCGGCAGGGCCCCACACGCCTCAATGCAGTGCCTGTGGCAACTAGGCAGCGTACGCAGCCCCCACCGGGGAACTGACCCCTCGGTGAGGAGATGGGACGGGGGCAGGGCGGATCTGGGGCCAAGATCTCCTCGGCGGGACCATCGCGGGGGGGGAAACCACCCGCCCAACATGGCGGCAGCCCTTCGCCACCCGCCCCAACATCCGGGCTCCCGCCTGACCGTCCTCCCGTGAGCCTCAGCGGCCCGTCCCTTCCCGGCTTCCCCCGCGGCGGCGCAGAGCAGCAGCGGCAAGATGGCGCAGCCGCCCGGTGAGTGCGGCGGGCCGCCAAGGTGACCGCGGCTCCCTTCCTCCCTCCCTCTCTGACTAGGCTGTGTCTCTCTCTGTGCCAGCTCCCCTCAAGGACATGAAGCTGCTGGACGTGAAGCTGGGCCAGCTGCCCACCTGGCTGGCCATGAGAGACTTCACCCCCGGGGGCATCGTGGGGGCCCTGCGAAGAGGTGAGGGGGGCTGAGGGGAACCCGCCCTGCGGAAACAGCCCCGCGCCCCCTCGGCCGGCGAAGACCTGGAGGGTGTGAATCCCTTCTCCTGAGGGACCGGGGCAGATCAGTGCATAAGCATCTCTGGCTGCCAGAGTGGGTGTTGGCTGGGGCAGGGGGGATCCGGCAGTACAGAGCGATTTTTGCTTCTCCAGAACTGAGCCTACTGTAGCAGCTTGTTCTCCCGCCTGTAAATTTGGTTTTTGCATGGGTTTGATCCGCCAGGTTTGTTTTCAGTAGTCCTTATTGTATAAAAAGATAATATGGTGAGCTGACTCCTGACCCTATTTGTTGAAAATCGAGGTTTCTCAACATCACGAGCAAATTTAAAAACAAAACATCTGATCCCTAAGGATAGTCAGAAAGGACACAGGGCTTTTATAGATGGCTTGACTGATGCCCTTTGGTGTAAGTACAGATATGGCATTCAGGTAGATTTAAACACAAAATATCAAATGCAAGTATGTACATAATGTATATACACTAGTATGAAAGAACTGGATAATTCCAAAGCCCCTTGTGCTCATGCAACTGAGAATAATGTTTAGGGAAAAATGATAAATGTCTTTTTTTTCCTTTTTGTTAAAGGCTTAGCACTATGAACTTGAGTTCACGTTGCTTAACTAACACACAAGTTGTCTTCTCTCAGACTTGCTTCCGAGACCCTCAAATGCTTCATTAGAAACAATTACCTGAAGTTCTGTGAAACCAGGCTGCTTCTTTCTGACTCAGAAAAATACGCAACTCATCTGGCTGTTATGAAAACTTTTCTCCTACACAGGTTATGACAGATACTTTAATAAATACATCAATGTCAAGAAAGGGGGGCTCAGCGGTATCTCCATGGTGCTTGCCGGTTACGTTGTTGTCAGCTACATCTGGAGCTACAGTCACCTGAGTAAGTAAAGGCAGAATGGCCAAGTGCATATAGTGCAGCTTGGAAGATTGCTTAGGCCAATAAAAACAATTAACCTGCTACTGCTTTTAGAAATAAAATTAAAGACTGTGCTAACCTTTGCTTCTTGAATCCAAGACTGTGGGCAAGCAAGCTTCTTTTAGCCACAGAAAACTTGAATGCTTACTAAATTATCCGATGGCCAGTATTTTCTTGGTGGCGATAAAAGCTTAGATCTTGTTGCCTGTCTGACCTGACAATACTTAAAAACTATGTACTTGGATTTTTTTGTTTAGAGTGCTTGCTTTGCTGTAATTTCAGGTGTTGTGTTTTTTTCTTGTGACTTCGGTAAAATTAATTTGCTTTACTTTGTATGATAGAGCATGACCGCCATAGGAAGTACCACTGAAGCGTGAATTTCAGCAAGTAAAGGTACAACTCTTGAACAGACTTGGCTACTGGAACAGCTATCCTGACAGAAGACACCAGGACTATTCGTTTTAAAATCTGTACTATTACGACCAATAATAAAGTGCATACGCTTTACTGAGCTGATACTCATATAACTGACTTATTAATTGTACTGTGCAAGTGAGTTTGTCTTAAGGAGTTTCATCCCTCAAGGGTAAGTTCAGAGAGGGTTGGGAAGGCATCTGCTACTCGGGTTGTGTTATGAACTGGGGAAACTATTACAGTTGATTCCTATTTAACTTTAGTAAAAACTGAATTGCTTCTTAATGGCCATTATGTGCAGGTTGGACAACTAGGTGAAAAGATGTATTTTGATTTGAAAGAACAGCATCTGAGCTTTTGGGGGCTTGGTGTGGCCATGTGTTTCTGATTTTTAGACTCACCCAGGGACTGTGGGTATTGGGGCACTTCTCCACTGTTGCAGAGCACAGTGATAGATCAGTGTGGCTGTAAGGAGGCTGCAACTCCCATTCTGTCACTGGGATTCTAGTGCTTCTTACCTCTTGAGAACCCAAAATTTCTATCAGAACGCCACCTACTTTCATTGCTAAAAGAAGCAGGAACGTTATTCTGAATGGTTATAAGCTTAAAAGACCTTTAATATAACATTAAGTTAAACTGAAGGAAAACTTTGCTTTTTGATATAAAGGCAGTGGTGAGAAGCTTAACGGGAGGCACTGCACATAAGTGTGGCTTAAAGGAGCATCTGTGGGTCTGGCCCCAGCCCATGACCTTCCTCACACACACCCCTCGGCAAGTGCTTCCCACTGCCACAACACAACCTGGTGGAATCGCAGCTGGGTGTCACAGGTACAACCTGCAGTATCCTTTTGGGAATAGGAGGGAGAGGGAAAACCACTTCTTAAGGGATATGAAGAATCAAGAGCTTCAGTGGTAACAGGAAGGTTTTCAGTTTTAGAAAAAACCTGTTCAAGTAGTGAAGAACATAAACTCCTGAACTAGATGGGGAAGGCAGCCCGACACTGATGTGGTTTAGTTCCCTCTGTGCCCAGTTACACACCAGCAGTACGTCTGGTATTCTGGCCACTGTTCAGCCTCTAGGGGCACAAAGTGTCTGTCATACCACAGTCATGTAGACTTGAAACTTCTACTTCCATTGACTCCACTCTCCATAGTGAAATAACGCATTCAAATCAACGCAGGCTCTGGTCACTTTCAAAAAAAAAAAAAAAAAAAAAAATCACAGCCAGCTTTATCCATCAGTACATTTCAATAAAAACAAAGTATAAAGGCAATCAGCAAATGAGAGATGGGTTAGAATCAATAAGGCTCACATTGTAGGTGCAACTTTTTTTTTTAATTCACATTTTATCATTGGCCCTTTTGAAATAAGTCTTCTCACAAAATGAATGGGTTTTGGCTTGCAAAAATTGCTCTCAGAAGAATGCTCTACCACTTTTAAAAGCAGTGTTCCATAAGAATATACATCTCCACTTCTTGGTCTTCTCTAGGCTATGGAAATACCTGCTCAGTGTGAGCTGGATGATGGGGGCGCTGAGACAAGGCTCTTCTATTCCTACTCTTCAAGCAGTGTTCATTTCCCTCCAAACTTTTTGCAATGGAAAATGAGCACAGATGTGGCTTTCCTACATTGTTCCTCATTGTTTGGCTAACCACAGAGATGCCAATTTATTCTCCCCTTGATCAGTTCTCACCCAGAAGATTAATTTCTAACCTTCAGTATAGCAAGAAGCACAGAAACAAAGCAAGTGGATGAGAGTTTTACAGTCCGGTGTACGTGACGGGTTAAGTCAGCCACCAGGACAAACTTACCAACTATGACAGGCTGGATCTGGGAACATGACTTTGCTTTTTAAGAGCTACAGGACAGCAGAATCCCTGCTCCCTCACTGAAGGGAAGGCATTTCAAGTATTAGTTTTCCCAGTCAGTCTTCCTGCTTCCACAGGGAGGGCTGAAACGCTGCAGGTTCTCCAAAGAGAAGTGGCAGAAGGAAAACACTTTAAAGAAACACTGGTATAAGTTGTATTTATGTAGACTGCTGCACCGGTGAGGGGTTTGCATATCTATTGGCTTTTAGATCTACCTTTCAGCAGGGCTCACTGAAAATAGGCAGAGGCCAAAATCTATTTTAAAAAGATTAAAACATAAAAAAAAGTCGTGGACAATTAGAAAAAATGTTGCTTAGCAGCAGCCAGCCTCTGACCAGTTCTTTCAGTAATGTCATTAAAAAACAACCTGATTAATAGTTCAAGACATAGTGCTAGGCAGAAACCTTTTCTCAGTGTTAACAGCTCCCCTGCACTCTTCATTCTGTTCTTTCACTGTCCACTGAGAAAGGCCAGATGTCCTTTGGTGCATCTGTTGGCATAATGACCTTTTTCACCACACTAAAAGAGAAAAAGAGAGAGGAATTATTACAGTTACAGCTTTTTTTCCCCTAGCTACCTTTATTAAGGTAGCCAGTGACTGTTCCGATTTGGAAGCTTTTCTGCGTATGGAAGATGCAGCATTTAGCAGGTGAAGTGAAACGTGGGATCACAAGAGACACGATTTATGGGCTATTTCCACTCCTTGGAGCAAAAACTGCTTCTGTGGTGGGAACAACCTGACACCATGTTATTGTAACGCACTACAAAGGAGAGAGCTCTCAGTGTACCACTACGAACAGCCAAGGGCTGTAACACACAAGGAGAATTTCAACATTTGAGGCTTCCGAGACTCCTCCATCTGACATGCACTAGATCAGAGATCTGTGGGGACTCTCCTGAATTAGACAGGGAAAAGGGCAGCTGAACAAGAGATTCATGACTTTGCACCTTGAAGCTATCCAAGCCCAGGGGGAAATGCCAGTATCTGGTGCAACAGCGTTCTCCAAATACATAATCTACTTGCAGCTAAAATAATAAGCAGTGAAACAGATTCAGCTACTTCATATCTCTCTTTTACCCAAACAAGCACATCAGGCACAGAAGTTGGTACATAGTGATGTAACTGTCAGAGGACAGGAAGATTCTTTGCCCTTTTCTAGAGGCTTGAGTCGGGGCTTTTGTGGAAAAATAAATTGAGATGGAAACTCAATCGTGTCAGTTTTACTGGTGCTCCTCAGCGAGCAATCAAGGTGAATAGCTCATTCCTTGGTTTGACAACAACAGGGTGCATTTGCAGCTGAAATACTGAACAGTCTTTGCATATTCAATTCCTGTTAGTTGCAAAGACCTTCCAAGCTAAGAGGCGAGAAGAAAGTCTTTCTACAGTCACCAAGTGTAAGTAAATTAACTTATGAGACAAAACTACTATTAACTCATATTGTAAAATGTATAGTCCAGCAGTTTCCTTTAACTGTCAGTGTAAGGGTTTCCTGTTCATTAGCAGATGAGCAAAGCGTGTCCTACAGCAGCCTTAATTGTCACAGCAAGCCCATGAGCTAGCAAACCAGTGACTAGAAGCCTCAGGATTCAATGCTAATTCCCACAGCTGTACCCATGCACCAACACACAACATCCATCGAGCAGAATGTACATTTCATGAACCTGTCTACATTGTGAAAAAAACCTTTTGCAGGACCAACACCCCACATCACATCAGTCCATTCCTTTGCCCGTGGCAAGCAAGCAGCAGCAAAGCAGCATGGTGTAGTCCAGCTGACATGCACTCTATACTTCTTAAACCTGGCAGCCTCTGCTCTCCCTCCTCATCCCTCCCCTCTGAATTACCTTGTAGCAAGTGACCTGCTCCAACGGCCGGGGTCCTCTGTTCCCAGTGTTGTTATTTTGTGACTGCATGACTCCAATGACTTGGGGTGTCCTCTGTTGGTTAGAAGAGTTCTGACTCATTAAGTGCATCGAGGATAAAGACCTTTACAATTGCTATTTTATTAAGAAGGAAAAAGAGCACCCCATATATCAAATGATCAGTTTTCCTCCAAATCTATGTGTGGGTGCTCTGCCAGCTGGAGCACCAGAGACAGTATCAAGCACTGAGGTTTACAAAGTCCAGTGATCCTGCTTTTCTCTGGAAAGCAGATTTAGAGAGTAGGTTTAGGCTGCTAAAATATCATTGCCATCACTAAAAGATGTCACATAGATTACAAAAACTGGCAGACTGCTCCACAACCACGTATGATGTGCTTCTATGTAATGTGGGAGCGTTCAGTGACTAGATCTCCATGTAAAGTTGGAGGAATTGCAGGGCTTTCATCTCTATAACGGCACTCAGGGCTGCTCACTGCTTAGTTCTTGCCTAGCACCCTCCCTTCCAGGCAGTGCTCCAAGCAACAGAACCGCCACTGCTGGCCTCTGAGCTGGGGACAGCACTAAAAACTGAGAAGGTGAACCAAGGCGAGGGGAGAAACAGAACAAAGCAAAACACCATGGTCCCAGAACGAAGGCAGCAGCAGTCTGTTGTGATCAGGTGGCAGACATTAGAGGGCTGGGAGGAGGGACAGTGCTTTGTGGTTTATTAGGATTTGTCTCCAAATTCTTAATTACAAAATAATATCACACCCTGTTGTAAAATAGGAATGGTTTTCCTTCACTCAGTGAGTGTTCCTCCAAGGCTTTCCAGCAAGCCAGATCCAAGAGCCCAGATGTCCAGTTTGGACTGACAATATACTCTCTTTTAAAGCACTGTGGGAAATGCTTTGAGGGTGAGTGTGTTGGAGGGGCAGGGGAATTCTGTACCTTTTGCTGTGTTTGTGTCGGTTGGGGCAGTGGTGGTTGCTCTGTGGTTCCCATTGGCAGTTCAAACCGAGGGCTGGTTTAAACAGAAACAAGAAAATTGATTCTGAAATCATATGCCAACATTTTACCATCAGCTCAGTCAAGTAACTCCAAATATCAAAATGAACATGCACCCAATTAAATTAATCTCAAAGGATATAGACCTCCCTCTCCCCACTTCTCCCTGCATTCTGATGCTCAGCAATTACATATACAAAAATGACAATCCAGTATGTAGTATATCCCTCTGCCTCTGAAGTCTTCTGGAATATAAAACCATGTGGTCCCACTGCGCTGATGGCATCTGGTCACCACTCCAGAGTCTTACTGGTGCCTCCCTGAAGAGGCCCTGCCTCGTATCCTCAAATGGGTACAACAAACTAAACGCTGGCCACATCCCCAGAGACACCGGGAAGCACTGGAGTACCCTCATCTGACACACATCGGATTATAAGGAAAACACAAGATTACAGGACAAGCCTGGAAGCATACTCACTGCATGAATTTACAGGTAGGCCCCTCTGGACAGAATCCTACTAGGTAATTCACACAAATGACTCTTCGAGTGTGTCGGTGTCTGCAGAGGGGACCTGCAACACAAAGCTCAGTAGTTCACATTCCACATATAAGTAACCCCAGCACTCACTAGTAGCAGGTACACAAGCAGGTCGTGCAAAGAAAGAGTAGCAACACCCTACCCTTGATTTATAGCCAGAGAAGCAGCAACTGTGTGACATACATACCATGTTTACAGAAGCCTCTGTCATACCAGGGACAGTCCTTGATCTTAGACTCCGGGTCAATGTGCAAGAATGGACATTCTTTGTTACTGCATTCCCCTGTACCAAAGGCAAACACACTTCTTAGTCAACTGTGTAGGTTTGAAATCAAATGATTCTCAAAACATTACCTGGATCATGTAGCTCCCACAAAGCTGTTACCAACATTTATAAATTCAGGCACAACAGTCTTACTGCCTGCCTTAACCTAGATGAAGAACACCAAGGACTCACCCCTGGTGAGTAAAGTTCCACCAGACTGGATTATTTATGTGTGCTTTTAAAAACAATGAGGAAACTAAATTTGAAAGAGCAGTCATGATAACAAAAACCAAACATTTAGTGCACCAGAAGTGTGGAGAAACTACAAATTGCGCACTAACCTCAATCCAAGGAAACCTACAAGACTGTAAGTTTCTGACAGCAAGTTGCCTCATTATGTCCAGATCTCCAGAGCTGGAAAGCAAGTGCATAAAAGTTTTGCACCCCCATGCCCTCTGCTGCTCATCAACTTCCCAAAATAAGAGTCATGCAAAGACTAACTGCTCAGCCTACTCATCTCATACCCAAAACTGAACATAAGACATAAAATACAGTAAAAAACTGAACTTCCCCCCTCTTCCCGCAAGGGACAAGCTCTTGAGAGAGAAGACATCTACAATACATCACAAATTTAGGGAAATAAGAAGATGAAGGACTAAGCAGATCTGAAAAATTACAACCTAACAACATCATCAGATGCAGAAGAACTGTAACGCTCTGAAGACAGATGAGAGGGATGTACCAGGATCCTCTTCACCATCTCCCATGACAGCAAGGAACACTAAGTAGGAGCTACAACGCCCCTTACCAAATTTGGAGTAGAAGTAACACTCAGGCATCTTGGTCATGTCATACTCATGCAGAAACTCGCACTGGTCTCCCTTTTTGCACAGTCCTCGTAGCCAGTGTTTGCAAACAACTGTCTTTTCCCCACTGATGTGTCGAAACGGGCACATGCCACCTGCAGAAGGATGGGACAAGAAGGGAAAAAAGAACAATTAAAACATGCAGCACAAGAAGGCACAAGGCAACAGCAACACTTTGTTCCCCTCTGCAAAAGGGGTTTCAGAATATGTTACTTTTAAAAATGAATTTAGACTTTAGTGGCAATAGCAAAACAGGAGGTTCCAGACAAGTCTTATGCTACCCTCTAACGAGCTAAGCAATATAATTACCAGCTCTTAATCCTGACGACCACAAACCACAGCAACTAATACAGGCACATCCTCAGCACAGTCTGCATGTGGTAAGTTCAAGCTTTCCTTTATCAGTAGCTTTGCTTACTCACCTCCCAACTTCTTAAAAAAATACCATTATTTCACAATTGCTGCAGTTATTCCAACATCCTTCAGTTTTATCCTATACCTAGGTTATCCACTCATCTTTATAAAAATCAAGAGTATTGTAGACAGCGCTAGAAAATCTGATTTCCCCCTTCACCCCGATGGGCATAATTGTATTGGAAATATTACTTGCCTTTTCCACAGGCTGCTTTTAAAAAAAATTCACAGACAGCTGCGCCTGACTCTGTAAAGAGAACAAATAAACATAATTAACAAAGTTTCATGGCAGCTTTTAAAATACTTCCTTCCCCAGAAGGACAATCTGGTCCTAAACATAAAAGAAAAGTGGCACTTTGGTTTGGGGAAATCACTTTCCCAAATAAATTCCTTGTTCCAAGTCTGGTCCTCACAAATACCTGTATTCATCTTGGGGTACACCAAGGAGAATTTGAAAAGGTTTGGTGGTGCTTGGTTTGCTTTTCAAATATTTAGTCTCTGCTGTTAAGTCAATCATGTCAGTGAACCCTGTATTTACAGTCCTAGCAATGACAGTGTTACATTTTTTGACCAGAACAGCTTGAAACAACTGTTAATGTGTTACTGCTTCCTGATCCTGACCAACAGGAACCACAACATTTGAGGGAATTAAAACAAAAGTTTAGTAGCCCAGCCAGAATATTTCAGCAAACTACAAGTCTCCTGAGACTATCTGTGTCAGACTGTTAGACTGAAGGAAAAAGTTTAGAGACCAGGCCACAGGCATACCTAAAGATGAAGTCTACCTACCATCAAAATACCTCATTGATCAAAAAAAAAAAAAACCCCAAACTGTATAGGAAAGTGATATTTATTCACAAAAGTGCCTCAACTTCCATTTTCCAGCCTGGCTGGGTACTAACTAACAATTTTCATTAAGTAGGAAAGAAAAACATCGGATTAGGACAGATATTTCACAGGGAAAGCAGAAGTTGGGTGGAACTGAGGACAAGACTTGAGCGCCACCGGCAATCCCCCACCCTCTCCCAAGCTCAGCCAAACCCAAGCGGGAGCCCTGACGCAGCCCCAGCCCCGCGGACGGCTCCGGGGACAGGGGACAAGAGCTATCCCCGAGCACCCCGGGAAGGAGGGAGCCGCGCAGCGCCCGGTGCCCGCACGCACTGTCCATGCCGGGAAAGGGCAGCGGCTGCGCCCCCAGCTGCTGCTCCACAGCCAGCTCCAGGTCGAACTTGATGTGGTGCACGCTGGCGATGAGCTCCTGCATGGTGGCGGCTGGGGGGCGGC
>NW_020799118.1:12004092-12011167 GCF_003259725.1 Athene cunicularia | reverse complement strand
GGCCCCCGAGCAGGCCGGAGGGGCGCCCCGTCTGCTCCAGGACCCCCCAGGCCAGGGGCTGCTGCCGGGCTGGAGGCCGTTCCGCTCGTCATCGGCGTCCTGCAGGCGGCCCGGCAGCGACCCCAGAGAGGTCGGTACCGGCAGCTGCGCTGGAGCTGTTGGCGAGGAGGAGGATGAAGACGAAGGTGTGGAGTTCGGCACACTGTCGGATAAATTTTCTTCTAGAAAATATTACAACAAAACCACATCACGCTTTCAGAATTTAAAGCTTCAAGAAGAGAAAGAGGAAGAACCAGAAAGAAAAGCTCGACGCGGACCTAAGAACACCCCGTACTGGTACTTCTTAAAATGCAAGGCCCTCATCAAGGATGACAAGGTTTGTGCCTGGCTCTTTGCTTATTTGGTTTTTAGTACTATTGATGAAAGACGCAACTCTGCTCCAGCTGTATTGTCCTATCACTTAATATCTTTACAGAAAGAAGTAAAATAAGAATTCACGAGGATTCCCATGCGCTGTAGGACTTCTACCACAATCAGTCCACGGCTGTGTATATTAATATCTGTCAACATTGATTCTCTTGCTGCCTCATCATGGATTTTCCTCTTCTGTGTAGTTGGCAGAGGCTCTGGAGCTGTTTGAGGTGCAGATGCTGAAGGAAGAGCGTGTGTGGCCAGAAGAAAGCAATTACACTGTTCTAATTGGCGGCTGCGGCCGGGTTGGCTACGTGAAAAAGGCATTCAGGCTCTACAATGATGTAGGTTTATGTTTTCTCCTGTCTCAAACCTTCATTATGTTTTCTAACCTAAAACCCTTTAAGAATTTGAACATGTTACTTTGTCTCCAAAACTCCTTTGAGTTAGTGTCTGCGCTTTCTTGGCCTGAAACTCTTAAAGACAAGTTAAGAAATTCTAGAAGACCTTTCCTGAAAGGCCAGTTCAAATTCTTCTTCACTTCCCTTAGATGAAGAAACGAGGCTTAACTCCCACTGAGGCCACTTACACAGCCCTGTTCAATGCCTGTGCAGAATCACCGTGGAAAGACTCGGGCTTGCAGAGCGCTCTCAGATTACGGCAGCAGCTAAAGAGCAAGAATGAGGACCTGAACCTGATCACCTACCACGCACTGCTGAAGGTCTGTGCCCTGTGCTCAGATCTCAGGATGTGCTTCGATGTATTGAAGGTGAATATGGGACTTTTCTCATGTTAAATTCAGTCTGCTCTAGTTAAAGCTCCTGGAAGTTGACATTTTGCAATTTTTCTTTCATTTTCAGCAGAGGTAATTACAGATCACATGTTTATGTTTCATTCATCCTTGGTGTCTCATAAAATTGGTATATACCAAACATTAAGCTTAAGTACGTAAGAGGAGGCAGCTGCAGAGGTTGGCTTTCAAACTGGTCAGGTGTGTTACTTACTGAACAAAGTTTTTTGGAGTTCAGAGCTACTGTGTCTGTCTCGTTCCTCATTTTGAAGAGCCATATATTGATAGGTCCTCTGAGAGCTCTTACAGCAGCTCTTCTCAGACGGGCCAGTCTGGGAATAGCTGCTCCTGCTCCCATATTCCCTGTAGTTCCTATCACAGAGCAGCTAGGATCTGTGCAGGTGTTTCGGGGCTCTCTTTGTCCTGGAGCGATCGTTCTGCTCACAGCACTGGGCATTCACCCTATGCTTTGTTGCTGCTGTAGCCACAGAAGACAACAGCAGTATTCGAGCTTCACAGCCAGCTGTGGCGGTTTGGGTAACTGGGAAGTTTAGTGCTCTCTCTGCTCTTTTAGGAAATTGTGCACAAGGGTCATGTTCTCACAGCCGAGACCTTCAGCTTCCTTCTCATGAGCTGCATAAAGGACAGTGAAAATGGCTTCCGACACGCCTTACAGGTTTGTCTTCATGTTCTAAGTGGGGAGGAAAAAGCAATTCTGTATTGTAACTCATCACTTGAACTCATGGAAGGCAGCGGGTTGCTCAGAACTGATGGAATAGGAGTTCAGCTCCTCCTAGAAGTTCTGTAGAGCAGACTTCCATCAGGACGTATCGTACCTGGGTAAACCACCCTGGATGATCTCACAGGACTGTACTAGCTCGAGGTGGCTGTTCACTGTCAGTGGCACCTCACCTCATCATGCTGTGAACACGCTCCTTTTTTGCAAGCAGATACCATTAACAGATATGCTTACAGCCTGCTAGAAACACTCCTGTTATTTAATATCTGCCATTCCTCTTCCCCTCTTCAGGTCTGGAAACAAATGACCAAACTTGGAATAAAGGCGGACAGCCACATTTACAATTTGATGCTGCGTGCTGCGAGAGACTGTGGAATCGGTGATCCAGTCGTGGCTTCTGAACTCCTGCTCAAACCTACCGATGAGAACTCATCTCAGCTAAGGCTGGCACCAGGGAGGCAGAAGGTGAAAAAGCAGAAGGGATCAGAGAGCACAGCTGCTGTCCAGCTGGATGTGGAAGCTATGGAAAAGCAATTATTTGGGGAGCATTCAGTGCAGCCTGAAGAACTGATCCAGCAACAAAATAAAGCTGTGAATTGGGTTGAAACAGAACCAGCTACTCTTGACAGCCCTGGTGTAACTCACAGCAGGATCAGTGCATTGATGAGGAGAGACCAGGAGGAGATGGAGCCCAAAGAAGCTCACCTAAGCCAGAAGCAGCACTTCTGCAACCTGCCCAACTTGCTGGATTCCAGGATGCCCAATGCAGCTGTGGTTTCCTTTGGGACTGTAACCTCAGTGTCTGATCGACTGGCTTTAATGGGGGATGTGGAGGGCTTCTTGAATAAAATGAAAGAGGACAATGCAGAACCCAACATTAAAACATTTACGTTACTTGCTGAGCTGGTGGAACCCCAAAGCCCCTCGGAGTCCTCTTTGCTGGCACTCCTAGATGAACATAAAGTGAAAGTAGATGTGACATTCTTTAACACTTTAATAAGGAAGAGAAGTAAACGGGGAGACCTAGAAGGAGCAAAGGTGAGGTAAAAAAACCCCAGAACCAGCCCTGTCACCACCTCCTTGTCTCAGGCCTCCTGTGTTGGCTGTGTTTTGCCATGAGACCTGTTCCTCTATCCACAGTAGAAACTGGGAATCGTGCACTGTTTTCCACAAACCAGTGCTTGGGTTAATTTTCAAGTATTTATGTATTCTGTTCCAGCACTTTCAGCTCTCTGCCTGGAAAGCTACAGTGAGTCTTTTTGGAAACTGATGTCAACACTTGTATCTTGCAGAATGTGCTGCCTGCTCTAGTGAAGCGGGGACTGTCACCCAACCTCCAGACCTTTTGTAACTTGGCGATCGCTTGCCACCGAGAGAAGGATGGAATGCAGTTACTATCAGATTTGAAGGTAATAAACTGGGTTCAAGCTGCAGGAAGAGGCAAAGTGAAACGTTAATGCTTCTAAAAAAAGACCTTCTGAGGTTTCTATGGTGAGTGGTTGTGTTCTCACACCAAAAACATGCAACTCTAAAATAGGTGCCAGTGCAGGTGGTCTGTCCTGTACCTGCACTGGGATAGGAGAGGGCTCATGAGAAGGGGTGTGCTGGCACCACAGAAGCTCCTATACGTGTCCTGGAGTGAGAGCTTTGCTCCTTGTCTTGCCTGTGTGCCTTCTAGGAGTCCTGTGCTAGCCAGCAATTGTTTAACTGTAACATTTGTTTTTTCCAGAGGTCTGGAATAACTCCCAACAAGTACATCTACAGCACCCTCATTGGCGCTGCCGTGAAGCAGCTGGATTACAGTTACCTGACAGAGATCCTGCGAGACATGAGGAGTAACCAGGTGCCTCCCAATGAAGTTATCATACGCCAGTTGGAGTTTGCAGCGCAGTACCCTCCCAAATTTGACAGAGTAAGTAGCCACAACCAGTCGCAGGGTGAGGGCATCATGAAGGACCCCAACAAGGGAGGGGAAATGTAGATGTCTGCCTACATCTTTTTCCTTTGGGTTTGTCCGCTCTGGTTGACAGCTACTTGATAGCTGTTTCTTTAGTAGCAGCTTGTAGCTATTGCATGCTGGTACTGAAGTGAGGTCTCTTCTAATAGAAGCTTGTTGGGTTTCTGTTTGCAGTATAAGTCAAAGAACCCATACCTGGAGAAAATTGATGGTTTCCGTGGCTACTACTATCGGTGGTTAAAAGTAATGGCAGGAGAGGAGACCCCCCACCCCTGGGAAAAATACAGAACAGTGAAACGTGCAGTAAATGACAATAAGGATGAGGCTGTGCAGGAGCAGCCAGGGCAGAAGTAGCAATGAGCAAGACACTGAAGTCCTGCATCTTCCTGGTGCTGGAAGAACTTGGAACTTGCTCCCATAAAACATCTTGTAGTAAAGCTGCTTTTTGTTTCTATGAACTGAAGTTCTTGTGGTAACTACACATAATAAAATACTTGTCCTTTGTTTTGAGGAGAAGCAAATAACATTTTCAGGGTCTTTTCTTAAACTGCAGAGAATAAGATAGGCTGTAGTTTAACAGACCCTGTGCTAAACAAGGAAGAAGCACAAGCTGATTTAACAGTGGCTGAGCTCAGTGCTAGTTTCAGCCTGTAAGTCTCTACAGACCGCTGGCATTGGGTCTACATACTAATTCCAGGTTACAGACATCAGCGGAGAGTTGCAGTGATGTTTAGCTTCTTTCTACACAAGATCAGGCAAGAGCTTGACTCAGACTGAGCTTTGAGATCTGTATTATTTCCTTTACACACAGTCTTTTAAATTCAGTTTATTTGAGAAAGGGATAAAAGCTGGTTAAAAAACAACCCACAGTCAGAACTCCTCACTATGTAGAGCAACCTTCAAGCAAACCAACAAAACAAACAACATCCAAGAGAAGAAGAGGGGCACAGATATGTTTTGCCAGAAGATCACACCACTCTGTCGGGAGGCAGACTTTATTTTGAAATAAGTGGCTACACAAAAACCTACTCCAAAACAACCACCATTGTATATATGATCCAGATGAAGGTGTTGCCATTTTAATTGCTATACAGAAATATCCAATCACACAGAAGGTGGCTATAACTGCACTAATAGTCCATTGCGTAGGATGATATCCCTCAGAGTTCAAAAAGTAGTCTTATGACTAAAGGCTTCACCCAGAACAGCCTCTGCATCCGCAGTGAGTGCATTCAATGATTCTCCCCTGGAAAAGAAACACGAGGAGGATATTTCAGCCAAGGTACGTGAGCAGACAGACCAGCAGGCTCAGGCTTCAAGGCAGAGAATGGGTCTGCATGGGCAGGGTTTCTACAATCTAGTTTTCTGTTGTTTCCCAGGCTTTAACAATTCTTAAGCGACTGCATGCCAAAGCTGACAGTAACTTCTGAATCAACTAGATACCAACTCTACCAGCAAAGACAGAAAATGTTAGAACTAGAAGAAATTACCAGGAGGAACAGCACTACCTCCTCTGCTGTCCCTGACCTGGGAGAAGTTAGACCAAGTGCTGCAAGGGTCCAGACAAGCAGAGGAACAAGCTGAAAACACTTACCACTTCCAGCTTGCTTTTGGGGACCCTGCAGATGCAGTTGGTTCCAAAGTTGGTGTCCCGTGTCTGGATACACCGCAGGCAGCAGAGGTTCTCGTAACCCTGTTTCTTCCACTTTGCAATCAGGTTTTTGTCAGCGTATCCTTCCTTGATGCAGTACTCGTAGAGCTCTGTAGAGGAATAGACACCATTACAATAAGCTCCCAGAAAGTGTTAGAAGACTCACTATCAGGAATTACTAGCTGCGGTAACTAGCAGTTAAAGCCAGGGACCTGCCAGCCTTCCCTCCATCCTCCCTCCCCAGAAAACTGATCCTTCCCACCAATGCCCCAGCTCAGGTGCATCCATGAGTGGACATCCTGCTCCATTCTGTTTGCCCCTGCCCAAGGTAAAGCACTTGTGTTCCTCACCTCTGCTGATAGCTTTTCTTTTATAGAAGAGATCAAAGATGTAACGTGTTTTCTGGTGATGAATTCTGAAAATAGGCCAAAGGGATTCCACTTTCCTCTTTCCTTCATGAGGCTCGGTCTCCGCTGGAACACAAACACCTGTTTGCAGCTGACCATTTCAGGTGGCCAACTCATTTCCTTAGTCACTTCGCAATAAACTGATCCAAGAATGTTCATAACTTTAATACTTTACAGAGATAAGACAGAGTTTAATGGGAGAAGACACAAACAAAAGGGACCTGACCTGAAACAGCTCCTTTCGGAAATAAAACCAGAATGACAGTGGGGGTGACACGACCCACACTGGGATGGCAGGTGACTTCATGGCTGCCCTGGCTCATCAGACCAGAGCAACAGCACAGACAAGAACTACCAGTCCCTCCACACACACACCAGTGAGCTTCAGCCAGGGCTCGGCCATGGCGTGCTGTAAAGCAACTGTACACTAAACCTCTGTGGCCTGTGCACACCCAGAAAAAACAATCAGTAGTACTGACCCACCCTCAGTCTGAAGTATCACTTTGAGGCAGAGAGATAAAAAAAAGTGAACCTATATTCACAGGGGAAGCTGTGCTTCTGGAAGTGGTGAAGGATTAGCTTGTTTCAGGGTCACATCCCTGAGAACACCCAGCTCTGCCACTTACCTTCTCTCATCTTCTGATCCAGCTCATCCAGTGTTGGCTCAATCAGCTCCCAGCCATCTGGGGGTGGCTTCCTGCTCCTCTTCACTTTGGGCATTGCCTCAGAAATAAGGAAGACAAAAGGCGAGGGAATAAGGGTTTACCAGCACTCAAACGTGCAGGTGCTTCAAAGTCCCGAGAACCACTGGGAAAAAAAAAAAGAAAAAAGTCGTTAGTGATATTTCTCCCAAGATTTCTATGCCCCTTTGCCGTTTTCCACTTCCGATGATGAAAATAAGCTTTATCAAGCTCGCGGAAGAGGTAAAATCTCGCCCCGTGCGGCCCTAGGGATACCAGCAGGCCCTGAGGTGAGCGCTGCATCTGCCTCACCACAATAAATCTTTTTTTCTCCTCAGTGAAGTGAGACGGCAGCCGCCCCTCCCCCACTCCGGGCTACCCTGAGGCAACAACTTCCGTCAGCTCCCGCTGAAAACTCGGGCGAGGCCGCCAGACCGGGC
>NW_020799118.1:11995570-12004042 GCF_003259725.1 Athene cunicularia | reverse complement strand
GGGGGGCAGGTCTCGTTCCCCGCCCGCGGGGCTGAAGGGGGGTCTCTTTCCCCGGTCTCCCCGGCTCTGGGGACCGTGTGTGTGTGTCTCCTTTCCCCCATATCGGCTGCGGAGGGTCCTGGAGGGAGGTCCCCTTGGCGCACCCCCGCTCCGGCTGTGGATGGCTTCTGCGGGAGGTCTCGGTTTTTCCCCCCCAGCCCGCTCGTAGAGGTTTCGGCGGGAGTTTCCCTCCCCTTCCCACCCCATGGAGAATGTGTCAGGCGCCACATTCTCCACGTTTCTCGCAGAGCTGCGGCTCCCATGTTGTGCCCTCTAGCAAGTGCCATGGGATCGCGGCAGCCCTTGACGGGGGTCCCGGCCTTGGGGTGCCAGGCTACCCCCCCCCGTGGGACCGGGAGCGGGCTGGGCCCCATGTGCGCCCCGCTGGGCTGGAAGCTGCAGCCGGTTCCCCTTGGGAAGGGCCTGAGGCACATGGACGCCCCGGGAGAGGAGTTTACAGCTACACCGGGGATGGAGGGGACGACACAGTCGGTGTGTGGTGGCTGATGGCTTTCCCATCCCGGTGGTTCAGTGGGGGAGGCCTCCGGGGCTCGGTACGGGGAATCTGAGCGGCCGAGCAGAGGGTCCGGCCCTGAGGGGCAGCCGGGGGGGGCATGCGGAGGTGGTCTTCGGTTCAGGGGTTCCAAACGTGGCTCCTTTCATGTGGCTCCGGCAGCTCCTCATCTGAGTATTACGGAGCGGGTACCGACTTGCTTGTGTGATTAAGAAGAAGTAATGAGGGACTGACAGACTGTCAGGGCTGAGCTGGATCCACCCAGAACCTTCTCCAGATGCACCATCTGCATAATTGGCTCTTGTGTGAGCGTCTGTGAAACCCCAGTCATATACATTAATGTAAACTAGTCTTCGTCATTCATCATCTCTGTAGTTTGCTCCAATTTATTTCATCAGCATTTCCCAAGCTTTAGTACCAAATCTGCTTCCCTATTTAGATTTTCTTTAAGCACTTTATTTTGTGTCCATTTGCACAACGTTAGTAGATAGAGCTGAAACTTTAGCATGTTTTTTGTGAAGGCAAAGAACTGTCGATATTTAAATGCCATATTTAAACACCTATAACTGATTTCCTGCTCTGTATTTCACTGTACAGTTTTAAATGTTTGTTTCAAACCTTTTGCTGCTTGGGAAAAGAGGGATCTTTGCTTGTGTCCCCCGCCCTCTCCAAGTCAGTAGGAGCTATAGTATTGTTAGCAGAAAAGTGGATTTTTGCACACACTGTTTAATATAAAATGTGGGGGGTTAACCAGCCAATAATAAATATTGTTACAGGATTATTTTTTATTATTTTTGAATACCTTGATTTTTTTAAAAAAAGTGATTCCTTCAATATTCTTCCATTCTCTTTGATTTAAATTCCTTAATTATGCCATTTGAAGACAAATTGCCTGCCTTAGGTGCTAGTGATCTCTGCTGCAGGTGAAATCTGAAGGTGATTCTATTTTAAAAATGCTTCATAGAGGAGGATAAGAATCATTATCCTTACTTTACAGATGGGGAAACTGAGTCAGGGAGCTGAAGCGAGTTGTGCAGCGTGATGCAGTAGGTCAGTGGCAGATGTAAGAGCCTCACTTCTCTTGTCTGACCTGGGGTTTGACCTCCCTGCGAAGAGCAGAGCCTTGCCCCTGCCCTGTGCGGAGCTCCCTGCTCAGAGGGGCCTTACCTCTCTGTGTGCAGGTTCACATAGAAATGAGATTGATTCACTCTTCTATTTGCTTCTTTTTTAGTCATTTAATGTAAGATAATTTCTCTTGAGTTGCTTTCCATCCGTTATTACTGCTGTTTATTTGCAGTAATAAAGCTTTTGTGTTCTTCAGTTCTGAGCCTAGTGTAAAATTCTCAAGCCCAGCTGAACAAGAAGGCTGCCTGGCATCAGCTAAGCTTGTAGCACAGCACTGATTTGGTTTATTTAGGGTTTTTTGGTGTTATGCAGTGTTTCAGGGATAGTACCGTTGTTCCATTGAGGGTGATGTCATTTGCTGGGCAGTGAGGTGATGCCTCCTGGGCCAGAGCAGTCCTGTGACAGATCTCATTCCACTGAGGGTCAGTGTTGCCACATGGGATGGTTGGGAACAGACAAACAAAACAAATGTCTTTGGGTGCAGCAAAGCTTTTGGTTGTGCTTATGGTTTGAGCGCCCACAGGCTGAGTTCAGACAGAAGAACCTGGGCTCTGCGTTTCCCTGTTTCACATGAGAAAAACATCTTGGGAGCCTCTGTAAGCCTTCACAGAGAGGTTTTTGATATAATTTATTCCACAGTTCAGCTTTTACTGAGCTGAAATATATGAGAGTTTGTCTCTGCTGAGCCAGGAGGACTGGTCAAAAAATTCTGATTTTCTAAAGCTTGCATCCCACGGGGGCTGCCTGCATGGGTGTTCCCTGTTCCTCCAAGTCCCACAGCACAGCCTGGTGTGATGGTGGCACAGCAGTACAGTAATGCCAGATCTTTCCTGTGCATCCTGTGCAGTCCTGATGAAGGAGGGACAATCCCGTCACCCCTCCCCACCACTGTAAGGTTTCTGTTGTCCTCAGCGGGTTGAAGCAGGGAGTGAAAGAGAGAGCATGAGGATTTCCTGCTCCTTCCATCGGACTTCAAAGACTCCTGCAGTAGCAGAGAGCTCCCTTGCCTGAGCTGTTTGCTTTTTGCAAATCTCATGTACTGGTTGTACCTTGAGCTCCCTAGCTCAAGGCTAGAGACTGACTATTCAGCTTGCTTTCCAGCAGTTCTTTGAGCTGTAAGAATATAAACAGAGCAGTCACTTTTGGGAGGTGTAATGGCTTCAGTGATTCATTAATAAACACAATTTTGAATTTGAGAGCAGATCTTAGCTAGGCAATCCGGACAGTTAAGCTGACTCTCTCCTCTTCCTAGTTCCTAGAGCTTGTTTTCATTTTTCCTTATACAGTAATAAAACATGGAGGCTCCTTTTAGTAGTTCTTCAGCTCTCATTATAATTCCCAAAGCTTTTGTCCAATTAGCTTCCTATTTTCTCTTGGCACAGCCTTAGCATAGGGGAGGGGTTAAGGAGGCAATCTTGTCAGGGAGCTGGTTGTGTCCATGGCTGCCGCAGGAACATGCTGTGATTCCTCCTGCACAGGAAACACCATGGGACTGAGCCAGCCCGGGAAGTGAATCAGAGGCCACAAGCGTAGGCAAGGAAGGGTGGCATCACCAAGAGCTTAGGGGGCTCTTGGAAGCTTGTTGCCTGATAACTGGTGTCACAGCTCTGTGATGGTTAAGGGACAGGGGGACCCCGTTCAGGGAGCACCTTCCTGGCTCCTCTCTTCAGGACAAACCTTTGCATCATTTCACAAATACTGTGCATAGGCTGCGCTCGGTTCTGGTGTCTCCTAAAGCAGCCCAAGGGGGAAGAAAGAACCGATTCTCTGAGTATCTTTCAGTGGATCAATAATCCTAATTCTCTGTGTAACTTACCCAAAATTCTTGGAGTGTTTTGCTGAGACTGGCGAGTTTGATGTGTCCTTTCATTAAATTCTGAGCTATTTTGGTTTGTCCTATCTGCACCAAAAATCCAGAGAGAGTGCTGCTGGAGGAGTAGACCTTTCTGGAAGCTTATCACTAAGCCATTTATTAATTTTATGTTTTTGTACAGGTAGAAAAGGAGGCCACAAGGGCCGAGCAAGACAGTACACAAGTCCAGAAGAGATTGATGCTCAGCTCCAAGCAGAAAAGCAAAAGGCAAGGGTATGTGTTTGCCTACGTTATGCGCTTACTGTCATAAGTCCTGGCTCATACAGCATGCTGAACTTGCAGTTCATGGGAAATGGCAGCTCAGTCAAGTGTTGCAGATCATTCTGTCTGTGATCACAATATGAATTTTGAGTATCTGGCTGGGGAGACTGCGAGGTGTGATCCAGTCTGGTTTCTCACAGAAGTGAGGCCGGATAGATCATCCAGTTCACAGTTTGAAGGTTAAAGGATAGGGCAGATGACTACACAGCAGCTCTAGACATCTTTTCCCCCAGTATTTCAGCATTCTAGTCTCCAGTGTCAGCTAATTTTTTTGTCCATGCTTTGCAGTTTGGCTGTGGAGAAAAAGGGCGCACATCTTATTGTATATTGAAATTACTATATTTGCCCTCTTTCTCTTCTAGACTTAAAAGACCAACTCCTTTGACTTCTTCCTGTACACATGATTTTTTTGTTTGCCTCTGACTTTTAGGGAGAGATAACAGAGTTTTCAGGCATGACTCCTTTTTGGGGCATGTTTCTATGTCCCAACATAGGATTGTAACAGCTCCCCTCACTTCCACAACTACCTGACTGGTATTATAAAAGGTATGGCTACTTTTTGCTGTACTTGCTCTCCTGTATCCCCATATTTTCACAGCCATGATGGCATTCTCACTGCTGGTTTTCTGTGACTTTCTGAAAGTGCTGCCTAAGCCCAAATACACTATTCCAGCTGAAGCCTTACAGCACTGACTCCAGTAGGATAATTATACCCCATATAGGAAATACTGATGAATACCTCTGAGCAGGAGGTTACTCTTTCAAGCAGTTGTGAGCCATATTGTTGATTCCTTTTTAATGTTTTGACCAGCTGTAACTCAAGATGATGGTGTGGATTGCTGCTTAGCCACATATTCCAACTTTGTGTTGGATTTCTTCTTCCAAAGTAGAACTCCTCTTGGTTTGTTTTCTGATTCCACCTTCTTGGTTTCATGCCATCTTTCCAAATTCTGAAACCACTTATGGGTCTGATCCTGTTTTCCAAAATGATTCCAACTCCTAGCAGTGTGATGTTATTCACAAACTTTCTAAGTGTTCTCTGCTTCCGAGTTGTTAATAAAAAAGCCAACTGGAAATGGAACAAAGCAAGCACGACCCCGCTTGAAATGTCTGTCTTGTTTTGAAACAAACCAGAGAACTGCTCTTTAAGAAGTATTTATCTTTTTTTTTCTTTGGTGATAATCTATACCACATAGTGATTACATCTAACGCTATTTTGTTAGGGAAGGCTTAAAAAAAACCCCAGAACCAAAATTACTCCTCTTACTGCCCATAGCTCATCCGCTTTGCCAGTTGCTGTGATGAGGGATATTTGACAATGGCAAAGCAAGCTATTCACACCCATGTTGGTTCTTTTAATCTTATCTTCTAATGATTCATAAATTAATTCCTAGGCTTCTGACTGGTAAAAGCTCTGCTAAACAGGCTGTAATTTCTTGGCTAACAGTGTTCTGGTTGATGGTTGTCAATTTGCTCTTCTCTAGGCTTTTTTTTATCTAGATCTAGGACGGGATCCAGCTCTACACTAAATCCATGTTGTTTCCAGTCCCTGAGATATTGTGCACTGAAAAAACGGGCCAAAATGTCTCCTGGAGATCTTTCATTTGGGGAAAGTAAAGTGCCAGTTCTGTCTTTTACAATAATTTTCCTGGTCTGTTGCACAGAGAGAACAGCAAAGTTGTTGAGAGTTGACCTGCTGGGGCAGGTGATGCACACTTAGGTGCTAGGAATGAGCTCTTGTTTTGTAACAGCCAGGCACCCTTGGAGTCATGAGGATCATGGTCTCAGAGCTCTCTTGCCCCTCCAGGATGATAACATTTAAGAGTCATTGCTGAATTTGGGATTTTTGTTGACATACATTTTCTCTAATTTCCTGTGATTTTGTAGGAAGAAGAGGAGCAAGAAGAAGGAGGTGAAGGAGCAACAGGAGACCCCAAAAAGGAGAAGAAGTCTTTAGATTCAGATGAGAGTGATGAAGACGACGAGGATTATCAGGTATTGTCATTCTCAGGGCATTTAATGCATTTGCACCACCCAAATTCTTGTAACAGGAAAGAGATGCACACTCTTGACTCCGAGTTCTCTTTGAGAGCTGCCTGTAATAATTTTTTTATGGAGGACCTATTTTTAAAAGCCCCAAACCCTTGACAGCATTTTGTCCTCAGAATGAAAACTTGTGTATTTTTATAAGTGAAATGCAAAGACAAGAAGATTTCAAAAAGGGCTGAAGATGCCTGGTGGTATATATCTTGGTTCATAAATGGTTTTGCTCTCTGGTAGTAAAAACATCTCGAATTCTGCTTTTGGGGTGTGTGGCAGAGTGTTTGATGAGCTCTGATACAACACAGTGTGGGTATTGAGAGAGCTTCTTAACCTTCCTCTTGTTCTTGAACCTTAGCAAAAGCGCAAAGGAGTGGAAGGGTTGATAGACATAGAGAATCCCAATCGTGTAATTCAGACAACCAAAAAAGTAACTCAGCTGGACCTGGATGGACCTAAGGAACTGTCGCGGCGAGAGCGGTGAGTCTTTCCTGCTGCCTCAGCAGGGGCTAGTGTGTTCCTGGAATTTCATCCTTGCTGCTGGCAGCAGCTTAACTCAGGCAGGTGTTTCCCTGCTGTACATGCACTGGTGTTTCAGGGAAGCCCTTTAAATATGTTGCTGTCTAAATCAGACACTGAACAGCAGTAAACTGTCAAGCTGTGATTCAAAATATTTTTCCTTCCAAACTTTACAGAAGTTTTCTGTCCTCTGGGAGTAGCTCTGGGCGTCCTGGAGCCAGGCGGCTTGGCCAGGTGCACTAAGAGAGTGAAGTTTGTTGCTGTGAAGCAGATGTAGACCATTCCTTTCTTGAAGTTTTATGACAAAAATCAGCTGTAACTGAAATCCTTTAATCAGAGGTCACCTTGGGCTCCGCTTTAATCTTGCTACGGAAGGTGCCCTAGTGAGAGGTAGCGGTTTCACAGATTGCAGGTGTCATGGTGAAATTTTTGTCTGAGCAGATCAATAAGATGCCAACCAAAGTTTAATCTTCGAGTTTCATTTAGCAGTGGAAAGTTTCGGGGTGAAAGATTTAAGCTTGCTTGTTTGGGATAGATTGCTGCAGCAGAAGTACACCTTTGAGGGTAAGGGTGGGGAAAACATGTCATGGTGCTGTGCAGTCTGGGGCTAATTCGATTGACCTCGTGGTGTGTCAGTGTCCTTATTTAGCTGAGTGAAGGTAGAAATAATCTCTGTCATCATCCCTGTTCAAACCCTGCAGTAGATACAACCTGTGCTTGAAAACTGGTTGACAGGGCCCTCCAGTCTCTGTGGGCAATCCATATCTGTCCTCGCTGTCCTTCCCAGTCAGAAAGCCTCCCCCTCTCTGCCTGTACCTGCCTCATTGCTTGGACGCTATGGTGACTGATGTGTTTTGCTCAAACAGAGAGGAAATAGAGAAACAAAAGGCAAAAGAAAGATACATGAAAATGCACCTAGCTGGCAAAACAGAACAAGCGAAGGCAGATCTCGCCCGACTAGCCATCATTCGGAAGCAAAGGGAAGAAGCTGCCAGAAAGAAAGAAGAAGAAAGAAAAGGTTAGAGAGTAATTAATCATATCCTCTTACTTCTCTTTGCAATGGCTGTACTGCCAAGAGGCATGAGTTCTCATATCACACGTGGTAATCCCTCATCTCCTGAGACTGCGTGCTGTTGCTGTCGTCACAGCTCCTGTCATCAAAACCAGATTCAGCTGTTCCGTTTCTATAAAGCTCTTGCTTTATAAAGCTCTAGAACATCTGAAAAGGGAAAGAGAGAAGGGAACTGCCCTTGATAACCATATTGTCCTCAGCCTCGCAGGCGATGCTTGCTCCAGTTTGGGGGTTCCTTGTGCTGGGTGTGATTTATCTGTTTTGCATGCTGGGGATCCAAACTACCTAGGGAATTTGAAGGGCTCCTCCTCTGCCTGGGCTGCTTCTTCAGCTCTGATAGGTGTGAACCAGAAATCTGTTGAGCGTGTCTTCTCGGTGCCTTCCACTCAGAAATTGGTGCATCGCCATCAGGGTAGTTTGTGGATGCTGAAGAAAGGCCAAGGACAGAAGGGAACACGCAAGGGAAGCTGCTCCTCTTAGCTCCGGAGAGGATCTACCAGGGATTGGTGGGGAGGGTCAGATTTTTCCCTGTTCCCTCACTGTACATGACTGGCAGGATTCCAGTCTCGGGGGGGGGCTGTCAAGCCACTACCAGTTGGTGATATATGCTGTGAAATGACAAAACCCTCTGTTCTTTTCCCCGCCCAGCAAAAGATGAAGCGGCTATGGCAGGTAAAAGACTGCAGTCACTATCCCTTAACAAGTAAGCACAGGACATGCAAGAGGAGGAAACGCCAGGGAACTGTGCCTGGTGCCTGCCAGGAACTCTGTCGTGTTGCATACCATAGATGCCACGTAGGGTGCACGGCGGCATCGAAGTCACCTTCACCTCCAAGAGACACTGACAATGTGTTTGTCCTCATCCTGGCACAGATTTCCATTTGGGGTTAGGGGCAGCTGCTATCTTCGGTGCAGAACTGTGCTGAACAGCAATTCTCTGTAACAGTTTGGAAACCTGAATGTTTTTGCTGGTTTTAGGGTTAAGAACTCATAGACAGGGGGCAGGGCGGGAGGGGAGATGCTTCAAAT
>NW_020799118.1:11905036-11995520 GCF_003259725.1 Athene cunicularia | reverse complement strand
TTTTTTTTCATTTTTTTTTTTTTTTTCTCCTCCTTATTAGGGATAGTGCCAGTTTTTAACCACATCATCCTTTGTTTAAAGGAAAAAAAATAAACGACATTAATTGTATCAGACCCAGATGGAAAAAAAAACTTTATCAAGTTTAAAAACCGACAACAACAGAACTTGTATATTTGGCTGATTAAAATGTAAGTTATCAGTGCTCTGTCCTCGTTTCGTGTGCGTGTGAATGATCAGGGTGTACAGGCCGCTGCTGAGGTGCAGTCTGGTGGGGTGACTCTGCTGCTTTACTGTTTCCGAGTTGTTTGTGGTGTGGAATTTGGCTCGAGGTTCAGCAGATGCAGCCTGAAGGCAAAAAGCTTTTCCCGCTGTCTCTAATGGACAGTCTTGCACAGTCTGGTTACCACAGCAGAGAAACAATTACCCTCAGGCTGCTATCTAACCCAGTCGCTGTGTCAGAAGGTCAGTCTCCGAACTGTCACGTGTCCCCTATGGGGATGTGACTGGGGGCTGCCTGCCCAAACCGTGGCGGGGAACTTGCTGTCCTGCTGTGGAGCGGCTGGGTCACCTGCCCGTGGGTAAAGGTGTAAGCCCCAGAGCTGTGCCCCCAGCCTGTGCTTTTTTGTGCCCCAGGGCACAGTTTGAGACAGTGACTGGCTTCAGGGATAGCAAGATGAGCGGTGCCAGGAGAGGTGCCCTTGCTGTCAGCTCCACAGAAATCACCTCGGTTGGAAAAGACCTTGAAGCTCCTCCAGTCCAACCATGAACCTCACCCTGACCATTCCCAACTCCCCCAGATCCCTCAGTACTGGGTCAACCCGACTCTTCAACCCCTCCAGGGATGGGGACTCCCCCCTGCCCTGGGCAGCCCATTCCAACGCCCAACAGCCCCTTCTGCACAGAAATCCTTCCTCAGAGCCAGCCTGACCCTGCCCTGGTGCAGCTTGAGGCCATTCCCTCTTGGCCTATCGCTTGTTCCTTGGCTCAAGAGACTCATCCCCCCTCTCTGCACCCTCCTTTCAGGGAGTTGCAGAGGGCCAGGAGGTCTCCCCTCAGCCTCCTCTTCTCCAGACTCAACCCTGCCAGTTCCCTCAGCCGCTCCCCATCAGACCTGTGCTCCAGACCTTTCCAGGAGGGAAGAACTTTAATGGTGGGGACAAAACTGCTGTGTGGAGCCTGGGGGGTGGATGGAACCAGATGGTAGGGAGCAGTGGCCTGACTGATGCCTGGAACTGGGTTTAACCCAAGCTCACAGAGTCCCTTGCAGAGACGCTCAGTTTAAGACACGGCAGCACTGGGGGAGTGGCCGAGCATCTTGCCTGCCCCGACACACCTGCCTGGGTACTGGTTCTTGTGCCTTTGCCAAAGCCCTCACCAACCACTTTAGCATGATTTCATACCCTCTGTGAAACGTATGACCCACAGGCGATTGAACCCAGCTCTGAAACACAGATTTATCTGTTTTCCTACAGCTTCTTTGAGGGCTCCTGGGTGCAGCTTTGTCCTCCCCCTTTGGCTGTGAACTGGGACTGCTCCTGCCCCGAGTTAGAGATGAGGAAGGTGGAAGTCAGAGATGCTCTGATCAAAGCTGCCTGGCAGCCTGCGATAACGGGCTGGAAAGCGGCAGGATTGGTTCAGCAGCCCAAGGTTTCAGAGCTGGCTCCTAGGGTGTGAAATTTCACAGCTGATGGGACTTGACTGGTGTCCAGGAGGAGCTCGGTGCCAGGAGCGAGATGGGAAACCTGCACTGCTGTGCTGCCTCCATCCTCGCCCCTACCTTTTCTCAAGTACTGATAATGTTCCGAAATTGTGCTGCAGGAAGAAGGGAATGAGGGGGTGACATTCCCCTTATCCCCACCTTCCCAATTCATAACCACCCATGGTGAGATGTGGCCATGATGTGCTCTAATCACACCTGTTCAAATTGAATTTGGTTTTTTAAAAAAAGGGGAAAAAAATTGGATTTATACAGGAAAATCCTTGGTTTATTTTTGATTTCTTTAAGCGATGTATGACCAGCATCGGGTAGGATGGTAACAAAAATAGTAAAAAAAATTGTCTGAGAGCAGCCACCAGGGCTGGCTGGCAGCCGGGGAAGCGTTGCTGGTGGCATCGTGGCCGGCTCGCGTGGCACGGGGGCTTGGGTGGGAAAGCAGGCAAGTGCAGCAGAGCAGGGGCAGGCTGGCATCCCCGGATGCCCTTCCTGGGTGGCTCCTTCATTTGATCTTGAGATCCTTCAGCGCTGACTCCAGGCTCTGAAATGAAACGGGAGGTCATTCATCATCAGCTTTTTGCTTTTCAAGGCAACTGGAGGTGGTTGGGGAGCTGAAAGCGGGGCACAGCCTGGGGGGAAAGCTGTCCCCTGGGAAGCCAACCTGTCCCCGTGGGGAAGAGATCCCAACTTTGGCTGGTTTTGGCTAATTTTTCAAGCCATGTGGGTAAAGCCGAAGCCAGGAGAGGGTGCTGGATCCCTGCATAAGGCAGGCATCAACACCCCAGCTCTGATAACGAGCTGTAGAAGTGCCACCCAGCAGTGTCCTCCACCCAGGAGATCCCACTCAGGCTTGTGAGACCCCCGTGGGCAGGATGGGCCCCACCACCCCAGCGAAGAGCTGTGCAGCAGCAGCAGGGTGAGGGGTTGCAATTAGAGCTGTAGCTAAGGAGGGTTCTTCAACACTGGGTGCTACCAGCCTGGGGGGACCACGGCACCGTGGGGACGCCTTACCTTGACATCCCAGATGCTCATGCCACCGTCCATCCCTGTGGTGCAGAACTGTGAGCAGTTGCCCTTCCCTCCTGCCAGCACCGAGATCTGGCTGCAGGGTGCAAAGAGGCAGGGGGGAGTCAGTCCCAGGTCCTGCCAAGCCCTTGGGGCTGTCCAGTGGGGGTGGGGCTGGACCCCTTCACGTTCCCCACCCACATGCAGGGATGCTCTGGGAATGCCCAGGGATGCTCAGGCACTATCCCAGCTCCTGGAGCTGGACCCCTTCATCTCCTCCACCTGTGTGCAGGGGTGCTCAGGGATGCCCAGGGATGCTCTGGAGCTGTACCAGCTCCTGGGGCTGGAGCCTTCCCAGCTCCCACCTGCATGCAAGGATGCTCAGGGATGCTCCTGGCATGCCCAGGGATGCTCTGGGGCTGTCTCAGCTCCTGGGGCTGAATGCCTCCATCCCCCCCACCCACATTCAGGGATGCTTAGGGATGCTCCAGGAACACTCTCAGGGATACCCAGGGATGTGCTGGGGGTGTTCCTGGGCTGTCCACAGCAACAGTCAGGGGATGCTCAGGGGCCAGCAAACAGATGGGGTGACCCAGCTGAGCCTGTCCCTTCACCCACTCACCCCCCCCCATACACACCTGATGCTGTTCTTGTGCAGGGTGTCCAGCGAGGCATTGGTGGTGTCCGAGCTCGCTTTCTTGTCCAGGTTCTGGAAGCGCTCGCGGGCGGTGAGGCCACGCTGGGAGCTCTGCTTGGGGACATCCAGCTTCCCCCCAAAGGTCAGTGTGCCCTGGCTCTCCTCGTAGGTGAACAGCATTGGGTAGCAGTCATGGCCCTGGGGAACCAGGTGGCCCTGCTCAGCACCCTCCTGTCAGGCCCAGTGCGGTGCCCACCCCACATCCCCAGCACAGACTCACCGCAGCCACCAGGCTGTTTTCAGTGATGAAGGTGACGGCCAGGAGGGGCAGGGTCTCGGTGCACAGCGAAGCGACACTATGAGGAAGGGCAGGGCGTTAGCAGCCTGTCTGCACTGAGACTTGCACAGCTCATAACATAGGTGGAAGCCACAAGACTACAAGGAGAAGACACACTGCTCTCCTCCATCTATGTTTGGCCCAACCCAACTCAGATATCTCCATCCCCGGGTTGGTTTTGGGGTCAACCCCCCTGGCACCCACAGCATGGCCACCCCAGCCCCTCCCAGTCCACTCCTCTCCTCAGCCCCACTTACGCCATCTTCTTGTTGGCATCAGCGAGGCAGAGGGTGCTGTCGTGGCTCACCCAGGCCACACGGGCACCGCTGGCTGAGAAGCAGATGCTGTGCACCCACCCACAGCTGCTGCTTGACTCGAACATCAGCTCCCCAAAGGGCATCTTGGAGCCCCATGGCGTGGGGCTGGGCCGCTCCTCCACCTCCTTGATGTAGGCTGAGAAGATCCTGAGAGGGGGGAGAGTCTTGCCATGTGTCCCTGGACACAGCACCAGAGCTGCCTCCATCCCTGCCCCTTCTCATGTCTCAGTCTCCCTGCCAGAGCCCATGGGGTGCCCCGTCATCCACCCTCCCTGCTCCTCACCGGCATTTGAAGTCACAGGAGCCAGCAGCCAGGAGGACATTGTTGGGGTGCCAGTCGAGGCTGAGGACTGTCGAGCGGATGGGCTTCTTGATGTGCTTGCAAACCCACCTGCGTGGAGAACGGTTGGTATCAGTGAGGGAGCATCACCACACCACGCTTGGGAACCCTGCTGAGCTTTCCAGAGGGCTGGCTGAGGGCGGTCAGGACTCCAAGCACCCCAGGAGCTGCCCTGGGCCACCATCCTGCAGTAGCAGCTTGGGCACAGGGAGTACCTCCCTCCATCTCACCATCTGTCTCCATCTCCTCCTCCGGCTCCTGTCTCACCTCCAACTCCTCCATTCTCCTGTCTCCCTTCCCTCCCTCCCTCCCTCCCTGTCTTCTCCATCTCTCCTGCATTCCCCCCAGGACAGACCCATGGCAGAGCCTCACCAGTCGTTCTCCTGCTCAAAGTAGCAGATGGAGATGAGGCGGGAGCCGCTTCCCACAGCGAACTTGTTCTCCTTGGGGGACCACTTGACGCAGCGGGCAGCCCGGTTGATCCGCAGGATGACCAGGGTGGGTTTCCAAACATTGCCCTTCAGGGTCCAGACGTAGGCATTGCGGTCGGTCCCACATGTCACCAGCCGGTTGCTCTCTGGGGCCCAGTCGATGCCTGGAAGCCAGAGGGGGGTGACGGTGGCGCAGAGAGCCATGGGGATGGGGATGGGTCACTCAGGGATGGAGGCTATATGAAGGCAGAGCTGTTCTGGGTGGTCTCTGCTCCAGAGTCCCTCTTTGCCCTACTCCCACATCCATCCCAAAACGTCCCACCCAGCCCTTGGCAACCCTCACACCGCAAAGCATTCCATCCCACCCCATCCCACATGTCTTTCTCATCCATCTATCTCATCCCACTTCATCCTTCCCCATCCCTTCCACCCCATCCCGTTCCCTCCCAACTCATGTCACCCCATCTCTTCCACCTATTCATACTTTCCCCTCCCTCCCATCCCATCCCATCCCATCCCATCCCATCCCATCCCATCCCATCCATCCCACCCCTGGGTGCTTTCTGACATGCCAGATCAAGACCAGGAGAAGTAGATACAACCTGCTCCCTCTCCTCTACCCACTGCACAACCCCCATCCAGAAGCTGCTGGTGCCACCGAGTGGGGCTGGGACTGGCTCCAGGGCAGGGCCACCTACCACCCATGTCCCCATCTCCTCAGTCAACCAGGACTCACCTGTCACCTGCCCATTGTGCTCCTTCAGCTCATGGACTTTGCTCCACTTGGCCCCATCCTTGCGGTAGATGTGGACCTCGTGGTTGTTGGGACAGAGGGCGATCTCTGCAGGGTGAGAGCAGCCGGGACAAAGCCCTCCCCTGGGTCATGGGCTCTGCCAGCAGGGAGCAGAGCTAGACAGCATCGACTTGCCCCTTCCACTGCTCCAGGCTCAGCAGGACACAGTGGGACCCCACTGAGCCTCATCTGTATGCTGGGGTCCCACCAAGCCCCCCTCTATGGGAAAAGAGGGAACCTCCCCCAGACTCTCCAGCCCAGCATCCTCCCTTCCCCAGCCTGTGGTCCCACGGGGCTGGTGGGATGGGGTGGGACAGGATGGCTGCGGATGCTCAGCTCCCATCCAGCCCCGCCTGCCCGGCACGCCGGCCGCAGCAGAGAAAGCACTTTTTGTTCTCTCCCACATCCCCCGCGCTGTGGCCGGGAAATGCCAGCGGCCGTGAATCACTCAGCTCTGCTCTGCTCTGCTCTCCTCTCCACGTTTCATCCATCCCTTCCCACACCGGCTGCTGTGGTGCCCGGGGGCCGGACGCTGTGCTGGCACCCCCAGCACCCGGCTCTGCCCTGGCAGCAGGACCGGGGGACGCAGGGTGACACGTACTGTCCCAGCTCCATAATCTGCCTGTGGCAGGACCTGCTTCCCAAAACACAGCCCCAACCCCGCTCTGCCCCGTCCAGGGGGGGCATCACCCACTGCAGCGATGCTCAACTGGGACAGTTGGTGCTTCAGGCCATCCCTGGGGATTTTGGGATGGGGTGCTCCGGCCACACTTACGGGTCCGGTCCTTGTTCCAGGCGTGGCAGCTGATGGGCTCCAGCAGGAAGCTGTGGTAGGCCATGGCTCACAGGCTGGGGACAGGGCGAGACCCCCGTGGCTGTCAGGAGATGCTGTTCTGCCCACGGGGATGAGCCCCCAGTGGGACCCCCAGCTCCCAGCCCCACTGAGTGTTCCCTCCCGCAGGGATCAGCCCCACATTGCAGCCCACTGTGTCCCCCCTCTGCCAGAGAAGGGGTTTCCCTGAGGATTTCCAAGCTCAGAGTGGGCAAGGGAGGGTCCAGGTGGAGCTGGAGGAGATGTTCCCCATGGTGCTGCCTCGCGGCTGGGCACCCCACGCTGAGTGTCCTGTGGCTGGGTGCCAGATGGGTACCCCATGGTGAGGCACCCCATAGCTGGGTGCCACATGGGTGTCCTGTGGCCAGATGGGAAGCAGGGGCCACTTCCAGGGACTTCCAAACTGCCCCATCACCCTGCCCCAGCCAGCTGGAGCTTGGTGGGCAGGAGGGGACGGCGGTGCTGGCACTGCCAGCCTCATGTGCATCCCAGAGGTCCCTCCACGGGCAGCACCCCCTCGCTCTAGCTGCTCCCACCAGTCCTGTGGGGCTGAATCCACTTGCTCCTTCCCCACGTCTCATTTAGGATGAGCCAAAGCCCCAAGGAGGCACCCCCATCCCATTCCGTCCCGTCCCATCCCATCCCCTGTGTGCTCAGCCCCGGCGAGGTGGTGACTAATCCCTTCCCCTGGCTGAGCTCCTGCCGCTCCTGCCAGCACCCATCAACCATTCCGGTGCCACGGGACAGAGCAGCTTCCCACAAGTCCCCCCCAGGTGCCACAGGACCAGGAAGGGCTCGAAGCAGCGGTGCAGCCCCTCGGCCACCCAGCCAAGATAACACACGGATGTAGGGAAACACCTCGCCAGGGCATGACGGACGGGGATTACTCACAGTTTGCCTCTCAGCTATTTTGGGAACTCCCTGAACACTGCCCGTTTTCTTTGGCAGCTATAAACAGTATAAGGGAAGGAAAAGAGTCCCTCCTAGCAAACCTCTGTCCCTGGGCTGCTGAAAAGAAAATCTGTGGGGCTCCATCACCTGCCTTTTGCATGGGAAGAAATCCCAATGTGATGCATGGCACAAGCCCTGCTGTCACACACCCCACGGCTGAGCCGCTGCTGAAACACTCGTCCCCACCGGCCAGGGACAGGGGCACGGCTGAGCAGGCAGCTGCCCAGCCCCAAACCCAGCAATCCTGACGGGGTTCAGCACGGGGTGACCCCCAGGAGGCTACAAAGCCGCTGCCACTCGGCCACCACGCTGGGGAGCGGAAGCTGTTCCCCTGCCACTGGGGTAAAGCAGCACGGGCTGCTCGAGCGCCAATCGCTCCCTGCAGCGGTTTATGTTTCATTTCCCCCAGCAGCTGGTTTATGGCCAGTTCCCTGTTGACACCCCATGGGCTGAGCTGTACTCCTGCCGTGGAGGGGGGAGCTGTGGGGTGACCCCTGGGGAGCTCAGCAGCCGCTTCCCCAGCATGGAAGTGCATCACAGGGGCCATGTCCATGTACCTGCTTGATACAGAAGCTCTCAAGGGAGGAAAATGGGAAATTTTAGGTCAGACAGGGTGGGATTGGGACCTGATGCAGCTCCATTATCTCCCTGGCCAGCCCTGAGTAGTTCGGAAACGTCCTCGGAGGAGATAACCAAACCTTAGCAGAAGCCAAGTGCTGGGGGCTCCTCCCGGCCCCAGGAAGGAAGCCTCGAGCCGGAGGAGCTGTATTTTCACTTTTGCTGAGCTTGATGGGGTGGCAGGACGTGGGTTTGCACCCACTGGAGCAGGGACACAGTAACAGTCCCAGTGGGAGCTGTAGGACACCATGAAGACATCCGCGGCCACCACGGTGGTCTGGTCCTCCCGCACCACCGAGCCCTCGCCACCCCGCCCCAGGAGCCCCCCTGCGGCAGCTGCAGGGTGTCACCCCCTGCCATGCTCCTGCCAGCCAGGTTGGGGACACCCTTCCTTGGTCCTCCATGTGGGTGTGGGGTACCCCAGGAGCCAGCCTGGCCCTGGGGGGACAGCGCTGTCCCAGGGTGGCTCGGACCGTCCTTATCCTCATGCTGGGCAAAGCCCGAGGCAGTTGATGCCTGAGGAGGAGAGGCATCTCTCCTGACAGACAGCTGACTGCAGGCAGCTCTGGCTCTGCCAGCACCAACCCTCGTGGGACCCTCACTGGGGGACCCTTTCCAACACCCCACAGCTGCCAGGCCTCCAGTAAGAGAATAAAACTCAAACTTGCTGCCAAAGCTGTGGGGAGAAAAAAACAAACCCAAAACACTGCGACAACAAAACACACGAGTGGCGCGACGCTGCCTGCACCCCCCTCAGACCCCAAAGCAGCCCTGGCCAGGGGTCCCCACCTCCCCTCGAGCAGGGTGTGAGCACCGGGAGAGGCTACGGCCACAGCCCCCCCCCCGGGACAGATCCAGCCCCTCACCGGGGCGGCAGAGCCGGCTCCCCGCTCCTTACCTTGCTGGGCAGGGCAGGCAGGGCTAGTTCATGGACTCTGGGCAGTCGACACGAACGGCAGCCCGGAGCGAGCGGCGGGAGCTGCTGGCTGCCCCGCCGAGGCAGCCCGACTTCCCTTTTCCTCTCCGAGAAATGCAACCACTTCCTTACGTGGGCGTTGGGGGAGTGCAGAGCAGCTCGGCGGCCGCCCTGCCCCTGCTGCGAGCCAGGCCTGGCCGCCATCGCCGCACGTGGATGGGCCACCAGCCCCGGGATGCTCCCGGCAGCCCCTGCTGCTCGGTGGGATGTGGGCAACTTTTCCCCGGTGCACCGGGAAAGGACGTGGCTGGGAAAGCAGAGGGGAAGGACCCCCGTCCTCTCCTCCCAGCAGCGGGAGGGCTGCTCGTCCCCCGGTCCCTGGTGCGTTTCAGGGGGACGGATGCAGCAGGGTGGCCGTGCCTGCCGGGGGTGGCCCGCAGTGGGCCACGGCTGCCGTCAGAGCCCACCCGGGGCGAGACGCGCGTCGGCATCGCCTCCCACGCCCAGGGAGATTCGCAGCTCGGCAGGACCCTGCGGCGCCTGGATCCGGCACCCTGAGCAGCGGCTGCTGCCGGTTCCTGCATCCCACTGAGCCCGGGGGACCCTGGCTGGCTGCAGTCACAGCTGAGGGCATGTACCCCCACCTACCAGACATGCACCCCTCGAGTTTTTTTCACCCCTCATGCTTCAGAGCAACTAATTTTTATTCCTTTCCCAGCTTGGCAGAATAACTCCCAGCAGCTTAGCTCCTGCTGTAAGTGTTGGGAAGGAAAGACGGGCTCCAGCTTCTCACTCCCCTACTGCAGTCACACGTGGACAGAGGAACTTACCCCTTCCCTCCCTGAGTAACATCACAGAAGTGGGACAGCAGCACATCAGGGTCTCATACAGGGAGGGCAGGGCCCCAACAGGGCTTCTCAGCTGCAGGATGCTGGTGCAAAACCTCGTATGTGTTGAGCTGCAGAATTAATCCCTCCTATGGGCTCCGCGGGGTGGCACAGAGCAGGCAGCTCATCACTCCCTCAGCCAGCCAGGCTCCGTTAGCCAGGCTGCCCTTTGCACATGTCGCCGTGATCCCAGCAGACACACATGGAGATCCCAGGATGCCCCCGAAGGGTGGTAAGTCTCTGCAGCTCTGCTCAGGAGTGAATCCCCACGGTGGGGAAAAGCCCCTCTCGGGAGCAGCAAGCCGCCCCGTCCTCTGGCAGCAGTTTGCCCATCGCAGCATCCAGCCTCCCGCACAGCATCGCTGCAGCAAAACAGAGGGAGCTCGCACCACAGCTCCCACGTGCCTCAAAGTTGCAGCTTTTTGAAGTTTCTCCTGCTGCCTGCAATTTTTCTCTAGTCCTTTGGCTATGAGCTGCTCTCTCAGCTCTTCACCAGGGTGTCCCACTGCTGCCTCCTGCACCAGGACTAGCAGCTTTCATCCGTGTGGGAGGACGCAGGACAGACCATCCCTCTGCTCATCACTTCACGTCAGATCCCTTCCAGGCGAGGAGGTGGATGAAGGTCGAGTCAGTTCAATAACTGCAGCAGGACTCGGTGTACGTTATTAAGGGAAGGGAGAGTGTCACCCCAGTGCTGCCTGCGGAGCGGTTCCTTGCATTTCCTCATTGCTCCTGGTCTCTTGCCAGGTCCAACTCAAGGTTTGGCCAAATCCTTTACTCACTTTTGCCTGTTTTCTGAAGTGGAAAGATCCTCCTGCATCCACGGCAGCACATCTTGTGATGCTGAGGGCCTCTGCAGAAAGGCCGTAGAGGAACTATCCCCCTGCACAGATGCTGGAATGTTTTTTTGATGGGCTTTTCTTCAGAGGGGAGGCAGAGGGGATGAAAAGCAGTAGCAATTCTTTCCCTTCAGAGGCTGGGGAGTTTTCCAGGCAGGCTCGTGGAACAGTCCCCAGCATCCCCACTTGCGTTGAGCCCCGTTTCTTGCCCCCAACAGTCCGTTAACCCATGCGTAAGGTCAAGCACATGCAGCCAGCAGCTACCCTGTAATTAAAACTTGCAACCACAAGCTCATCGCACACATCGCCTTCAGAGGTGCCATTAACCCAAACGCACGTGAGCGTGCGCTCGGGAGCCTGGTGCTAAACACACTCGTGGATCATCGCCCACACCGGACACAAAGGACAGTGTCAGAGAGGGAGGGAGGCGACCATAACAATGGTAGAGGCAAACCCACCACCTCCCTTCCCCGTGCTCACGGATGCTGGAGGGGAGATGACAGCAGAACATCCTCCGTTGGAAAACCAGAGAGCCCCTGGCCCCCAGCACTGATGGCGCACGAGTCTCCCAGCCCCACGCATGGGGCTGGTTTCCGTTGAATTAATGCCTTGAGTGATGGTTGTTTATATTCCTCTCGCTCGGTCCTCTTCTATTATAAATATCCCCAATCTTTTTTTGATCTGACTTCCAGTGTACTTCTTTCTTTCAGACAGTAACATCCAAGAGTTTCAAACTTCAGTTTGTTGGCTTTTTGGAGCAAATGAGCTCATTCTACCTTCTCCAGCTCTTTCACACAGAAAAAGAACAAGGCGTAAACACTTAAGAGACCCATCTTCTCCACTCATTAGATGATTTTTTCCATCCTTGGACCATATATTTTAAAATTTTTGTTTATTTAAATACTTTTTAGAAATAAACTACCGTACTTTCAAAAGTGACTTCAGAAACCATTTCATTACTGTCTGTGAGATATACACATCTAATAGTACATATGGAGATGGTCAAAGCCAAACCCATGCTCCTCTGTCCATCCACCAAGGCTGGTGGGGTCACTTCAATCCAAAACACACTTAACTCCTTCAGCATTGTATTCTAGCTGATAAACTCGCCCCCACCACAAGTCATAGTACACATCAGGCCATTAGAGTGCAAGAACTGAGGTTAAAAAGTCATTATTTTATGTTTAGAAGGGAGAGAAAATTGCAAAGCCATGCTTGACTGCCAGGGACAGAAGGTGGGAGACACAAAACAACCTGAAGGAACCTGAAAAACAGTTCATGCTCTGCACACAAACAACACTGCACTCGAAACAATCCAGCTCTGTGATGGGACACAGTTCACTCGCAGCAGAACAACAGCAGTTGTCAGCTTTGTGCACTTATCTTCCACCCTCCCTTTTCAAACACTCAGAGCTGAGAAATGAGCAGTGTGTGAAGCAACTCTGGTTTCAGAGGAAGTGGTAAATTTAGTCATTGGGGGTTTTTTTTAAGACACTTCTGCATTTTCAACAAAAATGACAAAGTCTTAAACCTTGTAAAGCAGTGCTGTGAGCCAGATAATCCCCTCCAGAGCACAGTCTGCCTCAAGGCAGCAATACAGTTAAGAGTAACTAGACCACATGAATAAAATAAGTTATGTGCAAATGCCTCCATGAGCCACCGAGGCTCAGAACTGAACTTCAAAAGGTACAGTCACCTGGAGACAAGGATCTGCACAGAAGCCAGACCACGCTGATACCTCAGATAAATGTGCTTCATTTCTCTACCAGTCGTTATAAACACAGAATTTTATAGGCCGAGCACTCGGCTCTAACACAATGTGCAGGCCTGTGTAGCTTCACAGACTTATGAAGTTATTTGCTTTTAATTTGTCATCCTAAAATCAGGCTCAGCAAATTTTTTGCCTCACTTTACACATGCAGCTTTCCACCCCATATCCTAGGCACCGTGCTCGGAGAAGTCTTTGTGAAAATCCTAAAAAGTAACTACAACTAATTGTGGAAAACTATGAATCGCTAAACGGACAATAAAAAAGACATTCAGGTTAATCTGCTATTATTACTGGATTAAATACTAGGCAGACAGAATTAAGAGTACTAGGACAAAATCATTCATCCTCCAAAATCATCACCTCAAGGGAACAATTCCTCTGAAAGAAGCCCAGCTGAATCTTCATATCCAGATCATCAGACCTCCAGGTCAACTGTCTACTTCAAGAAACTTTCAGTTAATATGAACTTTTCCTGTTTTAAGGCCTTAAAATATCAGTGCAGGGTTTTCCCCTTCTCTCTCTCCAAGTTAATTCCCTTCATACTCCTTTTTTAATCACTGCTAATGAGCACCAAAACAAATAATCAGTTTTTCTTTTTTTTATTATTATTATTTCTAGCAGACAATTTACATAAAATTCCCCTTTTAAGTTAGTGATTCATAACTTCCTGCAATAAACTACTTAAGGAGCAGCTTTGGTAAAGAATGGAATGAAACAACCAACCAAAAAAAAATATATAAAAGAACAATCACAGCTGATTTTCAAACCAACACAATTCACCAAATTTAGATTCAAATGAAAATCTGCCAAGCTGTATTTTCTCAGTGTTTCCAAATATTCCACCTTCCTCCTCCCTTTTCGGGTTTGTGCAGATGTGGGAGCTTCATTCTGTCAAGCAGTTTGTCCTGCTAGATCATGGAAATCCATCTTTACATGATTCGTAGACCTTGAATAGAAGACTCTAAAGTCTTGAAAGAGAGAAAAATCTTAATCACAGTCTGCTACAGTATCCTGTGTTAGATAATTCAGTGTAAATGCTGATGCTAAGAAAAACAATTAAAAGCTCTGAAAACTTGAGATTAGACTCATATTCAAGAGCCAGAGATCACTATAGTCACTTCATTTCAATCTCATGCATATCTAGATCAATGATTCCACCCCTTCCCCTGAAATTACATTAAAGCAACTTAAATATCACCTCAATTTCTCATTTGGCTCCTGTCCCCATCAGAGCTTTCTGGCATTAGAAAATACAGACAAGCTTCTTTTTCTAAAAGCCATGCAGAACTCTCGGCAGCCTGGGGAGGCCAGCAGAGTCCTCTGTTGGCCACTCCTCAGCAAAGCAAGCATTAAATTCTTCCAGGGTTTTCAGTACAGTGGTTACTCTATTTTCTAACTGTCTGAGGTAAGTTCTCACTACTTTGGTAAGTTAATTATGAGGACCATGTTCTGGAGAAGGACAGTAAGCAGAATTCAAAGGGATGGGAGCAAGAAGAGGCAGTGGGCTGTGTCATACCAATGATAGCTGCAGCCTGATTGTGGCTGAGGTAGAGGTTGGAGAAGGAAAGAATTAGTGGGATTCATTCCTACAGGCACATTAAGCAAATCCATTAAAAAACTAAATCGGGATTAGCACCATCTGCTAAACAAAGTGTATCTGCATTTACACTGAATCTTGGATCTGTCTTCCTTATGGAGTTCACCAATAGTCTTGAATATTCCAGTCTGGATTTCCTACTGCTAGTAAAACCTGCATTAGGGCTGAGCCCCAGAAGTTGATGCTAGAGATCAAAAACACCCCACCACTGCTCCCAGTGCACATAAACATGGTAGTAAAAGCATACCTTGAAATCCCAGATGGTCATTGCTCCATCAATGCCGGTGGTGCAGAATTTACGACAATCTCGTTTGTCTATCTCATAAATAGACACTTGGCTGAAAACAGAGTGATAGCTGTAACACAGACACCCGTTCCACAGAGCCAAAAAGCTGGGGAATTTGGGTTGAATTCAACTCCTACTCTCTCAAAGGGAGACATGAGTATAGCAGATCTTATGCTAGATTTTTGGTACAATGCTTCAGAAAAATAAGCAAAGAAAAAAGACATTGAAAGCTCTTTTTATTGCTTAATGATTGTAGCCTAAACATTCTCCCTGAATAAAGACATTGCTCCAGAAATGTTAGCATCCCCTGGGCTCACATAGTTTTTTAAATGAAAGGATGTTTTACTCTATTAACCAGAAATCCTATTATTAAATACACATGGAAATAGCATCTGAAATAAGAAGCTGGTATGCGAATTCCTGTTTCAGGTGAATTCTGCTGACTACATTTTGCACAGTGCTACCAAACTCTTGAGAACTATCCACATATTTGATAAGATAAACTGTGTTCAAGTTACAGAACACATTAAACACGAGCAAACAGCAGTAGCTTGCATGACATGTTAAAGATTAACTTGACCAGCTTCCATGTAAGTCCCAGAAATGAGACAGCTGTTAGTGACAGACTAAAATGAAAAGGGGATACCAGCTAAACCCATCTGGTATAACAAATCTGTGCTCTCCTAGGGTTTGCAGTACATCCTGGGAAACCAAAGCAACAAGGGGACCATTCCTTCCCCTCGTATTGCAGCCAAGACACTCACGTTATACTGTTTTGGTGCAGTGTCTCCAGGGTAGTGTTACGATCTTCTGTAGTGGCTCTTTTATCCATGTTTCGGAAGCGTTCCATAGCAGAAATATTGCGCTGGATGCTCTGTTTTGGAATGTCTAGTTTGGAAACGAAGGTCAGCAAGCCACGGTCATCACAGTTAAAAAGCATGGGGCAGCAGTCATGGCCCTGCAACCAAACATCGTGAAAACATGTTAGGAAACATAACCAACATAATTACCATTTCGTTTTTCTGCTGCTGTTAATTGCAGAAATGCCAAGACTGACACTATGGAACTTGCTTATTACTAGTTTTGTAATGTATGGTGTTTCTCCCTCTTCAAAACACTACATTCTACAAGAAGAAAATAATAGACACTTACAGCTGCCACCACACTGTTCTCAGAGACAAACGACACACTCAGGAGTGGGAGGAACTCTGTTTTCAGCTGCGAAACCCTGAACACAAGAACATTTGTTAGAAGACTTCATTGAAACCTCTCATTTTTGGCTCCCAACAAAAAAAAAAAGAGACCGTTCCCACACAAAGGTTATTGGAAAAGAAGTCAGTGTAGCTCCATTGTCCTGAGGTGACACCAGAAGGTTTGAATTTGTAATAAAGTTTTAACCTAATGAAAGTGTCCAGGAAGGTCTATAACAACAATGAAGTATTCCAGGTGAAAGACTGAAGTTATCTAGTATTGTGTGTAAGCAGTAGCAAGACTTTAAAAAGAATACCCCCAAAAAGGTTTAAATTGATAAAAGCTATTAATTTCATATGCACATAAAAACCACTTGAAGTGCTTGACATCATCTTTTCAGGAGGAAAAAGTCTGTATGCTAAATAAGTCAACTTTTATGATTTTATAATAAATGAGAAATTAATTCTAGGACACTTTATACTTGATGAAATCTCCAGCCAGGTACTTATACAGCTGTAGCCACCTGAACCGTACTTCAAAATGAAGCACAGCAATTCCTGGATGATCCACCAGCCATCTCTGCTATCAAAACATATGGAAATCTCATCCTCCTTGGTTAGAAAGCCATAGACACTGAAAAATTACTCAGATCAAGATGAGGAGCAAAAGAATTATTAATGAAATATTTTGTTGGATTGGAAGGTGTAAATTGAAACATTTCAGCAGCTGTGTCTTAAGGACACTGGCTAGAATTAACATTTCATGAAAAGAACAACTTATTTTCCAGATGCTCGTTGGGGATAGGGTCTTAGTAGTTACAGAGTGAGTGTGTTTCTGGATTCTCCTGAATCCATTTACAAGGAAATATTGTTTCCCCAATCACTGGAGCAGAACATTGGGTTGTTGGGTTTTTTTTCAAATACTTTTCCCATCTCCCCCCAAAGTAAACTGACTATACCCTCACTGAAAAATTCTTATAAGAAATTTAAATTATATAATCTAAAGTTCTAAGAATCTACCTTTCTTATGCAGGCCTCAAAGAGGCTCCTGGAATCTACAGCAAAATTATCAAAATTGGAAACAGCAGTCACAGCTCTTGTTGCAAACACAATATTCCACATACTGCTTCCTTTTATGTCAAAGAACTAATAACTAACAGAAAGAACATACTTACATCATATTTTTCGAGGCATCAGCAACTGACACAGTACTATCGTGACTGACCCAGGCTAGGCGGTTACCACTGGCAGAAAAACTGACACTGTGCACCCATCCGCCACTTCCAGCGCCCCCAAATTCTGACATCAGCTGCCCAAAAGGCATTTTGGAGCCCCATGGTGTACTGGCTGGTTTTTCATCCACTTCCTTAATATAAGCAGAAAAGACCCTGCAAATACAAGATTTCAGCATGAATAAAGACAGAAAAAAAAAAAAAAACCTCCTGGGAGCTGCATATACATTTCACATTGGAAGCAAATAGATGCATTCTAATTTTACCAAACTAAAATACTATGGTATCTTTAAACAACAAGCCACTAGTGACAGGGAAGCTTCAGTATACAGAGAGAAAGCAGTAGTACAAAGGTGTAACGCGTACAGGTTTCTCATAAATGCTGTTCTTGTAACTATTTTTTTTTTTTTTCTACAAAATGGCACAAAAACATACATTGTCATTGCATTTTTCCACTGTGCTAAGATTTCCCTTTCCTCCTTTTGCAGTGCTAATAACTCTCACAGTCAATTCTTCAGCAAGAGAAAAACCAAATTGCACTGTATAATCAGAAGCTAGTACAAACACCTACAAAATTACTCACTTTTTAAGAACATTCACTTTTTAGCAGGATTTCAAAGAAAAAAAAATGTTCAAATGCCAGCAAAGGGGCTCTGAGCCACCTTATTCTGGCTCATTATTGAAAGAATGCCTCAAAAACCTGAAATACCACAATGTTTTTATAGGTTTTTTCCCAGCACTACAATTTTCAAGATATGTTTAAATAGAAAGCCTCCCCCTTTCATCAAATTCCTTCTGCATGATTCAGACATGCCACAATATGGTGTTCTTGACTGTTACCATGGAAGTTACTGGGACGTCACAAACATAGGATTAGAGTCCATTGAACAGGAGGAGCAAGTGAGCTACGCCATACTACTACCAGAGAAACGTTTCCGTATAAATGAAAAACCATGATCAAATATTCATGATTGCAGTCAAACACAAAAAGGAATTATTTTATAGTGAGTTTAAGGAAACGTTGCTCCCTGCTCTCTGTTTTTTAAATCTTTTACATGTGTGGGGTATGTACTTCAAAAGGTACCCATATTCAGTTTAATCAAATAAAGCTTATCGTTTGGAACAAGAAGGGTTTAACTGAAGCTATATTAGGTACAGATTTTCAGAGAATTAAGTATGAATTTATATTTGGCTCTATCAGTTTAAATATCATCTAATGATAATCCTTCAACAAACTTAATTTTATAGACATCTAAAAGGACGGTTCTTTTAATGTATGGAAATAGGACGATGTTTAAAGCAACAGCCTTTGACACAAGGAAAGACCTTGAAGATGCTGTTAGTTTAAAGAAAAAAAGTCTTTTCCCCTTACTAAAGTCTCCCTCTCAAAACCAAAATCATCTCAGCTTGAAGGCCCCAACCTTCAAAGAACATTGGGAAATGACTTTCATTCCCACGGCAACATTGTTCCAGGCAGAACATAAAATTCACACCTATGAGGTGCTGTTAGCTATATATATATTTCTAAAGACAAACGTAAAGACGAGCTCATCTAGGCCAGCCACCAAAAAAACCTCTGCTGAATACCTATCAACCTGGAGCCTCTTCTACCCTTCATTCTTTTTCCAAAATGTCTCCCACTTAGCTGCTTATTAGTTGGCAGTGGCTCTGGCAGATCCGTTTCATAATTTTCTTCAGAACCACCTATCAGAACAGATGCATATTTCAGGCCCAGATATCTTTATTATCTTTAATATGTAACTGAACATTCCCTAGAAGTGACATTCTGAAGATCTGTACTCATCATTTACCAAAGAGAATACTCTTTCATAGGTTTTGGGAAGAACCAGAAACATAAACCCAGTACCAACCTCCCTCCACTACTTTTCCTTACTTTAATGTTTCTATCATGGAGATTTCCATGATAAAAGCAGCAAGACTGTTAAATGACTCATCCTAAAGCACAATGTTAAAGAAGAGCAGAAAGTTTCCTGAATGTTTTAAACCAAGATTTGCTTTTTTCAAAATGTCCCACATTTTCAGAGAAATAAGATGCAGGACAGAGGGCGTTTTCTTATGGGAAACAAAAGACTAAGCAAGTCTTCTAGAGAATGCTCCTAGAAAATTGACTGAGCCACACCTTGACTTTCTTTACCCCCCCCCAAAAAAAAAAAAAAAAAAAAATCACACTGAACAGAAAATTATGCAAATCTAACTTCTCAGCCAAAACAGGACAGAGGAGATAATCAGTGATGCAATGTATGATGTACAAGAAGCACTGAACAAAGCCTGGAGACAAAAGAGCTCAAGTCCAAACAGATGGATAGATAGATAGATAGATAGATAGATAGATAGATAGATAGATAGATAGATATCAGTGGACCTAATGTCAGTCCCAAGATGCTTTATGAGCACACATGAAAAAATTTCCACATGTGAAAAGCAGCTGCTTCTGGAAGATGAATGAGCACATTTTACATCACATTTTTTTTGTGAAAGGAAGTGAACATGTATAGTTTATCTAATTAAAACCGGAGATAAGGCAGGAAAGGGAGACAACTCTCCTCTTCATCCCAGCTTCCATTTAATGTCTCTCCTTACATAAAAAGGTATCAAAGGATAGAATTTAGATGCATGGGTTCCATTCTGAAATAAGGAATGTAACAGTCAATTGCACTTCCCCCTCCCACTCCTTCTTAGTCATTTTTAGTACACTATTTGAAGCTTAAAAATTGCCCTATTACATAAAGAATTTAAGAAAAGCAGCTTTCATTATTATTCAAGGTACAAGTAAAATATGAATTAAAGTCAACCACTCTGGAGACAGTTCCCCATGCAGGCTTCACTGCCATGACCCCAATCGCTCAGCACAGAGCAACTTGCAGGACCTGTCCCTCACAGTGTAATTTCACAATCAGTTTGAAAGACTATGCCATCCATCTCACATGCCACTCTGTTTTTACCAGCCTCTTTTTTAAAATGCTCTTCAAAAATGTGTCTGGTTCCATTAGGTTTCAGGTGGATGAATTCCCTGACCCTGCTCACCACTGGGCTGCAAGAACATTAAGGCTGGCACAGGCAAAGGGAAGAGAACAAGTGACTCAGGGAAAGAAAAGATGAGATACTGCCTTTGAAAGTGCCAAGTAACTCTGAATTTTGGAACTGCACCATTAGGATATTGCTTTTTAAACTCTAACTAGCAGTGTTGGTGTTCTACAAGATAGCACCTGCTAGTCCAATTTCAGCATAACAACTAGAGCTCAGCACTCGGCACATGCATAGTACTACTACTTCTGTGTACTGCTAGTAAAGAAACCCACCAATTCATTACATTTAGGCATGAAAACCTTGACAGATACACGCTAGTAGTCCAAACTCTGCATGCAGTAGCACCAAAGCCAAAGTTTCTCAAGCTGGATATTTTATTTTGGTAACAACAGTATGCAATGAGCCATCTTCTATTCTAATCCCAAATGCATGATCTACATGCCCATGCTACTAACTTGAGCCAGTGATACAAATTGATTTACAGATACTTTATCTTCTCTCACCTGCACTTGAAGTCACAGGATCCTGCAGCCAGCAAAACATTGTTGGGGTGCCAATCCAGACTAAGGACAGTGGAACGAATGGGCTTTTTAATGTGTTTGCTCACCCACCTAAATTTAAAAAAAAATAAAAATAAAAAAAATATATGACTCCAGACTCCCTCAAATCCATGAAATACTCCTCAAGAACACTCCTTGCCATAAATCACCCCAAAACACATCACTTTTGCAAAATACACATTTTAAATCCTATAAAAAAACTCATGTTAAATATATATCTCTTCACCTGAGCCATATTGCCTTTCCAAGTAATTTTCATAATGCATCAGACAGAACTCCTTCATGCAAATTTTGCCTGGTCCTTTACATCCTATGAGTAAGAGCTCACTTTTGACTGCAATATTGAGCTAAGAAGCACTATTTTTTAATATCACTAAGTAAAAATCCTCTCTAGCTCCTTCCAATGAGTTTTACAGTCATCTCTTTTGCCTACTGACTTTTCTAATGTTTAATAATACGACTGTAAAATTACTGTAACAAGTAAATGGGCAAACTGCCAGTTATATGACTAGTTTATACATCTCAATTATTTGAAGTACAGTGAAAAGTGGTCCTGATGTTGAATGCATCAATATTAGCCTAAACATGTCTCAGCAGATTTAGTTTGTTTGAACTATTTACAAAAAAGTAATGAAATCTGTTATTCACTTGATGGCCTTTGGGATGATGGTGCTTTTTCTCTGAATTTACTTTCATCAGGCACAAGCAGTTTTAAGGATCACATTAAGTTTTGTCTCCAACATAATGGGTTTTGATTCTTCTGCAGACAAGCGAAGCAGAGAAAAATATTAAAAACTGAGTATGCTGGAAAGCACGAAAGTCCAAAATAATATTTAAAATGTACTTTGCAGATGGTATCGCTGTTTACCATCTCCACATGGAAGACTGCATGCAGCACGGCAGACAACTGTGTTTTTATACATGTTTATGCAACCCAAAACAACAGATACTCAACATACTGATTTCACCTACAGGTGATATGGTAAATGTAGCTCCAACATGTGCCACTACAAATGTAGATCCATTTAAGATCAGAAGCACTAAGTTTAGATACCAAAGGAAAAAAAAGTTAATAGTGGAAGTATTTGTGATAGTCCTGTCTGAAATATAATAAACTATGATAAAAATACATGACAAAATACAAACAGGTAGATGACAAGCTCAAACATCTTCTAGTAGACCACCCTGGAGATAAGTGACAGACTTGAATTCTTTAATGACAAGAAATGGCCCAAAATAACCTATACAGAAGTAAGAATCAAGTCAAGGTTTCTTCATTCATTCTGGAAAAAGATGGTAGTGGGGAAACATTTCTGTTTTTTCAATCATACAGTTGTGGTAAATAAATTTTTACACTTTTAGAAAAGCAACATATATTTATGGCAGTCCGTTGGAACACATCCACACTAACATGTATAACCTGAAAATAGTCTATCAGGTGCTTCACCAGAGTAAAGAAGTAAAAGAGGGAATCCTCTCCCTAAGATGTAAAAAGTCCACAAAGGAACTGATGAAACCTATCCCTCTACATTTCTTGCAGCTTTCAGGAACTGGGAAAATAGTAACCTCGTTATCATCATTAAAATCCAGACTTCAGCTTCCCTGTGCAGATGTTAAAGGTATAAATGGAAATTAAACAGCTCACCAGTCATTTTCAGATTCAAAGTAGCACACAGATATAAGTCGAGCTCCACTTCCCACAGCAAATTTATTCTCCAAGGGTGACCATTTCACAAAGGTGGCTGCACGATTAATTCTCAGGATCACAAGGGTTGGTTTCCACACACCGTCTTTCTGACTCCAGACATAGGCATTACGGTCTGCACCGCAAGTTACAATGCGATCGCTTTTGGGAGCCCAGTCAATACCTGTAATTTAGAGTTCACATTAATAAACTTTTGCCTTTAGATACTGTTTGCTTTACAGTTAAGCCAAAACAACCTACCTCAGAGCCTCCTACCACAGAGACGCTTATTACTGTTATGTTAGTACTCCCATTTTTCACTTATTCTCTAGGCACCGTTTTCAACTGTTAGGGATATCGGTTTGTCCCTCCAGCTTTCATCCAAATCGCAGATCCCAGATTGCCAGCTCCCACCGGGAATCTGCCAGCTGAGGAAGCCCACCCTGCCGGGCCTGCCAACAGGTGGAGCTCTGCAGAGCGGCTGAGGCCTGCCCGCCCGCACGCTTCAAACCACCGACGTCTGCAAGAGACCCGTTTCAACAGCTGAAACCCAGCAATTCTGAAACTCTGCACAAAGCCTCTCACATCATTGTCTGCTTGCTGCCAGACCGCAGTTATGATCGAAAAGTTTAGATAGCAGGGGTTTGGGTTTTTTGTTAGAAGTTATCAGTCTTTATGTACTGATTTTTTCCATGCCTATTCAATCTGAGAAAGAAACATATACCAAACAAAAAAAAAACAAATGCAAAGAATGAAATGAAGCCTTTGTTAAGCCTGCCATTGCTTCTTTTCCATCCTATGCAATGAAGGATGTTCTCTACTAGGTAAGACTTTCCAGTCTTATTTTTCATCTTTCCTTTAGCATCCTTCTTTGAGATGCAGACTGCAATCCTGAACTCGCCTGCCACAAAATGATATTTCAGTGTTTTTTCATAAGTGCGTTCAGTATTAAAAACACTCCTTAAGCACACGAACTGAAAAAACTATAAAAGATGAGGGAAGAATTTGTACTAATTCTATCGTATTATTCATATATGGTCTATTTCAAAATAGGCTTATGCTTAAAAAGTTTAATTTTGAAGAGGCTGGTAGTCTGAAACCACAGTTACACGAGTCAATCTAGCACTGCTTTTGAAAGGGAGACCATCCTGCCTCTCTTCACTTCTCTTGCCTGCCACCTCCCTTGCACCAGCACCGGTGTTCTGACCCGTGGCACATTCAGCTTTTTAGCTTAGAACAAAACTAAGCCAGCAAAGAGGGAATAATGCTTTTCCTATAAGAGAACAAAAGCAGCTCACCACAATTCCCTGAATCAAGACACAGAAGGCAAGGCAAGGGACCTTGTCCCTTGTGAGCAGAAGCTGGAGTGGCAGAAGTTGAACCACTCCCATCAGAGGCAACAAGCGGTTTGATCAATCTCCTGTGTCTAACCACAGTTTAAGTCTACTCTTTACAAAAACAACCACAGCATTTAGTATTCCAAAGGTATACGCTGTGCAGGAAAGCAGGGAGAGCTCTTTTCCCAAGTCATGAATATTTGGCTTCTAACACTAACATGTACGAGTAAAATGCAGAGAAATGTCTTTGGGGAACAGCATGCCATTTGTAAATTTAGCCCAAGTGACTCTTCACAAAAGAGCACGTTCAGCTGTGCTCTTTGACAGCAAGAATGAGATAAATTGAATAAAGTTCCTGCAAAATGCTGTTGGGCAGATACTTCTGCCCATTAGTGAGCTGAGAACAGAATAAAGGATATTCCTGTTTTGGGCAAGTGCTTGTATTAATTACTTTAATTTCCTTAGAGAATAAAGCCCTTGTAAAAGTATCACCATAAAAAAACCCAGAAATATAAAAGACTACCACAGCACAATCACCTTCTAAAAAATAACACCTTGTGACTCATTGTGGCAACTCTTTTTACATTTTCATTGTGGATCTACAGATACTCTGGGCCTGCAGTAAAATGGGCTCACTGATGGTTTGTTTTAAGTCCAGGACTGACCACTTCAAGTCTTTATACAGTCCTTAAAAAAGGATATTTATTGCTGTCAGAAACCATAAATCAACACAACAGTTATATACTTGATGAAGTTTTAATACTACCATTTGAAAGGGAGCAGCATGTATCACCAGAAGAGTTTGTGCTACATCTAGATTACTTCAATAGACTGCAATTTTATTCTTATTATGTCACCATGGATGAAAAATAAGCAATAGATAAGAAAGGCTCAGTTACTGTACCAAAACGTCTAGAAATGAAATAGGGCTTTTCTTCCTAACATTCACTGCATGCAGTCCAGAAAAACACTGCAAAGCTGTCCGTAAGTGGGAATGCCAACCTATAAAAAGATCTATTTACTCAACACTTGCAGATTTCCTGTTCAGATTCTTGACTGGGGAAAACAGGGGGCGAGCAAAGTTAATGTCTGGCACAGCACAATCTTCTCTTACCTGTAATATGTCCATTATGTTCCTTTAGCTCATGAGCCTTTACCCACTGGTTCCCGCTCTTCTTGTAGATGTGGACTTCATGATTATTAGGGCTAATGGCAATTTCTTGAAGGAGAAATAAAGCAATCCAATAGTACAGAAGGCTTTTCAATACCAAACACTTTACTTGGAAAGACTTTGCAATCTATTACCTCTATTCTCAAATTTCAGAGCATTACGTGGGTTTTGTGAACAAAGGGCCAACATCCCCAGATAATCTTATATAATGACATTCATAACGTGGTCAGGAATATACTGCACCAAACGACAATACATCTGGAACATAACAGTCTACATTATAGTAGAAAACCAGGCTATTAAAAGAAAAGGCTGGTTTGGGGAACATCAAAATAAATGGTCAAAGAGGGTAAGGGCCAGGTCATCCTCATGAGGTGCAGACCAAGAGGCAAAGCTTTTTGGAACACTAGTAAGCCTAGATTTGCTCATATACCAGGGATCCGGCAATGGATCCAGCATCTGAAAAGGTCAGACTTAGAAGATGTGTGCTTTTTGGATTGTAAGTGGGACATTTAACATGTAGCACCATGTATTTGACCATACCTTCCCTAAACGTGATCCAGAACATTACAGGATCACAAACTGACAGCAAAGTGAAAACAGCAATTGAAAAAAAAATTAAAAATTAAAACTAAAATATTACTTACGGGTACGGTCTCTGTTCCATGCATGGCAGGTGATTGGCTCTAGTAAAAACTGATGTAGAGACATTCCGAGTTAAAGATATTCCTATGTTGTAAAAATTGAAAAAGCTGAAAGGTGTAAAATTGAAAACAAAAGACTTCTAAATTCAATAATTACTGAAACAAAATCAGCCTTCAACAACTACCAAGATAGTTTCAGTCCAGTATTACAACTTCTTACAGAAGATCACAACTTAGTAAAGAAGGGCACTAACGAGCTGCCTTTGCCATATGCCCTGATGAATTTTAACTGTCCTGCTTACTACAGCTAATTGTAATTGCCCTAAAAGCCGTATATGCTTGCTTCTTTGTGTATCCTCACAGACGAGAGGGCTGGTTCTTAGGAAACCTAACAAACCTAATTATTTCACTATAGAAATAGAATACTTGGGGGAAAAAAAAAATAAAACCAAGGGACATAACTAAGTGAATTGATTCGAAATCCTGACATGTATCAAAGCTCATAGGCAGCACTACAATAAAATATTTTTCTTGTCTTTTTCAGGTTAAATTGGTGTGTCCAGAACATTGATATGTAACTGTAATCTACTGATGTATTGTTTGATGAAGCCATTTATATGTATTCTAGGGAAAAATTATTAAGATTAGTAATTAATTAATAACTAATGTCTTCAAATTAATTCTAGCACAAAACTGTTTTATAGTTAGGCTTCTTCCCCCATGACATTCAAAGGCTAATAGAACAAGCTGAATCATTCTAGTTGTAACTATTTTGTTTTAAAAAAAGCTAAATACCTATTTTTTTCTTTAATTTATGACTGCTACAGTGCTGAACATCTGAAACTGGACGCACACTGACCAGCAATTACAAGGCTGTTTAAAATACTTATCATATTGTACGTCCTGTATTAATCAAGGGGAGCATAAATGGATGGAAGATAACATCATAAAAACTCAGGATCACCTGTAATAACTAAAATGTGCATAGCTCAATACATACAACTTGGATTTGTCAATTCCTTTCATATATTCCACTCATTTTCATAGCAATTTATTCTTGGCTGATGGATCAAAGTCTTTTTACCCCTACATATACATCCAAAAAGAAATGTCTCTGTGATGTCATTCCAAGACATCCCCACCCATTATAGCCTGAAATTACAACATACCCAAGTATGGCCATGTTAGCAGAGGGTGGAGACTTCAGGACAAGGTAGGAATTTGGAAGCAAACAGGAAATGAATGGCAGTCCAACAGAAACTTGGGAGTGAATGAAAGATGAGTACGCTCTTACCAAGCTTAGCGATTACTATCACACCACTAGTTTAACAAATATGCTGAAAGTGCTGAATCTTGGAGCTGGAATGATAAAGTACTTCGCCAATGCAAATAACTGGAGAGACTTTTTCTTTTCTCTCTTTTTTTTTTTTTTTAAGAAATCAAGCACTGCTATTTTAAAGAAATACAATTTACAGTTGCATTTCAAATGTACTTCAAATACAACTTTTAACTATATGAGCTTTAAGTCCAGTTGATCATTTCAACCAGCATGATTTTCATGGTTCTTCTGAGAATCATATTCTACCAATCAAGGAAAGCTATTAAATATGTTCAGTCCAAAACAAAATAATTACTTTTTATTAACGTGAAAACGTTGACATCATCCGAGTTACCTTTGACCTTGGACAACCATGATTTGAGATTCCATGTGTTAATATAAGCAAAACACAACTGCAAATTGCTTTTTCCACAATCTTACTTTAGTACATGCCAACATTCAGTAGCAGTACATTTCCATATACAGGAAAAGTCGAAGAACTGTTCTACGAACAAGGAATGCTCAGCCTTTTCTACTCTTTCCAAAATAAAATGTAAAAATATCCAATCTCCCCTCCCCAAGGAATGCAGCTATTTTGAAACACTTTCTAATACTACCCTGGTATTTTCTTCACAGATTGCCACTACACAGAAATGATATGGTCCCATCCTAACTTCCAGATCAGATTTTTACTAACCTACACACTGTTCCCAAAGATAGCCTAGACAAGCAATATGATCCCTTCCTTCCCATTGATAGAGTTTCTTGAGCACTGTAACTTGTAGCAAGCGCCTGTTTTCCATTTTGGTTTGCTAACAAACTCATAAAAAACAACAGTGATGATAACCTCAAAAAGCACTATTTCTGTCATCTGACAGTTGCAGTGCTATTTTCTTTCAGAAGATAAATCTTGATGAAGCCTTCCAGTTATACTTATTCCTTACCAATACATTGACAAAATCAAACTCACATTTCACTGATGAAAACACAACTGGCTCTATGACTCTTGATATAATTTGTATATAAACCCCTCAATGCCTTTCTGTCAGCCCACCTCAGAATCTCACGCAGGGAAGACACTGTTACAATAACTTTGTTAGCCAAGTACTTCACGCAGCTATCCCTGATCGTTTTTTTCAAATGCGAAGTGACTGTCCTTGAGTTTCAATAAGATTTTTTTTAAAGGGGGGGAAAAAAAAAAAAGGAAATCTGCACCTTTGTACAGCAAGAGTTCTTTCAGTATGCAGACAGAAAAGATCAAGGTTGGGCAGCACAGGACACAGCTGCTGTCATCTCTCAATGGGCTGAGAAATATGTGGTGTAAGGCAGCTAGCAAGGATGCAGACTCAGAAGCGGAGATAGCAAGTGTGTGTGTGAGAGAGAAAGGGATCTTTTTAATCCTTGCCTATTTTCAGAGCACCTACATCACTTGCAAACATCTGGAAGAGAAGTGCCTATAATTAAGGACTGCCTCCTACTACTGTCAGTCCCTTCCAAGTCACTCAGCACAGCTTTCCCAAGAGGGTGACTCCTCACAGCAAGCCGACTGACACAGGACCCATTAGCATTATAAAGCCGACCGCTTTGGGATGGATTGCGGGCTGCGGCCCTGCCCCGCGCGGATAACACAGGTGCACAGCGCTGCTGCGGAGGACCCGGCGGGGAAGGGGCAGGGCAGGGGGCAAGGCAGGGGCTGCCCCACCGAGGCCCTGCATTTAATTTTAAGTCTGAGAAAAATAAGCAATTTATAAACATCTAGAAGAAGGTGAATGCTAGCCAGTATGGCTTTGTCGTGAATGAACTGAGCCAATCTAATTTCCTTTTCTGGCAGCATAACAAGGCTTGAAGATAAGGGAGAAGCAGTATATGTCATATATCTTGATTTTTAGTAGAGCTTTTGACACTGGCTTGCAGGATATTCTAATAATAAACTGGAAAACCGGTCTAGATGATACTGCTTTGAGGGAGTTGCAAAACTGGTTGAGAAAAAATGTACTTGGTATCAGTGCTTATACAAGGAATTACCCTGGGTCTATTACTCATCTGTGATGAAATAAAGAACGTAATTACGGCATTCGAATGTGAGATCAAGTTTGAAGGCAGAATAAACACTGCCATAGAACTCAAGATTTGGTGGGAACTCTATTGAAAAAATAGGATGCGGTTCAGTAGCAGGCGCACTGCTGCACACTTTAATGCAATCAACTTAAGAATTACAAGATGGAAGAATTGGGCAGCTAGCTGTGCTTCAGGAAAGGATGGAGGGGCTGCTGTGGCTTGTAAGCTGGATAGGAGTCCCTAATGTCTTGCTGTTGCAGAAGAGGGAAACACCTTGCAGGTCTATATAGCTAAGAAAATGCTGCTAATGCATACACAGGAGTTCTGCGATGCAAGAGTATGTCCAGTCCTGGGCTCCACACATGAGAAATAAGAATGGTTTGGAGAAAAAGGTGGCAATTGTGACCACAGTCTTTGCCGACATCACTTTTGCTGAGCCTATTGAGAGGACAGAAAGCAGGAAAGAGGTGGTAAATCTTCAAATAGATAAAAGGCTGCTGCTATGAGGAAGGGAACAATTTGTTCCTTTATATCCACTGGGGGTAGGGCGAGAAGTCATAAGCTCAGATAACAGCAAGGCAGATCTAGGTAACAGTGAAAAAAAATTCTCAGTGATTCCTTTGAAGCAGTAAAGCCCTGTGTTGGACTGACTTGGCAGGACGTAGGGCTCTTAGCAGTTTTTAAGAATGGATCAGACAAGTATTTGTCAGAATAAGATCTTGCATTTGTGAAGGAGGCTGGAGTCAGTGGTCTAAACCAATGTTGCTCGATTCTGTAACTGCGAGATATGTAATCATTGCAGCCCTTATTGGCTTAACAATAAAACTAGATCAGCTGCACAGATTAAAGATACGCAACTAGGCCAAGTAAAATTACGTAACAGGAATGAAATTACGTTTAAGTATGGTTTTATGTTTACAAAATTATTTTCACCAGATGGAGTGGAAGTATCTAAATGAAGAACTCTGCAGAATTTTTAAGCATTAATAGCTAAGGCCCTGCCTCCAATGAAGCTTTCTGGAGAATTTTCCACCATTTTTCCTGCTGTACTGCTGATACAATTATGCTGTGCTAATCTGGAAAGGATGCCAATGTTTTTGAGATTAAGGCCTCAGAATCAAGACTGAACTGATCTTAGTGGAAGTAGTTTAGATGCAGTCTGAACTTAAGATATGTATGGAAAAAATGTGAGCTGGGACATCCTCATGCAGCATACACATGCAGATAGGTAGCAGCTAGTCAAAAAAAGGTCTTTATATATACATATGTGTATATAACAGTGTGTGTATTATATACACTGTTACATATACAAACAGGTAACTGCAGATGAAAATATTTGCCTCAAGAAACATTGTAGATGTGCATTGTTTACCCTAGTATCTGAGAATATAGCAGTTCCCAGTATAGGGCCATATGCCTCATGTTTAAAAGAAACATGCTGCAAATGTAATTTTTCCCCCTAATTTTATTATATCCCCTCTTTCTCTGGAACTGCCCTCTAGATCACAGTAATTTGTCAAAATCAGTTTTTATCAATAATATTCTTGAATTACCAAATATTGCCTTAAGGTTAGATAAAGTCACTGATGAACTAAATAACTGCAAATTTGGGATTTCTTTAAGCAAGGAAAGACAATCCTGATGTCCTGCTTTGTGTCCCCCTTGCCAACTCCTGTTTTAACTTTGTGGAATCTGTGATGGTCATAATACAGAATGAGAAAGAAGAAAGACTGCTCCCACTGCGTACAGCTTGACCAGGCTTTTTCAGTGCAGTCTTTTTGCATACTGGCTTTCTAGGTAACGATGAGCTTGATACTGATGGCTTTTCACTGCTGCCAGAGGAGATCTATGGTGAAGCAGGTAGGAGCATGCCTGCTCGGCCGCCAGGCCCCCAGGCTCAGGCTCTAAATGGCCACCTTTGGAGCAAAGTGTAAAGTGTGTGACATCGGGCAGCATCCGCGCTCTGTTAGCCTGCTTTTCAAAGGTTGTATGCCTAAATGCATTTGTTCCAGTTGTCAAGCAGGGCTTGGTGAACAACAGCAGGGGTGTTTGGATGGCAGCAGTGTTTTACTCTAGCTCCTACAGAAAATGATCACTAGAAAAGAAACAGCAGCAGTGTTCACTTTTTTTTTTTTCCTTTAGATTATGGCAGCAAAATTGTGCATTGGCATTGTTGATATTGGCAGGTTCAAGGCATCCCCTAAGGATCAGCCCTCCTAATTCTGGAGTAACTCTCCCACAACCAACAAAGCCTCATGTCCTGCAGACTGTACCCCACTGTGCTGCCACAGGAGCTGTTTCTGCCTCCCAACTTGTTTGACTTTGTCCTTTCTGTGCTACTCTACCCTCCTGTTACAGCACCCTGCTATGTCTAGCATCTTAGTTTTGTGCAGCAACCCAGAACACTGTTCTGCTGTCTTGCTGTGAACAAATTCAAGTTTTTCCCCATACAATAAGCTTTATTAAGAATGTGAATGAAGGCTGTTGATGAGGGGTATTATTCACAAGAGATGGCCCAGATTGTACCTTCTATCCCTGACTTGAAAAATCCCAAATCTGTGTTAGCACAGATCCTTTTCAAGTAGTGTTGGATACCTTCTATCATTCCAGGTGTACTTGAGAAGTATTATATATTTGCAAGTTTTAAGATCTGACACACAGATCATTCTTCTATCTGGAGATCATTGCACACTTTTTTGTCTTCTAGGCTTTTTCCCAGGTAGGCGACTTCTTGATATCTCTGACCTGTTTTAATTAGTACTACAGCAGTTTTTCAATGGGCGGCTCTTGGCAAGATACACAGTACTCTGGAAGAAAAGAGGATACTGAAGCTGTATTGCTGTAGCATCTTACTTACCTTTCAAAGCCTTGCTAGGAAGAAAGGGAGAAATTCTCTTATGTCTAGGCACATTTGATAAGCAGTGATGTGCAACCCCTTGTTTTTACACCAGGGGAAGGAGGAGGGGGAGTAGGAATTGGGTGGTACTTGCTTTGTATGGCTTTGGCCCCTGTTTTCCCTGCTAGACTGCTGGAAAGTACAGAAGTGTCCTGGAGTACCATGCCAGGGTGAGGTGGGCTTTTCCGTAAGATTGATTCTTGCTGTGCAGTTTTGGTGCCCTTGAGCAAAGCTTTAGCCCTTAATGTGCATCCTTTCTGGAAGTAGAAGGGTGCTGTTCTTTTTCCTCTTTCTGTTTTACCATTAGTAAAACCACATCTGTACTAACCACTAGCCATTTCAGAATTGGTCTCCGCATAAAGAGACTTGTGGAATATCTGTTTCCTTTTGTAGGAACTGCATGAGTCAGCTGGTGTTCAGAACACACCTATGTTTTCCTCATCTCCATCCCACACCCTTTTCTGCTCTAATAAATTCATGGCAGGTAGGTTCGAGCATGTGAGCTCCAGCTTCGGTGCCTATTCCTGAGCCGCTGACAGAGAGGAAGAGGATTGAAGTACTTGGATAATCTCCTCAGAAAGCGAGCCCTTTGCTCGCTGAGACACAGTCCCTGGTGTGCAGTTTGTTTCAAGCTGATTAAGCCATCCTATCTCCCACTCCTCTGCATCATGCAGTTCATGTATGATCTTCCTTTACTTGGCCAGGCTCTGGATAGCCTCCTGTTCCTGTACCACAAAGTTTGAATTAACAAGAGAAATCTTTGCACTGGAAAAAACTGACCTGGAATATATCTGATATCTGTGTGTAATGACATCAAGATGAAGAGTACAGTCACAACCCTAAAGAATGATAGTTTGTAGTTATTTTTTAACTTGTGTATTCATGTCTGTGCACATATTAGAGGCTGTATTTGAGGACAGGAATTGGCTGCAAAGCAGGGAGAGGAGAAGAATCCTTTGTAGAGAATGATGCACACTTTGGAGTGACTGTCTTCAAAGGTACACACAAGTCTACAATGGACCACATGTCTGGCGATGCTGTCGGTATAAATTGAATGTGTGCTTCCTGCAGTATGTGTTCTGGAGAGGCAGAATGCCCCCGGTGTGCCCAAGGTGTGATTGTGTGATCACAGAATTATCTCAAGTTGGAAGGGACCCATAGGGATCATCGAGCCCAACTCCCAAGTGGTGAAACAGTGAGCTGAAGCGGGGAATACCTGCTGCCTCTTCGATCTGCCTCTTCTAAAGAAGTTTACATTTGTTCTGCATCTTTTCCAGTTGCTCCTGCATGCACTAGTTGGTTTTGTAGCCATCTTTTGTGGAAGGCTGGCTCCTTTAGAGGCCTCTTGCTCTTGTGCAGAATTTTCTATCTCCACATGGTCTTTCTGTCAGGAGTCTAGCTCTATTTCCAGTTCCTTATACTGAAAAGGAGCATAAGGATAATTGATGTGCAGTTAGGAGGATCAGAAGAATAAGAAGATGGTATCTACCCCAGACTTGAAGCTGCTCATGCTCTAGAGTTTTGTTGCAGTGGAAAAATAAATGGCAAGTCATGCCGCTGATGATGGTACTCTTTGCAGATTCTCCTTCGTGGGTGTAGATCAGCTGCTGACACCAGTGGCTTGTTAGTGCTGTGCTCGGGCACCATAACGATTCTGATCAGTGAGTTGTGCGCAGGGTGCAAAGTGCTGCAGTTCTCTTGCGCTCCAGTGGGTTGAGAGTGTCCTACATGCATCTTTTCTGCCTAGTCTAGCTATTTCCTTAAATTAGTGCATTCCCTTTGGGATGCGTTGATTGTTAAATGAAAATGTTCTTTTTGGGATACTTGTGCTGAATGTGGAAGCTCAGGTGCAGGAAAGAGTTTCACAGCTGCTCTGTTGGAATGATCTTTCTATTATATTTGTGTATGTTTTTCATGATGGTGCTTTTTTTTCTCCTTTCAGGGCTAACTGCTCAGCTTCTTCCATCTTGACTTACCAGTCTTTTATTGCAGTTTAATAGTTCTTCTTAATCTTTTCCAGGTGCACGTAATGATCCTGCTCCTGACATGCATCTTTTTGTCACACGGGAAGCCTGTGAGGAAGGTATGAAATAGATTGACAGCATAGCTATTTGTACAAATCATTGGAGGCTAGGATATGTAGACCTGATATCTGTATGTCACCTTCTGAGAAATTTTGCCATATCTTTAATTTTTCTGTGTATCATAGGCTGTCTTTCTAACGACTGGATCCACAATTCACAGAAATCAAAGGGAGTGATCCCAGCTGACTTGGACAGCTTTAGATCCGACCAGAAACCAGGTGGTGGTATGCTCGCTTAGTACCACTGGACAAGTTAAAGGTATTATCCCAACCTATTATTAAGTCAATAGCTTTAGTTCTAATGACACTTCAGGCTTTTATTTCTACCCTTCAGTGGAAAGAAGGTGGCTGAGTGTGTGCTGTAGATGGAAGGTGAAGATATTGTCTGAACATGCAGCAGCTGAAAGCACAAAGGTGGCAGAAGGCTCAGCCTCGCTCTGGGAGGAAAGGCTGTGCGTTAAATCCACAGCTAGCTATGATATTTCTGAAGTGCCAGTTGTCAGCGCAGTGCCAAAGGAGCAATCTGCTCAGTGCTGGCAACTTTTCTCCCCTCTGTGCCAATTACGAATGCCATTGACTAGCTAGAGGGGGAAGCCAGCCCACTCTTTGTGGAGGCCTGATAGGTGTGATGAGTGGAGTTGTGTAATAAGTGAAAGAAAGGACAAATCGAGAGGAAATGGAGGAATTCCTCAGGGTGCCATCTGTGATGTAGATTACCAGGGAGGCAGAGAGGAAGTAGATTTCTTCTTTTGTGGATTAATATTGCCAGGCTGCAATCAGTGAGCTAACATGCATTCTGCTTTTCAGGATCATAAAAAGCAGTGCAAGTGCTAACATGTATATTAACATTCTGGTTTCAAAGCAGCACTGGAGAGAAATAATGGAATATATATACACCTTAAGGTTTCCAGCTACCAGTGTAAAGGGCAGAAAGGTGGGGAGGTGACTTATATCAGCCACAGATTTGTGCTCTCATCATGCGCTCAGTACTCACTGATGATTTCCTCATGCTCGTTAGTAATGTGTTGAAGGTCAGGCTCGGTCTTTCATTTAATAGTAAGCAGACCCAGAATGTCTTATCTGCTCAGCTTTTCTATTTGGTTCTCAGAGAGATGATTTGTGCATCACAGTTTTCTGTAGAGTTTGTTTTTTCTCTGTAAAATTGTGCGCTGTTAAGCCAAATGGGATTCATCCCCACCAGATCTGCATTACGGAACGTTAGGACCTGTGTATTTACTTGCATGCTAAATGAGAGCTAAAATGATTATATACCTCTGTGGCAGAAATAGACCCAGTTGTTTATGAAGGTCTTGAGTCTGAGTCTGTTTTTCCGAATTTCTTTGTGTATGGATTTGAGTTTATATACCAACATTATTTATTTCAGAGTTTTGCTGCAGTAGCAGCAGCTGGCTTTAGACCCGATTGAAACTCTATTTGATTGCATTCTCAACAAACATAGTCTTTACTCCACAGTTTACAATATGTATGTGTCTTTTTATCTCATGGAAAATATGAGCCCCACAGCTCATTTAGTGCTTACTGTTTACTGATATGAATCATTGGAGGACTGTTGTTGTTGCTGCTGTAAAAATAATAAATAAATAAATAAATAAATAAATAAACACTCTAAGGAAGGAGAACTACAAAAGCTTTAATGGAAAGACTACATTCTAGCAACACAAGCTGCTCTTCAGCAAAACAACATCATGTAAATGTGCCATTGTGTTCCAGAATGCTGCACAAGTTCTGTGCTACGTAGGTTTTGTATAACCAACTAAGTTTAAAACCCCAGATTTGGTATGGAGATAGCAGTTCACCTGATAAAAATGTATCCTTTTGTTATGAGTCAATTGGAAGTGAATGTATTGGTTGCATTTTTTAACCTATTTGAATAAAAAACACATTTACAACTCAGTTTTTATAGCTGATGTCCCATAATTGCAGCTGAGAATTGCTGCTTGTATTAATAGTCCTTTCCAGAAGTTATAGTCTTCTCCTTGGAAATGTTAGCATGTGTGGTCTTTATGGGAAGAAACTGCAGACTATAATGGTGAATGTTAAAGTAGCCTCTTAAATCTATGCACAAAATGAAATGGCAGGTATGTTATTTTGTACTGCAATCTGTAACGCAAGGATGCTTAAAATTTCACTAAAATGGATCTCGCTGTGGGCTACAGTCTATGAAAGAAATCTGAGCACCATGGAAACAACTAGTAGAACTGTAGTTTCAATGGAGGCAGAATTTTATACCCTTTTAACATGGGTTTTTCAGAAGTACTCAGCACTGTCTTAACTCTTCCTCCAAATTTGCTAAAAGTCTTTTTCATAGACCTTCTAGGAAGAAAGCTGGGCCAGGATGGTGCTTTTTTAAAAATTGTGCTATCAATATACCTCTAAAGACTGAGCTCTTCATGTTCCATAGAATTATCAGACCTATCTCATAGACCACTGTTAACATTTATCCATTATTGGCCTAATCCTCCACTTCTTATCCAGAGTTAAGTTTTAATGTTAAACCACATGCACATAAACTCCCTGACAAAATAGCTGTTGCATAAATAGTTGTACTTTCTCTGTACATGGACACTGAGTTCACTACGTCTTCTCCACAACCTTTCCCTCTCCCGGGGTTTGCTCGCTGCCCTCCAGGTGGGCTGTACTACTTCCAGCTCTGGCTGTAGTGGGCAGGTACTGCTCCTGCAGCTCCTTGTGCTGGTGAGCATCCTCACCCGTTTCAGGACCTTTGGATCCAAAGCAGATGAAAGATTAATGTCAATAATGAAGGGAGAGGAAGCTGCAAGATGTAGGAGGTCTCTCTGCAAAGATATTCTTTAAGGGGATGCCAGATTTTTTTTAAAAACAACAAGGCAAAAAGCAAAACCAAACCCTGCAAAAACCCCCCAGCACTGTATCTCAGTATCATGTGTGCCTGTCTTACATCATTGTTGCTACACTGACTTTAAGAGAATTACTTCTGACTGAGACTGATGTATCTGAGGACAAGTTAGGTTTGTGTGTCTATATATATACATGTGTATATAGAGAAAGACTCCTTGTTGGTACTCTTTAAGTTACTAAAATTGGATTTTTGTAGCAATTGTATCACTTTATTCCAAGAGACTAGCCTTTTACTAATTTACTTAGTTTTATTTTAGAAATGAAGAGCCAAAGGAAGCTCCTTAGTTTTACATCTCTGTTAGTTTCTAATCCATTTCTTGGCTATCCTCTTCAAACAACAATTACAACTTCTCTTAAAAGTAGAACTTTTTTGGTTTAATTACATATGAACAGTTCTTTGGGTTTCTAGTTTGACAAAAGCTGATAGTAATGCTTGTCTTGTATAAGGTTTTTTGGAACTGCTGCAGATTGAAATTGGTATGAGTGGGAGAGCCAGGGCTTTTGAATATAAACTCCCAATTTGTTCAAGATGTCTGTCTAAACAAGAGTACATCATCTACCACTTTGTTGCTTAAGCTATAAAATAGAACTGATACTTTTTTCCATCGAGGGACCTGCTTCCACCCTCTCCAGTCCACCTTGACATGCTGTTGCAGTTTACCGAGCGTCCTGACAAGCTCACTGTTGTTCCTGTTGGCGTGATCCAGTTGCATTTCCATGCTGGTCATGTCAGAGTCCATCTTCTTGAGCCTGAGAGCTTCAGCACTCCCCTTCGCTGCAGTCTCCAGACTCGCCTGCAGAGACTCAATTGCATGCTGGTGATTATTTCTGTGGAGTCCAGTGAAGCATATGGTACAGCATTCTGTTATGTTGAGTCTGATCCAGCCTTTGTATCAAACTATTGCCCACCAAGTAATAAAAATACAGTAACTTTTAAAACCTGTTTAAAACTGAGATACCAGGATTTTGCACCAAGCCATTCCTAAGTACCTTCTTTTTAAAAGGCAGGGCTAGGAGGGCTTTCAAGAGGTCATCTTAAAAATCTACTGCCTAAAATCTGGATCACCTCCTGCTAAACCAGTCCCACTAGACAATGTGTCACCAGACTGCACTTAACTCACAGTAATGGAGACTCTACAACCTCCAGCCAATCTGGTCCAAGTAGTAATTCCCTTTAATGATTATAAAACTTTCCTAGTGTCTAACTTAAAACCGCCATGCTTTGCCTGTGGCTTAATGTCTTATCATCACTATACTTGCTTGTTTCAAGTTTCTCCTCCTTATGTTCTCCTGTCAATGTCAGCTTTAACCTGAGCCACTTTCATCTGAATGCGAATCAGTTTACTTTCTTCAGCCTGCAAGGAAGGGTGCAATGGATGAATAAATGCCCTTTGTGGGGTTCTACATAAAAAATCCATCTGATGGAATGTGGGCAGCAGGCAGCAGGCTGGCATGCAGCTCTTGCATCTGTAGTACTGGTACCTCCAGGGAAGACTGCTTCCTCCAGTGCCACCTGCAGTTCATCCTTCTCAAGCTCCAGTCTCTACCTTTTGCAGCTCATGAATGCTCTTCCCTCCCTTCCCAGATGACTGATTAGATCCTTAATTTCCTCTAGGGAAGAAAACAGATATTTCATATGATAGGTTTATTTCAAGACTGTGAACTTTACCAAGTGCACCAGACATATTCTTTGAATGGAAATGGCATGAAATGGTTCCAGTCACTTTATATCAGCTGCCCTTTTCTTTCGTTGCTAAGTATTATCCTGGATTTGTGACTGAGCCCTGCTAGCTGCATATGTTCATGGTGGTGGAAGAATGAAGCCCATTAAATCAAGAGAAATTTTTTCCAGTTTTTATCCAGCTTTCCCATATCCCCCTTTCAGATGATTGCTCTCACAAAATGAAAACAGGACACCACATCATCTCTCCACAGCAGAATGGGGCTCTCTGCCAGCTGATGTAGGCCAGAGCAAAGGGTTGGGGGAGATAGCCCAGAAAACACTGACTCTGTGCCAGAGAGTCCATCACTGTTTTCTGTTGGCCACAAGGGCAGCAGATTGTAGCATCTTCTAAATATTTACAGTGTCATCTTCCAGCCTCCTGTAAGAGATCAATTTTTGCAATTTACCAAAGCGGTTTAAAAAAAAAAAAAAAAAAAAAAAAAAAAAAAAAGCGCCAAGGCAGCTGGTCTCCCTGTACAGCCAGCGGGGGAGAAGTGATGCCAAGAGAAAGACTCTGAGCAGGAGTTTAACTGACTTGCTCTGAACTGATTCCTGGAGATGCCTAATCCTCCTCACTGAGGTTAAAGACAATGTTGTGTTCTCAGGGTAAAGCTGGCCACTGTTAATAGTCCCCTGAGTGAATTTCTCAGAATTAGAGAGAACGCTGATAGCCAGAACTTGGACTGCAGCCTGTGTCTTATTTAAGCCTAATGCTGTAACCAGTCCATTATTCCCTTAGGTGAAGCTCTAGTGGTAATATATGACCCAGCCTGGAGTGAGGACCTAATATACAGTGAGTACAACCAAGCTGCTATTGTGATCACGTTTTGAGGGTTCAGAAAGGACCTCAATCCTGAATGTCCCTGGAGTCGGTTCCCTGGAGGCAGAACACTGGTGCTAGTTACAGTTGTGGGTGACCCAATAGGGGTGACGTATGTGAGCATAGATTCGGTCCTAAGAACAGAATCTAACCCGCAACTTTAAGTGCATCAAATATACGTCAGAGAATGAAAGCACTGCTAGAAATAAGAAAAATAAAATTGGTGCTAGAAGACACCACAAGAGATCATTAAGTAGGAATCAAGGGGCTTATGATTTGCAGAGTTTTTTAACATCAAGCCAGTGCTTACCCTGAAGGGCCTTGTTCTTCTTCATAGATTCTGTGTGCTTCAAGGATTCTTCATAGACAGCCTTAAGCTCAACATTTTCATTTGTGTACATTCCTTCTGGGAATTATCCGCTTCCACCTGCAGCTCTTTGCATTTTTTGTTGCCATTCTGCTAGCATCTTATCAAAGGCTCTCTGCTTCTTGTCCAGGGCAGCACAAGCAGCATTGGCCTGGAAAGATAAAGCCAAGCATTCACCAGACACAAGTTTTCTTTACACTTCACTTCTCTGTGTGTCCTGCCAGCTAGTCACAGTTAAATTGGCAGCCACTCTAATGACTGGCAGAGTTTCTCTTGGTCACTCTGAATGGATGATTAAAATGTTTACGAGGCTTTCTTTCCTCACCATTAGGAATTTAACAAGATCACCCAGTTCCCATCAGTGTGATAGTCTTCCTTGCTCCTGTGGTTATAATGATGCTGCTGTGGAGCAAATGTTTTCCACTTCAGATATTCCTTGTGCAGATGTGCTGTTAGTAATTGCCTGGGTTGATTAGTGTGACTCTTTCTATTTCAAAGACGATTCGGTTACAAACAAGATGTTACTCAAGACTATTTTAGACTGTGTTTAACTGCTTGTCATGAAGGGAGGGAATAAAGGTACATTTTTTCTTTCCTGGGAGCTTTTAATCACAAATATTCTACATATCCTTATGATCCGCACATGCGTTCAGATACCATGGTGACAAGCACACCACAGGAACCATAGAATAAAGAACTGCTTCATTAAAGAAAGTGATGGTGAGATTTTTTTTTCAGCCCAGTAATGTAATGCTGTATGTGGGATTTTCGGCTCTTGAGACCTGTTCTAAAGCCGACTGCAGTCATTGGCAGGTACCCAAGGACTTCAGTGGATTTGGAACAGCCTTTGTGCCTATTTTAAGTAACATTTTTATTCAAATGTCCCACAGTTGCACTACTATTCATGCTCTTACACTAACACTAGCAAGAGTAGAAATACTAATTTAATGAAGGAGTTTTCGTTGTTAGTGTTTAAACTACATGTTGTTTAGATCTGCTTTGAGTATGGTTGTTAATAACCAGTGGCCAACCCACTGGTACTGCAACACTGAATAGTTCAAAGCAGGATATCATTATCCTTAAAAAGAAGATGAATACCTTGCCTCACAGTAAAGGAGGGATTTTTCTTTAGCTGTACTCTTGTTTCTGGAAGTCAGTTAATGAGCTTACGAGAAGCATGCTGTGCGCTCCTAGGAATTAGCTGCAGCTCTCATCTGGGTTTTCTCTTGATGTGATAAATCTTAGCCTTGCTTCTCATGGCCATACAGATTACTTGACGTTTAATAGAGAGATCTTAAATGTTAAGAAATAAGGGACCAGTCCAAAGCTGACCTGAGTTAACAGAAAGACTCCCAGGGCTTCCAGTACCAGGTCTTAGATCTTGCTGGTCAAGCTTGTGCTGGATGCACTCTTGAGTGGCTGGATTTCTTGCCTTCTCAAGGTCAACAGTGAGGTCCTCCACTTCATTCTGAAGTCTCTGCTTAGTGTTCCCTGTGTTGGCAACCCAGACTCGGGCTGATTCAGCTGTCTCCCCTGCTTCTTGGAGCCTCACAGCCCGCCTTGTCCTGAGGGAAGGAGGGCAGAAATATCCTGGTGAGTAGTCCATGGAGTTAGGAGTGGTAGGAGTCAGCAGCCCTCATGTCTCAGAGTAACATCACTGTTTTCACCAGTGAAAAGGTGAAATCTTGGCAGCAGTTTCAGAAAAGGGACTGTAAAACCATTACTAGGATGTGACTGGTTCTTCCCCTCTCCTGGTAGATATGGCATATTGGGCTGCAGCTCAGGTCATCATTGCTGGATTGTTACCTGGTGATAGACACTTCCACCTTCCATTCCAGTAGGATGTTGTCTAAGAGCAAAGTAGCTTCCCTCCCTGTGAATATCCCTGGTTCTCAGTTCAAAGTCATGCAGAGATGTGGTAGTTTATTCCATTCGTCTCAACCTGTTCAGGCACACAGTGAAACCCTCCAGATACCTTAACTTTTGTTGATATTATGTGAAAGCACCTTTATGTTAGCGCTGTTAGAGACTACTACAAAGATTGGCTCAACTTCTAGCCTGTAATAGCAGATCTCAAGGACCAGATTCTAAGGGATTTCATCTGGTTTGGTGCTTGCTTCATTCTTAGGAAATGCTAGTGGCTTTTGTAGGGCTCCTGGAAGAGTAAAGTCCTTGTTGGAATAAAGAAAGGCTATCCAAATTCAAGCCTTTATCAGAAATGTTCAGTGTTTGTTTTCTGTTGTCAGTGTACACGTGTTAGGTCTCAACAGTCTCTATTTATTATTACATGTATTATTTTTTTCTCTTGCCTGGAGCTCTTTGCTTTCTGTTACCAAATTGAGTCCTAACTGATCACATCTATAAGCTGTGACTCAGCAGCCAAACTAAATAATGAGACTGCCACAAGTCCCATCCCAGACTCCTTGAAAGCTGAGTGCTCACTTGGTTTCTTCCAGCTCTTTGGTTCTTTCAATGGCATCAGTCCTGTATTTAGTCCTCCAGACTGCGACTTCAGGACTGAGTTTAGAGATCAGGCACTGCAGTTCAGCTTTGCGCTCCTCCTCTTCCTCCAACTACTCTTTCAGTGGGTCCACATCATGCCTGGTGTTGGCCAGGCTCACTGCAGCAGCAGCACAGGACTAGGGATAGCACAGCCATTACTGTGTCTGTCCTTGTTGGATGTATGAATGCCCTGACCTCACTCCCCACACCTGCAGTGCTGCTCTTGAGCAACTCAGTTCTGGACCAGTTTTGAAGCATCTTGGGCTTCAAAATATCTTCCTGGTCAGGAGCCAAGTTTCTGTTCTCCGTACCTGTTTTTTGCTGTACTGCAGTGAATTGGATTGAGCTCATACAGCTGAAAACAGAACTTGGCTTGTCATCATCACTGTTTTCTCTCAAACAGTGTTTCAAAAGAGTTATGGCAGTAAACCCATTTGGTGATTGTTCTGAACACAGAGACGATTCCTGCCAGACTTTTGATATACAGGTGCAGCACTAGAATTACTCTTTGGAGATAAGCAGAAATTTCCAAGACAGATGTCTCAGAGACCTGAAATGCTGGTGTATTTTGAGCCAAACTTGTGCGATCTATGCAAATAAACTGCTGCACAATCCACTGAATGGACAGTGGACTGAGAAAATATGTGAAAATCTGCTCTTTGCTGCTGACTCATAGGAGATTCTGTATTATTGTATCCATACAAGGCTCATGCCCCCCACACTGTCTCCAAGATCAGCTGGTAACAAGCCCAGAGATTAATTTAGATGAGAAAGGTTTCCTTTGTGAGAGCTAACACAAAAGATTTGTTACTCTGAAGTGGACAGCATGCAAAAGAGCAGGCACAGCATGTCCCATGGTAATAACCACCTCTGTAGGCAAGTTGGTGGTCCCCAGTACCTTTGACTCTTCATCCAGCTGCCTCTTGAAGTCATCTGCTTGTGAGGTGAGAGAAATCTTCATGTGGACAATCTGGTTAAGCCTGCTCTGAGCTTCCTTGTGCTCCTGACTCAGCTGGCTGGTTTTGGCTGTGGGAAAACTGCGTAAAGAAGCAGCAGAGGAACTAATTCAAGCTAACTAGAGAGACAGAGAAGTGAAGGCTAGAAGAAGGACTGGGCAGATTTGCTAGAGGAAACAGGGCAGGGCTGCCAGAGCTGGATGAAATGTAGGGGAAGAGGAGGATCAGAAGGAGGTAACACTGAACAAAGCTGTCAAGGAATTTACCTTGGAGCCTGATGGCATTAATTTCAGCTTGGCTCTTCTCCACCTCAGCCAGCTGGGCATTGGCTGCAGACAGGTTATCTTCCAGCTTGTGAACATGAGCATCTGAGTTCGGCTGTAAGAGAGAAGTTAGTCATATGATGCTGAGTAAACCTCGAAGGGCCAAAAAATCCTCCCTCTTTTGCAAACTCAGTTTATTCCAGTTGGTTGTAATTACAATGGGATGACTGTAATAGCCAGGGGGAGTGCAGAGTGTCCTGATCTTTAGCGGGAGGGATGCCCATGCCATCAGTCAGGACAGGCAGCATTCAGCACCACCTGCAAATCACTGCTTTCTGCTGTCAATTGGCTCCCACTGCAGAGGGCTGCATTCTGCCTTGCACTGATGGCTGCACTCGTGGCTGCATTGCTGGTTTGTTGAGGAATTCCCTGCTGGCCTCTCACCTTGGATTTCTTAAGAGACTCCATACTTGCACTGAGGTCACCCATCTTTGCTTTCATGACCTGTTCGTCCATCTCCAGCTTCACTTTCACTCGGGGGCTGCTCCACGAGCTCTGCCGTCTCAGCCTGGCAACTGAGAGCTTCCCGCGCAGGTCAGAGCCTGTGGCCTTGCTCTGCAGGGCTCCCTCCTCCAGCTCGAGGAGCAGCTTCAGCAGCCCAGCTTCCTGCTTGCAATTCTGTTAGATCTGAGAAGGGGCCAAGTACTTCTTGTCAGCTGGGATCTGGCAGCCCTGGAGGCTTGGTAAGGCCCTCAGGGATGCTTTATAAGAAAGGCTTCTGGAAGCCTTTTATTTAGCTTTTATAGTCTCTTTATTTGGGACAAATACCATCTTTGGTATTAAGCCATTAGAAGGTCAGTATCTTCCAGAAAGATTAAACATCTCTAGGCCTCCTTGCTAAAGCTCAGAGTAATTCTCTGGACTGCACGCTGTGTATTTTCTTTGCAAAACAATAGAAAATACATCTAATAGTTCTGCCTCCTCTTTTTAATGTGTGCTCCTGAATTAGAAACTTTCTAGTGAATCTCTGATATCCTTCCACTTCAGTTCTATAGGAATAATAAAGCTTATGGGGAATTTCATGGAGCCTTGGTGCTTTACCTCTTCCAAGGTTCGCAGTGTAAGGGGAAGGTTGGGTAAGTTCTGCAGGATCTGGCCTGCTTAGGAGCTCAGAGAAGCTGCTGAAAAAGCTGCTCCTTTGGAGAGTCCAAGTGATGTTTCTCATCCTCCTAGGAATAAGACAAGATGCTCAGATGCTGGGAAGGTGTCTGACCTGAGCAGCTGTTGCAACACCAGCTTCTTCCAGGCAATCTTTGTTTCTCCACCTAGTGGGAAAGAGGGGAACAAATTCTTATTTCATGCCAAAGAGCCTGTGTATACTTAGAAGTATAACCATTTTGGAAACAACGGCAGCAAGTGTGAGGCATAATCAGAGAGGGGATAAGAATTCCCCAACACTATGCTCTGCTTTAACTGACGTTGCTGATTTTTGTGCCACTGGACAAGTTCCTTTACCTCTGTATTCCCACCTGTGCAAGGTGTTCAACAACACTGACCTATCTGCTGGTACAGTTGAGAATTAATTAGCTAGCATTTCTAGAGTGAATTGATATGGAAATGTTACTTATTATTGATGCTATCAATTTGTATTAGTCATCAGAATGTGTTCAGAGCATTATTAAAATATAACCTTTTGGGAACTGAACTATCTTCAGGCTTTTCCATTGTTAATGAATCTGATTATGTATTTAACAACCACATCCTGGCAACTTACGTAAGATTTATTAGAGTAGATCAATCCATCACTACAGAACTCTAAAAAGTGGGTGGAGTGGTTTGACAGCTGAAGCACAGGACAGAGAAATGCCCATTTTCCCTGACCTGCTACTTTCTTGCTCTGTAGGGACTGCCTTGTCAGTAACTGTCTGCTTCAGAGGTTTCTGGGAAAGGAGTAGCATGTGCAGTTTATAACGGTGAGTCTAGAGGCTGAAACTAGAGTGCAAGATTGTTGTCCATCTGATTACTCTTTCCTCAGGAATTTTGTTTTTTAATTAGGAGTTTAATTTCGTCAGGTCTTTTCAGAGGTGTAATCACTCCCTTGAGGAGTTTTTTCCTCCTTACCTGTGTTCTTACAGCATGCTCAACTTCCAGGTCTTCCAACTCTTGGGTACATGGGCCTGGAGGGCACACACAAGCACAGCAGTGTCTATGAGCAAGAGATGTGAGAGAAATCTGTGGAAATACAAACAAGAATCTTAATTTCTTCACTCTCTCATCTATACATTTGTCAGCTCTACTGAATTTTGTTTCCTGGGAGAGATCTACAGCTGGGAGGGAATACTGAGCCAACAAGGCAGGAAATACCTGGCCAGGTGTCTCAGTAGGCAACTGATGTTATCTGCAGCATGGTTAGCTTCCTGTATCTGTTGGAATTTGGCCTTCAGGAATGTCATCCACCTGATTTGGTTACTTGAGGGAAACAGAGGCTTGTTTGTAGAAATAGGTGCAATCTAGGTTTGCGGGGGGGTTGGGGGGGGGGTGTTGTTTGTTGTTGAAATGCTGGCTTTTTAGTTAAATATTTGGGCACTGAAATAGTTGGATGAAAGAAATATTTGAATTCAGAATGGTAACACTGTGCATCCTGTGAGCTGTGGCCTCATTTCTGTTTTTATTTACCACCTTTCCTTTCACAGTGAAGGGGAGAGTGCCTTGTAGGAGCCTCTGGCATTAATGTGGATGAAAAGGTCTATCAACCGTCTTTGCTGGCTGCCTGCAAGCGGAAGAGGAGGTCTCTGCAGCACATAGCCTTTCTTCTGACCACAGCACCATGGAGATCTGCAGTGAGCATACAGTTCCCCAGACTTCAAAGAAAGTGAAGTTTAGTGAGCAGATAATATACAAAACAAGCTGGATCTCAAAGCTGGCTGAACTATTGATTCACTGGAAGCTAAAAAGGCAAATATTTCCAATCTGAGGAATTTCACAAGCTCGTAGACAAGGAGTCAGAACCTACTGTAGAAAAGAAGTCAAAATCTACCTGGGGAAAAATAAATACTAGATCTCAGCTGGTTCTGTTATTTAAGGGTTTAAAGAGTGGTAGGCTCCAGACTCCATTTTAACAGGTTACGTTTAAAAGGTCTGTAGTAATCTTTTATGCCAATTCAGTCTTACCAAAAAGACAAAGCTGTGCAAACAGGCTGCTGTGGGGTAAGAAAAGGTAGGATGTTACAGAAAATTAGTTAAGCCAAATAAATGTTTCTGCTCTGTAGTGAACAGGTTAATCTTTTTTTGAAAGTGGGTTGAGATCTAGTGTCCTGCCTCCTTAGTGGGACTGGCAGGGCGCTTAAGTCCCTTTTGCCTCTGTTGAAGCTCCTCCTTACCCCATCATTAACTAGTCTGCACAAGGCACAAGCAGGCCAGGAAGTTGAGTCGTCTGTTTGCAGCTCTGAAAGACTAACACCAGCACTTAATTTTTCTTCTGTCACTTAAGCATCCCAGTGGCCTTGCTCTGAAGCACAAGTATCTTGTAGTCCCTGTGGAGCGCTGTGTTAGAATTTGAATTAGCAAAGCTTGCCAGTATTTATTAATGATTGTACACACTGCCTTAGCTACTTAGCTCTTTAACTAGGTAAATTAGTGGTTTGGATATTTGTATTCTGGGAAGTTAATTTCTAAGGGGAGGTTTGTCAGAGAAGTGCTGGCAGACCCATCACTAAAGTAGTCAATAGTGATACTAAAATAAAGTTCTAATTTGTGATAATATTTTGCATTTCTAAAACAGTTTTTATCTGAGGATCATAAGGCCTTACATAAACATGAATCATTTAAGCCTCATAACTTCCCAGTGATAATACACATTTTATATGTGGGTGAGTGTGGAAGATGAATTACAAATATCAGACAGTGAGTCAGAGAAAGACTTAGGAAACAAAATCCTGTAATTTTGATTCTGCTTGCCTGAACTACTGAACTATACTTGTAATTAGGTTAATACTGAAGAGATCAGGGTATGACTGGATTTTCCCAGTGACTTTTCAGGTGTAGCTAATCCTGACACAGCTATGACATAGCACAACTGCACCCAGTAGGATCCTGTACCCTGGGAAGTTCTGTTACAATTGACACTTACTTCCTTACAACACCTTCCAGGTTTGGCTCATTTCATCTCATTGAGATTAGCAATTGTCATTTTGAGGTCACTTTATGATGAGCCTTTTCCACCTTGCCATGGATCTTCTCTTCTTGTTCCCAGTTGTCCTACAGCTAATTGAAAAAAGAGTAATCAGTGTAAAAAAACTTTCTAACAAACATATAGGTGGTGTTTATCAGAAGGGCCCAGGATGTCAAAAACATACTAAAGAGGGTCATCTAAAATACAGACCATAACAGCTGCACCTCACCTCATGCATCTGAGTGGGGAGTTTGATGTTGTTCTTGGGCAGGTGTCTCGCTTTATTCTCCTCACCTTGCAGTTTTCTAGGAGGGAAGAGACCAAGACTAGTGCACAGAGTTCAATGAGAAACTAGCTATGCTGCCCTGGCAACAGACTGAAACCCCAAAGAATAGATTCATCTGTGGTGCTTCCTGAAAGCAGTATGAGTTCTGTGTGTGCATTTTCAATAGGCCCACAGGAACTCGGTCCAGCACTGACTCTTACAGAAGAATCCTGCTTGCCCTCAGCAATTCACATAGCTCCTTTGGGCAGTGGCAAAAATTGGCAACACTTCATCGTGCTGCCATGAGTTAATACCTAGAAAAACACGGCTGCCTTCCTGTTTGTGCAGCACACTAGTCTCGCAGTAATTAAGCAAGCAGACAATGTTTTTTTTTTCCTTTCCCTAGACTGGGAGAATGAGAATGGGAGAGAGTAAAGAAAAATGGAGCAGTTATTTCTGCCTGATGAACTTCCTCCAAAGCCCTTTTCTCCTTTTGGAATTTAGTGACTGAGTCATTCAGAGCAGAGAGATCTGAAGTCAGAGTTCGAATTCTGTGGTCTAATGCCTGCAGACAGGAAAGGGAACATCACACAGGTTTTGTGGATCACACAAGCCGTTAGCAGCATCAGGACAAAATGTCACTGGAACCTTGTATTTCTTTAGAAGGAATCTGAGATTCAGTTAATAAATTCTGAGGCATATGAGGCATCTGTGAGTTTAACATCCTGTGGATGTTAACACTGACTTCAGAAGAAGCAGCAGACAGCCACATGGCTGCTACAGTACAGATTTAAAACTTCTCCAATTACGTTAAATAAAAAACAGTTCAGGTGCAGGAGAGGGAGAAGTATTCACCAAAGCTAGGTGGAAAGGAGTACAATGGCTGTGGAGGGGGTTATTTTATAAGTAGAGGCCTACCAGGATTGCCATGTAAAAGTGATTAAAAAATTAATAAAAAATATAGAGGAGATGCAGGTGTCTTTAGGTAGAGGGATCCCTAGAAATTGCTGTGAAATTACTATTATTATGGCATAGAAAGGTGAAATGTAGAATTAAATCTATCCCAGGCTATATAAGATACTGGAAGACAATATAAGAAACTCTGGGCGAGATGAGCTGAATGAATCTGAGCATCCCAATGCTGTCTGAAGAAGCTGTAATGGTTGTTGGGGTTCATTTCCTTGAAGAATAAGGCCAAAAAAAAAAATTCTCTCTCATGCTTCATACCTGCTTTTACTTCTGTTTTAGCCAAGGTGGTCTCCAGCCCTTCCAAGTCACATTTCACGTCACTGAGCTAATCCTCCAGCATCTGCTTGCTGGCACTTGTGTCAGCTCCTCATATCCAGAATCTGGCTCAGTAGGTCCATCTTTGATTTCATCACTGGGGTCAGGCATTCCTCAGCATTGTTCCTAATGGAGGGGTGGGAAGCCAGTGTTCATCCTATGAAAGGCTGCTACAACTCCTGCCTCCTACAGCAGCAAACCTTCATTTGCAAGAAATGCAAGATTTTGCCTCTTCTTCAGAGTTTAAGATTCCTTTAACATACCTGTTGTTATGGTTGATCTGCATCTCCATGACTCAGGCCATAGCTTCTAAAAGTTAAGTGTTGAAAAAATCTGTTTGTATACACACAGATCCTTAAAGAAGAGTTTGCATTTTAGAAAGATGCCACCCTGACTTGCTGTAGATCATGCTGAGGATCAGTGGTTGACCAGGAAGAGAACTCAGGACTTGTGCCAACAGCTCCTTTGCTTTAGCCATGAGGCTTCTCAGTCTCCTCTGTCATCTAAGGATTTAACTTTATTTAGGATACTGTCAGGCTGTCTGTGAATCTCATGCATCATCCCATATGCTCTTTATTCTTTCTATATTCAGAAAAGGAGCCTCTTCTAAGTCATTTGAGAAAGCCAATGCCCTGCCAAAACGATAACTACTCAACCTTTAACCATCCCCTATTGGTAACACTCGGCCTGCAGCTGGACACGGAGGCCGTTCTTCTCCTGGCTGAGGGTGGCTGGCTGCTCCTCTGCTCTTTTGCATGTTCTGTGAGCTCCCGAGTCTTTGACATGATGCTTCTCAGCTCCAGTTCCTTCAGTTACATTTCCTCCTCCTGTTCGGCCACATTCAGCAACAGCTTCACCTGGAAGTGAGGAGTTCAACTAATGAGGTTCCCAGAACAAGCCTTTTCTATTATAATGGTCCCTGAAAGCCCTGAGGTGGTCATTTTATTATCAGATCCTACTATTTTTTGCATACCAGTGGGAGGCCTGGTGATTCCTGAAATGCCTGTTTAGTGCAGAGGGTTTCATATCTATAGGGTGAGTAATACAACTCCTAGAAAAGGTTGTTATGGTGCCAGCATAGAAATCAGGACTGTATTCCAGATTCTGAACCGATAGAAATGCAGTATGATTCTTATAATGATCTAGATTCTTATCAGTCCAAATGGGACCAGAACCCTTTGAAAGCTCTTTCTTTCTAAGGTTATGGAAGTTCGTTTGCTTTGCACTGGAGTTGGGAAGGTGTGTCCCCAGGTAAAAAGGCAGATTTTGTTTCACCTATATGTGGAAAATTGGCTTTAACATAGTTTTGTTTCACTTAAGCTTGAGTATCTTGGTCAACAATTTCTTTCCTTTTACCAAGAAACGAACTGAATTATCCATCCTGAGTCTAAGTGAGGAAAGTCTGAGCTGGAACTGCCCCTTCACATTGACAATGTGGTCCTGCTTAAGAGAAGTCAATTAGCAGCTTTGTTGCAGCTTTTAAATGTTAATGAATAGTGAAATCTTGTATTCCTATGCTCATAACCTCACCACTTCTCTCTATGCTGTTTTGAGAAGTGGGAAGTCCAGGTCTTGAATTTCTAAGACACTCTCTACTCCCTGGAGGTAGCAAACTTAGACTCAGATTTCAGGGTTTTCTCCGTTTACTAACTTTTCTGGCACTGATTTGGAAAGAAATCATTCAGGCCCCTTGCCATATTAATAATTAACAAGGAAGTCACTAGCTTTCTCAGTGTCTTTACTTAAGTGAACATGGCTGTTATTTTTTCCTCCCAGCCCTTATCTTCCCTGTGCAGCCATCCCAAGATTCTCAGTGCCTGTAATTGCCACTGTTTAATTCTGCAGAACAGGACAATCCTTGGAGTATTTTCCTCACCCTAATGTACAAATTCCACCTCCCTAGAAAAGCAGCTGCAGAAGCTTCTGGACATTCCTCTGAATTGCCATCAGGCCTAGCCTGTAGCAAACACAACATGTGGGGCTTAGAAACAGCTCTTTCCAGGCAATGTACGTCGTGGGACACAAAGCGGTCACATGGAATGCTGGAGTCAGTATGTGATCTCAGTCAAATGGGGTAGACCTCGATGCCCCACGATTTTTTGGCATGCAAGAAGAGTCACAGCAGTTTGCTGAGGTAGGAAAAAGGACAGCAGAATTGAATTTGTTTTTAAAATGCTACTGTGGAGGTAGAAATTGAAGCTCTCATGCACTAGAAGAAACAAATACTGCTGGAAATATACAAATAAAAATTTTTGTATGAATGTACAAATAAACTTGAAGCTAATTGAAAGGGTGTTTTTTGCCTCCCGTCTTTCCTCTCCTCTATCCTGCAGGCACAGATGCCATAGGCAGTGACAGAAAAAGCGCACAGATCGAAACCAGAATCTTGTGACTCATAAACGTATGTGTTGTGGTTGAGTTCCAGGAGACTCACAGCATCACCATGTGAGCTCGGGTTTCTTGACAGGGATAATGCTCACTACCAGATTACAGAGCTCCTCCAGCTGTTGGTCTTTGGAGTGGATGCACAGGAGGTAACAGAGCTACCCAGCTGTCTAGCTGCAATATTGCTTTACAGCTAGTAAATTAATTACATTAATGCTGCCTTGGATTCACAGAGTAGTTTCTATTTTTTTTCTCCCCAAGGATACCTTCTTTCCAGCATCTTTTTGTACTCAATCCTCATCAGGAAGCCACAAGCATGACATTACAGCATGATCATGAACTTTGCCAGAGGTTCATCTCTCATGTCTTCCAGTGTGGCCAGGATCCCAGCACAGAAAAATATGTTGGGACACAGGAGACTCTTAGAACCTGGAGTTCTAGGTCACCTTTGGGACTATGAAACTCTGGACGTGCCATGTATTAGCACCCAGAAATTAGGATATTCTACGTGTTTGGTCTTACATGTTGATTTTATCCCATTGTGATCTTGTCTGATTCTCTGTTTACATGTATAAAAATTAGAAAGTTTGGGGAGGTTATGGAAATGGAAGACTAATATTTAGAATTGGGCTCCATTCACCTTTAGCATGGATTTACAGAGGTCTTCAGCCTCTTCCATGCCCAAGGTGTCTAGCTATAAAAAATACATTAGGATCATTGTAAGATCTAGCTAAGTGACATATAGTAAAGCAGGGGTGGAAGTATTTTCCTTGATGAAACCCAAATATACCTCGTGCTCTCCTATGACAGGAAACACTCATAAGTTGTTTCAGTGACAATGAGAAAATAATAGCAGTAATCTTATTGCTGTTGGCTTTAGAAGTAAGATCGGGGCAGTGTCAGGCCCACTATAACTTCCATCCATATGTTGACATTTAAGCATAGAATAGGCTGGAGGAGTAATGAATATTGTGTAATTATTATAAAAGTTGGGAAATGCAGATTTTAGGTTCATGCAAAGAACAGAATGCTCCCTTTTGCGTGGCTGTTACAATTGCTACTTTCATTATGTTATGACAAAAACATATGTGCAAAATTAATGATATATGCTGCTAATATTAGATAGCTACAACAGTCTTTCTCCATTTTCCTTTCCAGATTTAAACTGGATAAATGATCAGTTAAGTAGGACTTTTGCCTGACTAAGGAATAGTAAAGACCAAGTGAGATTTATCACATAGCTGAAGGTGCACTTCATTTGCATTATATTAACTGTACTGTCTGATTAAAAGTCAGTTTTGGGAGCATGTGTAAGAGAGAACATTATATGCATGAGGAAACGGGTTGCTGTAGAAACTCTGCAGCTATATCTACACCAAAGGCATGCTGAGTCATAACTGCCATCAATTTATTTAGCTCAATTTGGTAGGAGTAAATAGTACCTTGCTATAGCAAGTCTGTACTCCTTTTCCCAGTAGAGCCAAGCAGCAACTCTGATGCCACATTATTGTCTACAGACCCTGGAGGGACTGTGCTGGGATTCAGGCTTTGGTATCTAAAATGAGAAAGATGGGTATAATGATGGAATAGCTACAGTTAGTGGCAGTGCAGAAAGGCTGATCTCTGCTTAAGATCTTCTCTGGTTTAGCCCCCCCAGGCACAGCACTGAAATCCTGGTGGTAGGGAAGCTTGTGGATGTTTCTACCCATCTGTGCAATGTGGAAGCTCTTGGAGGGGGATGCAGAAGCATTAGAGATGGGCATTTGTACCCACTCCCTCTGATTTCCCATGGACAGGATCGCTGCACGGGATGCAGACCTCCGGCAGCTGAGAGTGGAAGCTGTGCATTCACTAATAGCGTTGGAATTCCAACAACAGGAGTACCCGCCTGTTCACAGCGGATTTGTTTGCTGTTCACTGCTCTCCATTACTTGCCCTTCCACTTTATTATATATCATAGGTGAAAACTTATGTTGCTCTTCCCCTCTGCAATGCAGTTTCTGTGGTTGTTCCTGCAAAAAAAAGGGTTGCAGGAGGCAATGCAGCCTAATAAATAATGGTGTCAATTTGTCTGGTTCCAGGTTGTGTATTTCCTAATTCTTTGTGCTTCTCTCACGAAATGAGAGGTTTGTTAGACATCCTGGCTCTAACCCTGGTGCTTGGAAGCGTCTCCCAGACTAACATTCCCTTGAAAGGGTGCAAGGTAGTCTGTGAAGTGATGGCCCAACACCTTTCATTCCTGAATAAAGATCTGCTGTTCAGGCAGCCACAGCTTGTGCTGAAGGCACTGTGTGGCTTTGCCCGAGGATCGCTTTACCAGACTGTTTGAATTCATTCGGAACAATGCAGTGGATGAAATGCGGGGATGTGCTGTGCAAAGTAGTCATCAGCTAGTTCAGTGGCTCCTGGAATGAAGCAAAGAGGAATGGAGCAAAAAAACTAACAGGAGTTACCACGGCTGGAGAGAGAAAACCTTCTGGTTTATTAAGTCATTTGCATTTCACAGCTGGAAGCAAACAAACACACCAAAAAAACCCCACACAACAATGTAGAAAGTGAGCCTGGTCCTGCATGGCCCAGGGGAGCAAGCTTACATGCACGGAAGCAACTTTGGGCATGGTGTGAACCTGAAACAATTTTAGGTAAATGTTGTTTCGTGATTCAGGCTTGTAGTTGTTATATAACCATTCCTTCAGGGATTACCCTCTGAAGAGTTAACAATGAAAGTCCTGCTCTCCACCAGCAAGCCTAGAGGAATAGCTCCCTGCACTGGTAAAAACAGTTGGCTTTTATTTGCTGGGTGGACCAGCCACAAGAGACAGAAGTGTGCTACAGCCAAGAGGCAGCACACAGGAACCTCCTTTAGGCTTCTGTGAAAGCTCCTGCATGGCTGTCAGGGATCAGGAGGGGGTGAAATGGCAGCACGGTGCATAATAAAACCAACCAAGGGTGTCTGAAAGGACTAGATTGAATTTGAATTCTAGTAACACAAGACTTTTCCCCATAATGTATTTCCCCTCTTCATTTGTGGCTTTCCAGCTAAAATACTCACAGGCTTCTTCAGACCTTTCTTGTCCTATTTCTAGCACTGGTGACAGCCAATGTAAGTACTGTGACACCACTCTCAGGAAGGCATGGTGCTGGCCTGCATCCCAGGAGACTGGGTTGTGATCCCCTGCTCTGCCATATACGTGTGACCCTGCAAGTCCTTGGAGGGCTTTCAGTTGCCTAAACATAGCGACATTTTAGTTGCATTCATGTATCACCAGCCACTGCTCCAGAAGAGCACAGGTCTCTTCTCAGCCCTCTTGTTTCTTTTTGCCCCTTGTGGATGTTCCAGATGCCCAAGGGCATTTTAAATGACACCAGTGACACTAGATGCCAAAATTTCTTTTAGTTCTGCACTGGTAATGACATTAGCCAGCCTTAGGCAGGGTTGAAGATAAAGCAGGGAAGCTGAGCTGCTGCTGGAATACAAAGGCATTGATGGCAATTTAAATATAAAGGCACGGATGATTGCTTACCTTGTAGAAGTTGGAGGCAGTCACAAAAGAGGACCCTCTTTTCTGCCTCTTGCTGCCACCAGCTAAAATCAATGTTATTGCACAGAATCTGTGAGAAATGCTTTTGAAAAGGAGTCACACTGAAGCAGTGTACTGTAGCCTCCAACATAAATCTGTCTTAACTGACTTAAGTTAGCAGTTCAGTGCTGTCTGGATAAACTACTAACCAAATAAAGATATCCATCATTTTACCTGCATTCTGCCTTGGTTAGGAGATTGTTCATTCATTGTTTACTACTCTAAATAAATCCTCAAACCAGAAGTGAATATATTCCTTAGGAAAGAAGAGAAGCTGCACGCACAGTATATTGGCATACAGGATCTTCTGCGCTCTAAGTCAGTCTCCTCTCTCTTACACTGATGCTGCTTTACCAGTTCAGTGTAGGCTGAGATGGAGTTGCACATGCAGGAAGTAGAAATGAGGTCTGACCCTGCCTGTTTGATAGCTCAAAATCTGAAAAGCAGTTTCCTAAACCTTTTCCTGTTCACCTTTCAACTGCAGAGTCCTGGGCTGGGCTGATGACAATCCTAGTAGGCAGCAAGTTTTTCTGGTTGATAGAAACCTGACATTTGTCTGGGCTGCAGAAGGCCACTGACTGCCAGGAGGGGATTTTGTAGCCTGTCATTAAGCTGGGACTGCATTCACACCTCCATCTGTGCAAGCATGTTTCTGCAGCAGTGCTTGGTACTGCCTTCACTGAGCAACACGAACGTGCTGTGTACCGTCTGCCTCTCTCAGTGCTGGAGGGGCAGAATTTTCAAGGACAGAGCTAGATTGTCTTTCAGCACCGAAGAGAAGTATGCAGAGGCAGACACAGGCAGATACTTGGACGAAGAGTGTGTTACAATGACAGGCTTAATCCTTTCCACAACAGAGTGATGGGGGAGCACTGGGCACCAGAACCAACAACATCTGTTTGCCGACACATAGAGCTGACAGTATTGATTGTACGACATAATGTTCACCCTACCTGCAGCCTCCTCCTCTTTTAAAGAGGACCCAGAGCTGGATTTCTGCATTGAACCCACCACTGCTTCATTCAGGGGATCCTCCTTCTGTAGCCACCCTCTGATACTGTGTCACACCTGAAAAGGAGCAGGGGAGAAAAGGCATGACCAGTTCAGACACAGCGAGAGAACAGCCCAGGAGCAGTGCATGAGGAAGCAGGTTTCTGATTGTTAACCTGTGCAGAGAGGGAAAAACCCTCTGTGGGTACAGGGAAAGGAAGTGAGTTAACATTGGCATGGGAATAGCATTAATGCACTCCCTAGTGTCTCGGCCCTTACCATGGAAAGCCCATTTGCCCTGACTAAATGATTCTGCAGGGCTGCCAAAGGAAAGGATGTTGTGGAGCAATTATATTTTTACCTTTTAGGCTCATACTTTGATATGCTGACAGAGTGGACAATGTGGCTTATAGACTGGTATAACCAAACACAATCAGAACATATTTTGGCACAGTCAAATGTCACTTTCAAAAACCTGCTTGGTAGCGAAGAAAGAAAATAGTTGCTGAGTATAAAAAAGATAGAGCAAAGGGCTTGTGATTCATGCTCTGATCATGTTCTGTCAGTATGTCTGTGCAGTGGAGTATATGAATAACTGGTGGAGTTCGATAATATGCTTAAATACTGTTCCTGCTGCTAAGCATTAGCATGGCTGCTTGACAACACAGCAGAGAGGCAAGTCACATACACCAGGAAAGGCTAGACAAGCTGCAGCGAACTGCAGGACTCTGGCTCTTCCAGCAACATGTAAGCAACAGAAGCAAAAATTAATTTAATCCTTTGGCTGATGTGCCTTTTGGGTAGCTTTCCTACAGCTTTGTGTTACTAGAAACAAGCTTTGGCTTGAGTTTTCTGGGGTTTGCTCCTTTTCAGAATATCTATAAGGATTATATTTTTAATCAAGGCCAGTGGCAACATGTTGAAGAGTCATGAAACAGCCTTGCTGCTCTTTGTATGTTAAAATGCTTGACTGTTGCATCACTGGTCAGACATTTGCACAATCAGTGTTTTCAATTAATTGTTACTGGAAAGTATTTCTGAGCTGCAGTACTTCTTTAAGGCAACAGAGACACATTAATTTGCACCAGCAAAGTAGTTTTCCCAGTGTTGCTGTACATATCACGGAATCACAGAATCATCTAGGTTGGAAAGGACCCTGGAGATCATCTAGTCCAACCGTTCTCCTAGCACAGTTCCCACCTACAGCATATCCTTAAGCTCCAAATCGACCCTACTCTCGAACACCTCCAGGGATGGGGACTCCACCACCTCCCTGGGCAGCCCATTCCAACGCTTATGGAAGTTTAACGTGAGCTGTTCATGTGGAGAGCTTGGCCTCTAAGTCTTGATCTCATGTCTGACCTCTCGAAGTGTGTGTTCCAGCTTCCTGAGGGTTAGAGACAGAGGTAAGGCAGGAACAGCCCTGGTCTGCACTTACCGTGCCAAGGTAATGCACCGCTGTGCTCAAAGTGAGCTTCTCCTCCATTGCCTTTGTCTCCCTTGGGCTTGAGGAAGTTGGGTGATTTGCCCAGATGGTTGTTGTAACATCAGCCTTCAGTGGCCATCAGTGGCCTTGGGGAACATGCTGTGCTGCCCAAATCCCTAGTTCTGGCACTACAGTGCTAAGAGGGTGTCTTTCTGCTCCAGCTTGTTCCCTGCTTTCACCCTGGGCGGGGTGATACCTCCTCTGGAGCTCTCCAGACTTCAGACCCATGAGCTGAGTAGCTTTGTCAGCCACTACTGGAGGGAAGATTAACATGTTAATCTGAGTAACAGGAGGAAAATCACTCATTGTCCCCATTCCCTTGCTGCACACTCAGGAAAATGCTTACAGGCTCTGCTTTCAGGCCCTGCTGGGAGCTCACTGGGAAGGACAGAAGGGAGGCCAGTCTCAGCTCCGTCCCTTCACACACGTACCATTCAGCAGAGCTGGATGGATGGAGAGGAGGCAATAACACACACCTCAAACAAGGTATGTGGGCTCCTGAATGCTCTGGGAGGTATGTGCATGTTTGCTCCACCATAGCTTTGAAAACACCTGCAAAGCAAGAGCTGTTCAACAAAGAAGGATCAAGTCCTTAGCTGACAGCTCAGCCATCTGGCTAGGCCTGCTGCCCTGTGGCAGCTGTGAATGCCAGCTCTGACTCTCAATAGCACATCTGTTCATTTAAAAAAAAAAAAAAAATCAGTGTGTTGTTTAAGGTCATTTTAAATTCCTTGGAAACAAGAGTCTGGTTTTAGCAGCCTTTTCAATCTTAACAAACTGGCTGAGCTGTTAGCATGCTGGTTTTGTCCTGGTTTGCTGTGACCACGCGTAAGATCTCAACCTACCTCCGTGTTCTCCACCTCTGCCTGCTCCTCTCTTGGCTTCTGCTTGAATTTCATAGTGCCCAAGTGCATGATACCCCTAGTCAGCTTGTAAACACAGATCCTCTCTTCTGGACTGGAGCCCAGGACATCAAAGGCCACCTGGCAGAAGGGGGACAGACCCACACAAGGGAATTCTCAATCTGCACCATAAGCTGGAAGGCAGCCCATAGTGCTAAACACCTAAAATAATTTTCCAGCCCATTGATATTTGACCAGCCAGGTCCCTTCAGACTAGCATGGGACAGAGTAACTTAATGTCAATGTAAACCAGCACTCTGCTTTTCTTCCCTATACTGATTTATGCTACCTAAGAACCATGTGCTTTGACAGCAGTTGTTCTGTCTCTGATACCATGAGCAAAATGGAACGTATCATCTGTGAGATCAGCTCATTCCACTCTTCACCATACTTTTTAAAATGAGCAGGACCTGAGCCACAACATCCCCATCTAACAGTTATCCCCCATCCCAGCTGGCACAGACAGGGAGGGAGCGCAGCTCTGCTGGGAACGTGGTGCTTTGCTCTCACATTCATCCCGGAGAAGGGAGAGCGCAGGACTTGGAGCACACCAGAGAATTGTGCAGTGAGTTACTCGTCCGCCATGATTTGGGACTGCCTGTCTTAGTGGCTATGAAAATCATATCTGCTTTGTACAAAAGGCTTGTTTGCAATGTACAAATCCTGGAAGCTGTAAAATACCAACAGCTGCTAGAAAGGGCACTGTAAGTTCAGCAGCTGGAGACTGTTTGATCTCTCTGTAGCTCAAGTCCTGCTTATAATAATAGTCTCAGGAGCCAGCAGATATTCCCAATAAGCTCTTTTCAGTAACAGATACTCTTCAAAATGATATTAAAAAGGAAAATGTGTGTCAAAACCAGACAAAGGGTCAAGTCTTTCTCTGACAAAAGCTGCTCCTTGAGATTACATATATATGCGAGATGAGCAGGTTTTAACCCATGGTCTCTGCCACAGCTTTCAGATCTGTCAGTTTTCAGGCTTCAAACAAACCCTATAACTAGCTCGTTTGAAGTCCTGCAAACCCCAGGCCATTGAATGTTAACCAGAAACTCCTACGTCAAGCTCATTTGCTCTGGAGCAGATCTTTTACATTCAGGCTTCAGCTCACAGACAATTGAAGAAATTTTTAGGCTATCCCTAGCTGCTCTTTCGGCAGCTTATTTATCCTCAGGTTGAAAAAGCTGAGTTTTATTCCTAGGGGAAACTTAGGCGGGTGGGGGGCAGCATCCTGTTTGCTGTATTTTTCAATTTCACTGATGTTTCTCCAGATTTACATTAGTGAGAAGTGGGTCTTCCCCATGATCCATGTTGTCTGCTGTGATCACACCTTGATGCACCCACGAGTAATGATTAGGACTGGGCACGAGAAGCAGCTTCTGCAGCAAGAGCCAGACTAAGAGGTGATTACACCAGTTGCCATCAGTACAATCAAGGCATAATGTGAGCTTTTTGACTGGAGACTGAGGGTTCTTCTAGGTTTCAATTCCTAAGCACGTTTTGAGTGTATCACTTAAGAAAAAAGCCTTTTGTGGGATGAGTTGCTTAGGCTACCTAGGAGATTTTGATATAGCAGCTGCGTCAAAGTAAATGGGATTGAACACCCAAACCTTTTCAACAGTATTGAAAAACTTGTCCTGGCTGTCTTTCCTGTCCTGAGGAGACATAAGCAATTGACATGAAGCAGCTCAACACTTCAGTTTGAAAATTATCGTTTTTACCTCAGTGGCAGCCCTGCCAGATCAAGCAGGACCTCATCATGTATTGATCAAGATAAGGGAAGACAGCTTGCTTTTCTCACTCTGGCCTGCCTAAGGAAAAGTCACTTGCAATCCTCTTCCTCCCAGATAATTAATAACAACCCCCCACTGCAAAGAACCTGTTTTAATATCTAACCAAATACAGTTCTGTTGAGTAGAACTGTTGTTATTCTAGAAACAGAGGATCAAGAAGGGATGTGTGCATTAAAGGGAGTGAATAACACACACAAAGTGCCATACCAATAAGTTTGATTTTCTTCTTGGAGAGAATCATGGTAATATCTCTTAGCTACTTTCTGGGATATGACACGTGAGTTCTCCAGACCTGGAACACAGAGAGGAACACATCCAGGTGTAGGTAGCAGCCAGAAATTGAGGAATCATGGTCCTATGGATGTCAGTGAGAATTTTGCTTTTGGTACCAGTGAAATCAGCATTTCACCAATGTCTTCTGGAAGTCCTGTGAGTGCAGCAAGAGCCACAGTACCCTGCAGGGATGCTCTCGGAGCATGCTTTTAAGCTTCACCACATTCCCACTGGCACGGATTTTTAGCTGGCAGCTAGTGAAATGGAGACAAAAGATGCCATCACTTGCCATCATTTGTCCAGTTATGTCATTGCCAGGTTCAGGAACAGATCTCCAGAGTATCTCATCCTACTTCTAAGCATCCTCTGAATTGCATAGTTTGTAAGACTGACCTGTGAAACATGTCCTTATACTGCCCTTTCTTTCTGAGAAGAGCTCTGGAAAAGATGTTTTGTACCCTATAATCACTCTGTCCATACCTTCTGTCAGACACTAACATGCTTAGTTTGGCTTCCGATCTCCACAAAAAACATCCTCCTCTAGACCTCACTGTATCAATTCATTCAGCTACACCAAATCACCAGCTGGCAGTCCTGGCTGGGCATTTTTCATCTTTGCCTTTCAGGTGAAGTTTTCTGTCCAGATAGCTCTGCTGGTGAATGGCATCCTGTGAGTTCTTCAGACAAATTTGGGTTGACTCAAACCACCTTTATTGTCAATTTTAGTTAGTCCAAGTGACTTCAGGGAGCACTCGTACAATCCCATCTGCCAGCAGAGCTCCAGCGAGGGTGCAGAAGGACCTTGCACCAATGCTGCTGCTGGCACAGTTCAGGTCTGCCCATGCCCTTGCTCTCTGGGCCAGGCTGGAAGAAGCTCCAGCCTGACAGTAAACAACCTGAACTCGCCTTGGCCCGCTGTCCAGAGAGGCAAACCCAACATATGGTCTCTGGGTGTGATGCAAATCTGGGATAAGTTGAAAGTAGGAGGGATGCAGACAATCCCACATTAAAGAATAACCAGTCCATATGTTTCCTCTCCCCTTTTTCTAGAAGTTAAAGGGCTTTAGTCAGGAAACATGGTGGGGTCTTTTTACCTTGAGAGCTGGGATTTGTGGTTCTCAATTTAGTCTTGAATGCACGTGTGCAAACAAAGAACAATGCACCTTCCCTGGATAGCTATTTTTAGGGTCTTGGTTGCAAGATAATTATAGTGTTGTACTGATGAATGTGAGTAATGGTTGCAATATAATTGTAGAATGAAAAGTATACAGCTTTTGGGGGAGGCATTGTGCCATTTATGTGTTCACAGAGTCTCATAGGCAACTAAAGAAAGAAGAAATAAATTTGTCATCGTCTAAAGCACACAACTTCACTGTGGAAATAGGGGCAGATTTTGGTTCCATTTACAGCAGTGAAGATCCCTCAAGTTAACAGAATTCATTTCAGATTTGCACGTCTCTGATGTAATTGGAATAGGGTCCATTCAACACAAGAAAAAATCCAAAGCAAAATTAATATAAAGAATTATGTGCTTACTTACAATTCTCAGTGTTAACCCCAGGCAGCTTGCCTGTGCTACCAAGTGAATTCAGATAAATTTGCCCTAGATGAGAAAATAAAAGATGAGTCTGTTAATCAAGATTGCAATATCTGTAGGAAAACAGAAAGTAGCTGAGAGGTTCTGAGCGTTCATCAGGGACAGACAGCATTGCCTGTAGGGGCAAATTTGCAAGTCAGTGAGAGGAAATTTAATCTTTTCAAAGATCAGATCTATAAAAAACCTCTTTCTTCTTGGATTCTGTATTAGAGCTTAAAGAAATCCTCCTTTCTCTGCAGCATATGGCAGAAGTATGTAGCACACAGAAACAGAGGAATGAGACTTCAGTTGAAAACCCCAGTGTTTTACATTTTCACTGACAATTTCAAATTTAAAAATAATCTGCAAAAAATGAAAGCATTTTGAATCTTTGCAGAAGTAAACAGATGAAAGGGATTTATTTGGGGTTGATCAAAACTATTTATTTCTTCTGACATATAAAAATAGGAAGTCAAAACAAAATCAATTGACAAATTGAGTTCAAGAAAATGGGAACCCATAATGCTTCATGTGAAATGTTAGTAAATAAAAACTAGCTTTAGTGCTTGAGGAAGCATTTTTAAATAATTTTCGGTTTTTATTTCTGCTGAGGGAATATCTTTTTATGACCTACAAGTGATGTGTCAGTAAAGGGCTGGTACTTACAAAATGGGAGGAATTGTTCTTCCTCACAGTTCTAGCATGATCAAGGGTCTCCTGAACAGGATTTACCTGGATGATTTGATCTTCCAAGGATTCCTACAAAAAGAAGATAAAAGACAGCATCAGCAGGATGCTCAACACTGAAGACGTAGGCTTTGAGCACAGCTACTCCTCACCATCCAAAGTCACCCAGTAAATTCTGTCAGTCAGCTCCCACAGAAACCTGGATTACTGCTGAGAGCGGTAATTCCTTTTTCAGGTTCAGGGACCCAGAGGTCCAGCCTTGTGGATCTGGGGCAGGCAGGAGTCTGGCTGGTACCCTCAGTCCCCAAAAGGAACACGGAATGTGAAGTGTAATGCAGTTTTCAGTGCTTAGTACTTCAGTCTTCCAGAAAAGAGTTTTTGGGCTGTGCCAGGATTGAGAAATCCGCAGGGGAATGGTAGGGCAACGCTGGGATCCACAGTCAGAAAACTAGGAAGGAGAAGTGAGGTTTTATTGCTTGTAGGAAGAGGAAGGTTATTCCAAGGATAGAGGGCAGCATAAGACAGGCTAGGAATGCGTGTAGGGTAGGGACAGCCTCGGGGGAAGAAGTTGTGGAGGAGGTAACAGGCGCAGAGGTACAAGCTGGAGCATGACAATCCAGAGCTCTGGCGGTGAGGAAGCTGGAAGGAGAAAGAGGAAGCCACCGAAGGAATCCCACAAGGCTAGAATAACAGGATTTTTGCTGCAAGGCCAAATGTAGCTGCTATTTATGTCTTTAAATTCGGAATTGTTTTACTGACCCCCGTAGTAGAGTCAGAGGGAGAGGAAAGAGAAAGAAACAGAGGGAAGGGAAGGGAAGGGAAGGGAAGGGAAGGGAAGGGAAGGGAAGGGGAAGGGGAAGGGGAAGGGGAAGGGAAAGAGAAAGAGAAAGAGAAAGAGAAAGAGAAAGAGAAAGAGAAAGAGAAAGAGAAAGAGAAAGAGAAAGAGAAAGAGAAAGAGAAAGAGAAAGAGAAAGAGAAAGAGAAAGAGAAAGAGAAAGAGAAAGAGAAAGAGAAAGAGAAAGAGAAAGAGAAAGAGAAAGAGAAAGAGAAAGAGAAAGAGAAAGAGAAAGAGAAAGAGAAAGAGAAAGAGAAAGAGAAAGAGAAAGAGAAAGAGAAAGAGAAAGAGAAAGAGAAAGAGAAAGAGAAAGAGAAAGAGAAAGAGAAAGAGAAAGAGAAAGAGAAAGAGAAAGAGAAAGAGAAAGAGAAAGAGAAAGAGAAAGAGAAAGAGAAAGAGAAAGAGAAAGAGAAAGAGAAAGAGAAAGAGAAAGAGAAAGAGAAAGAGAAAGAGAAAGAGAAAGAGAAAGAGAAAGAGAAAGAGAAAGAGAAAGAGAAAGAGAAAGAGAAAGAGAAAGAGAAAGAGAAAGAGAAAGAGAAAGAGAAAGAGAAAGAGAAAGAGAAAGAGAAAGAGAAAGAGAAAGAGAAAGAGAAAGAGAAAGAGAAAGAGAAAGAGAAAGAGAAAAGAGGGAACCTGCAATGCCTCTGCATGCTGAAGCAGCCGTTAGCACGTAGGGCTTCTTTTGCCAGATAAAACACTTTTTACGATGTTTTGGTTTTGCAGGTGGCAGGAAATAAAGTGCTGGGAAATCCCACCTGGCCGAGGATCCCTGAGGCGGCTCTACAGCCCTGTTCTCTCAAGAATCTCCATGCTCTCTGCAAATACTGTGATTATTCCTCCCACTGCTATTTATTTCAGTTTCCAGACCACCTGCAAGCCCCCAGAGCTCTGTGTGAGGGTGGATTCATTGCAGCCACAGATCAATATCACCCTCTGTTTTGTGAATGGGAAAAAAGAAATGCAGGGAATTAATTTGAAGACAGGGCAGAGCAAAGCAGAGAACTCAAATGTCCTGATGCTTTGCCATTTGCTTTTAACAACTGACAGACAGGCAGGGAAAAGGGACTTGGATATGAGCTGGCATTCGAAGATTTAAGTCACACACACAATTTACAGCAGCACAGGCTGGCCTTCTGAGTCAGAACTGGTTCCAGTCCTGCCATTACCACATGCTGCTTTGCCGTTCCCCTCTGCCCTTTCAAATCATAGATCCTTTTGTGGGTGTAGTGCTGACATACGTTGTCCAGGACGCTGGCCTCATTCAGGAAGGTCACATTTGCCATGTCATCAATCTGGCTGAATTTGGGCAGGTTCATCATCCACTATCCCATCCCATCATTTTTCACTATGATGGTCTGCAGTGTTGGGGAACAGGGTGTAGGTGATATTATCCCAGACAGGGCTCCATGGACCACATGGGAAGACTCTCTCTTGGACATGCTTCCGCTTCAAGTCTTGTTCTAGCTGCCACTGTCCCTGGCTGGTGGCCTCAGGAAAGGAGTCCCACAAATCAGCTGACCCACACAGCAAAACAGGTCTGGACTCAGAAGTGGGTGCACTTCCTCTGGGAGCAGTAGGCTATGGCTTTCCTGTTGAACCCATAAAGTAGAGCTTAGTTGGTTGATAACCATCTTCACCATGACTTTGTCATCCTTTTCACACTGGATCTCCCCAGCAAGGAAACTCCCTTTCTCATCCTTCACCCAACAGGATGTCACAGGGCTTGTTTGTGGTCTCAGTTTTCTCTTTCTTGGGAGGAGTCAGGAACTGCATGGGGTCAGCATCAATCACACACTCATAACCATCAAACATCTTGGCTTCTCTTTTAGGCAGAAGGTAAAACTGGAAGGAAAGGAGAAGAGGCACAGTGCTTCCCACATTGCTGAGAAAGCAGATTGAAGAGGCCTGGAATTTCCTGTAGTGCTGTCCTGTTCATACCAGCAATACCTTCCAGTTCAATAGGAACCTGCAGCAGAAGGAACAGGCAAGCCAAGATCCCAAACCTGGATGGTGGTTCCTAAGAGAGGCCAGAAAGCAAGAGATTAACTGGTGAGAAATAGGGAGAATATTCCCACTTTCTCTTCAGCCTTCCTCATTGTGCAGTGCTGGGCCACTGGGATCCTGCCTGGGGCTGAGAAGGGGGGGCCTCTCCCATCTTTTGATCCTAAAATCTAAAACCCTAAGGCCCTATTCTGGTAAGGGCAGTTCTTGGATGGGGGGTGCCAGTGGGATTTCGGAAGTGCTGAGGGTATTGGTGGTTTTCAGTGGTTGCCAGAGAAACCCATGAAGTAGCTGTAAATCAGAGCAACCACAGAGCTTCTCATTCCCTCCCTGGGGTCAGGCAACCCCTGTGCAGATGCCTCCCATGCAGTGTGAAAGGCCACAACAGTGTGCAAAATAACACAAATGCAGGCATCACTGTAAACAGGGTTCAGAGGAACCTGAGAGGACCTGTTTCATCAGCTCTTGTCCTCAGCCACCAAAACCCACCAGGATCATCCAGGAGAGCCCATGGGATATCCACTTTATGTGCCTGTTGTGGTTTCCACCTTTGTCACAACCTGACACCATACCTGTGGCAAAGCCGTTTCATAGGAGGGAACAGGGGACTTCAAGGACATGACTCATGTCCCAAGGCTTTGCATTTTTTGGGACCTGTTCCATGTTGTGAGCAGACTATGTCCCACACTCCAGGCAGTTTTCCTTCCCTCACCCACACATCTGAACTAGCTTTAATGTTGTCAAGGCAACAGTCAAACTGCTGATGGTGAGCAGTCTGTCAGTGTCCAGCTACCTAAAGATGTGCCTCCTGGGGGCCCACGATACCTGCTCAACTTGTTGCTTCCAGCAGAGGCAATGCTGATTTCACCACCACTATGCATTACTTCGATTAAAGGGAACATGGACTATGCTGCAGCTTTGTTTCGCAGTGCGGACACACTGCCACGGCCAAGGGCTGCTCTCGTTCCACCACTGCAGCCCCCGTGATGACAGCCCCAAGCAGTGCTTCACGCCAGCCTTGTGAGTCACGGCTGTCTGCACAGGAGTTATCTGGGGTAAGTGGGAGAAGCCCGGGGGTGGGCGGGGGACTCTTTGCCAGCAGGGTCTGGTTTTAGAGGCTACTGCTTGGCCTGAAGTCAGAATAGCTTGGCACGAGTTGGAGACGATGACGGCGCTGGTCCTTCTGGTGTTCTGATTTTCCACACCATCCTCCTAAAACTTTGGTGGTCTAAAAATATATGTGTGCAAGGATTCCAAGGCAGCAGTGCTGCACCTTTGGAAACTGGTTTCAGGGCTCAAGACGGTCCTGGTGTAACAATGGCAATCTGCTGCTCTGGGATGAATTTCCCATAAAGCAGGAAGGAGAAGCTCTCCTCTGGCCATTTCCACTTCTGTTCAGGCAGAGAGAAGGAACTGTAACAGCTCAGCAATCACTTCTCCTCTCAATCTATACAGTTAAGTCTGTGTTTAAATATGTAGATTTGCTACGTAGCTTTTAGGTGCCCAGATTAGTAATGTATATTGAGACTTGATTCAGGTCTACACTTTCTCTGCACCTTCCTGAAATACATGGACTTGTATGAAACAGATCAACGAAAGGTTAAACCAAACCCCTACAGAAGATAAATGCATGTGACTGAAAATGGTTCATACTTGCATCAAACAGAGTTTCTTTGGTGCAAGTCTCAGACCTTCATGGAACTTCAAAGTCTTTATGCCTCACCATCCTTTTACATCTGGGGAAACTGAGGTACAGCACGATGACAACTATCTTCAGTTGTCCACCCACTGTCTGTCCAGTCTTTGGCAGACCAAGTACCTTCTGGCCTTTCAGTCGGAGTCAGGAGGAGTGACTGGTGCTTAGCTTCTCTAAAGGCAGCTCTCAACTTTGTTGTTCAGGTACCCAGAGACAATATATGTTTTTAAAAGCTTAGGCATAAATGAAGTCCCAAAAGCTATAGGTCAAGGAAAATGGTAAGGCCATGCCAACAATTAGTGGTGAGTTAAAATTCTGAAATTTCATTTCCCAAAAATCACATGGAATATAATAAACTTATGGTTAAAATACCTGTGAGTTCACATCTCTCTGTTACAAATCACAGTGAATATAGATGCAGACCGGCTCCACATACACCTGCAGGCACTGTGCTTTCCTCTTTCTGCCTCTGCTTGCAGTTTCAGCCACATGGTCCTTCCTGATTCCACCCCACACCTCCTCCCAGCAATCACACATGGCAAGTACCTACTAAGCTAAACCCATGGTGCTGGAAGATGTGTGTTTACAAGGGCTGGCCAGGCTCTTTCATAGCTGACCAAAGGGCCTGAGCCAGCACCTATGTTTTAAAAGAGACATCACATTCCTTATCCATAAATTCAGCCGACCGTAGTGCTGGGAGCCTGACTGGGAAAGCTTTGGTCCCTCAGGAGAGATCAGATAATGCTTTGTTTTGTGGGGATTTCTCCTTGTCTTTCCTTTCCTTACAGGGTCTTTCATGACCTCAGCTGCTGGAGTATAGGGTCAAGAGGCTGAAACAGAAAGACCATCAAATGAAACCTTTGTTCAAAGTCCCCTCTTTGGCTGTGTCCTTCCTGCCAAGGTGAACTGGCGGATTTCATCAGTGAGAGGAGCTGATCTTTGGCAGACAAACCTCAGATGGAATCCTTGGCAGGAGCAGCCACATTGGTGATGGAATTAAAATTCATTTTAAAATCATTTCTAGGCCCCAGGTTTATGATGAATAAATTCTATGTGTTTGCTACAAGCAGAGAGGATGAAGTCTATTGTGTTACAATCCTGCTTGTTTCAGTTGCTCAGTGGATGTGGACTGCCCCAAAACACAACTGCTTCTTTATCAGCTTCAGGTATTTCTCCGCTGTATTTGCCTCAGCTGGAGCCTTGGGGATGTGGTTACTCTGCAAGTATTGCCATTGTGGTGTTTGGGGTGAATACGCTTGGGGTAGGGTTTCCATGCAGAAAGATTCAGATAAACGGCCCCTTTGAGGTGAAAATTAGAGAGTTCATGTTACACCCACCTCTTGAATTTATAACTGACTATTCATCCTGAAAATCTGATTCTAAGGACTCAGCGTGCCCTGTCAGGAGCAGAATAGTACCACAGAAACTGTGGTCAGCCTGACTCTTGAATATTGAGAATTGTGATTCACTTCTCAGGAATGTATCCGGAGCAAGTCATATTTTCTGGGTTTTTTTAGGTAATCATTTCAAATTTTGAATTTCTGAAGGAAGATTTCAAGCAGTTCTCAGACAAACATCTTAGAGAAAGACGTGAAATGCATCAAATAAATAATGGGTTCTGACCTGTTCACTGATGTGTAACGTGCATAAATCCCTGTTCTGACTGCATATGAGGAATAAGCTGCAAAGGGAGCAATCGGATCTCTCCATGAAGTGAGACAGGTCAAAATGGCAAACCTTAAATAGCTACAAGTTCTCTCAGCCCATGGACAGATCAGCAACAGCTAGAAGCCAAATTGCTTCCTGAGTAACTAGGATGCCTCTTGCTGAGTTCGTTGCAGTTTCCCTAGCACAGGCCCCATCCTGCATCATCCCTGGCCACACTGTTCTCCAGCACCTCACCACACTGTAAAACCCGCTGCAACAGCCCGGGTTGGGCTGCAACTGGTTCATCCAGCCACATCCCATTACAACGATTGTATTACCTGGTGAGGAGGTTTTTGAAGGTTCTCTTAGAAAATGAAGGAGACACTGTGCAGTGTCCTGGTAGCACTGCACGGCGGGCTCTGCAGACGGTGGATCACGGGGAGGGAGTTGTCTGCTAGGCAGGATGTTTGCTTTCAGTGTGTGCTGTTTCTTGCCCTGAAGCAGCTTTCTTCATGTTACAGTGAAACTAGGAGTCCAGCCTTTCGCCTGAGGGGATGGAGAGCATAAGTATGTTTCTGAATGGAAAGTGGTCTTCAGATAAGGGGGAAGTCAGACCATACAACACAGACCATGTGGAAGAAAGGCTCTGGTCTCTCCCTCTTAGTGTTGCCCAGAATCCCAGGCTAAACACAGTAACCCAGGTGTCCATAGTGACTTTCCCAGTTACAAAGAAGGAGGCTGTAGATGGAGGAGGGCAGGGTGAGGGACAGGGATTACTAAACTGCTTTTGACGGCTTGCTGTGGAGCCTCCGCCTTTGTGCTGCAGTGACGAGCCTTGGAGTAACGAGGAACTGCCTTTTGGGGTTGCATTTCAGTAGCGACAGCAGCAGCAAACTGATCTCTGGTGGTTATCTGCATCAAAAGCCCTGCTGAAGGATCATAGGGTTATGTAAAGATCTGGCCCAGGAGACTGCAAAATGTTTTTGCATTTATTAGTCATTTAAAAAATAATGCTGGTTCTGTAATCAAAGCTGTATCTTCATTCCCAGCTGTCATCTCTTGCTTGCCTGAGGAGGATCAGTGTATTCCTGTGAGGGCTGGAGGGGTATTGGCTGTATGGAGACACAACCAGTCTCTAACCAAACAAGGACAGACCGTTGCTTGTAAGGGTCTGTGGGGGACAATGCCAAGTACTTTCAAATCCCACCAGGTGCTCGGTGAGTCATGGGTCCTGCAGAAGACAGTCTGTGCAGTTATATGATCAAAAACTCTACAGGGAAGTGCATGCACATGAAAGCAAGGTTCAAGTCTGTCTTTCTGGTATCTAACTCTTCAGTGCTCAGCTCTTCACCTGTAGCACTCTTCCAATGCAAGGAATTATGGAGGCAAAACAAACGGCCCCAAAACTTCTGAAGGGGTTTTTTAAAAGGAAAAGGAGGGCCAAAAATCTCCCGAGACTTCTGGCATGTGGCATCAAACTGACCCCACACAGGCCATTGGCAAGGCTGGGAATTTTTAATCCGTAGCACAGACTTTGGCCACTTGAGCTCATGGAGAGACACAGAGCTCTGGCGAGTGTCTCTGCACTAGGTGGACCAGCTGTACAGAGGGCTAAGCCAAAACTGTTCCACCAGGTTTAGATGTGTCTGCCAACAGCAGAGGAGTGTCAACAGTCAGAAAACAGGTCTCTGCCCAGATCTGGAAAGGACTAACAGGTAGTTGCCCCTGCCCATGCCTTCCTGTCTGTCCTACCTTAGTTCTCCAGATGTATCTGACACGGAGGTCAGGGATAGCCAAAACCCTCAGAGCCCACCCTAAAACTAATGCAGATCCCTCAGTTAGTCCTCCCCTAGTCCCAGCTGTCAGCCTTAGGGCTCTATGTCTAGTTCTGGCCAAGGACCAACACCAACCAAATCCTGACATTTAGCCCGAAACCATCAGGATCCACCACCTCAGCCTGGACAGGGACTGTCTCCCAGCCCCAGCCCACAGGGCCCCGAATCCCAGCCCTGTCCTGAGACTGTCCCTGAGTCAGTCCCTTCCAGCACAGGCCTGGATGAGGACTGACCTACCATCCACAGCCCTGGACAAGGACACCAATAAAACCACAGCCATGGGCTCTGATTGCCAGGGTCTCAACATAAGCAATCAGCAGCTTCACGAGCAGGTCTGCAGGGCCTTCAGTGGGTATGTTTGGGAAATCACCTGCTGGAATGCTCCAGTCCTGCTGTTCACTTTACTCTGCCTGTCACATTCAGGAGCAGAATAAAGATGGAGCAGGCAGGAGGGTGTCTGCCATCCTTCCTCCCCTTGTTGCCCTTTTTCCTGGGGAATTGTGTACCTCAGCTTCAGAAAAAATGGACCACAGTATTACCCACCTGCTCAGAGTGACATGCAGAATTCGAGTGCATATTTTTACCTATCTAATCCCTGACGCCCCAGTTAAAACAAACCTGCTTGGAGGATCACACCAGCAGGACAGTGCTGCCCAGGGGCTGCTGGAGGGAGCTGCTCCCACCGGCTTGTCCAGGACAGACCTCAGAGCGGTGGAGTGGCACAAAGGAGATGGCACAATGAGATGTAATTACCGGGGAAGGGGGGCAGAAAGCTCATTAACAAATCTCTGTGTGTATGAGATGTGAAACAGTTGAAACAGAGATGAATATTGCCCCCAGGGCTTAGCAAAAATTATCTTCAGCTCCTAGGATCAGGTGGGATATGCATGTTGAATACTCTTTTTAGCATTTCCTAAGCATGGCTTTCAAACGAAGGCCTGTAAATACACATTTCAAACAAAGACACTAATTTCTGTTGAAATGCTGTCCTCAGCTGTGATAATCAGAGGTGTTGAAGCAAGGTGAGGAGCCTCTGGCAGCTCTCCCTGCCAAGGAAACCCCAGGAAGAGCAAGGAGAACAGGAAGGTTCATCTCCTTGTCATCTAATTAAGCTGCACATGGACTCCCTAACAGCAAAGTGGCATCCAGAGGATCAAGACCTCATGATTTATATGGGTTTTCTGGTGTTTGCATGGGGTTTCTCTCCCCTACAAGGTATACTCCACTCCTCAGCCTTTTTCCTACTAGGTGCCATGGAGCAAGTTCACATGTGGTTTCTACAGAATAATGTGTCTTTTCAATAATTCCAAGGTTTCTCCATCACTCCATTGTGTCTCATCCCCAAATTCACCATAGATGTCTCTGTTTCAGTTCCTTGAGTTACAGATACAGGGACTAAAGGAATAATTATTACTGGGCCCCATTAGGGGAAAAAAAAAAAAAAAAGAAAAGATTTTTGGCCATAGGTGATTATAGTTTCTGCAGCTGAATAGATCAGTGTCCCATAACTGACAGAGGATAATGGATTTAATAAATAGCTATGATTAAGTCTGATGTTATTTTTAAATAATTTCAAAAACTGTTACTCTAATCCCTCCGTGGCTGGCAGAAAGGATGCTGCTTAGAAGTTAAAATTAGTTCCTTAATGTTCAGCGTGGTGTGGAGTTACAGGCCCTCCAGGGCTGTGCTGGTTTTCTGGGGCATCCGCTTACACTGGCTGCCTAATGGACGTTAGCAGCTGCGTTTGGCAAGTGGGAAAGAGCTCCCACAACCTCACACTGTCGGCTGATCTCCCTCCCAGGCTCAGTCAGCTCGGCAGCAGCTCCCACAGGCTCCAGCCCTGCTGATGAGATCCTCAGTTGGTATTACGATTCACAGTGTTATCCAGCTGCCTTCCCACACAGCAATTGCCTTCTCCCTAATTCCCAGGGAATTCCCAGCTCTGTCAGGCCTCTTTATCAATAAATAGAGATCTCTTCTGTATAATAGCAAGGTGATTTTTTTTCTTCCCTTTTTCAGCACCTACATTGCTGAGGGAGTGATCCCGTTTCTTGGCTGGAAAAAGGCACTGAAGAACACTTTGCCTTGAAAAAGCACCACACAGAGGGGCAATTTTTCTGGTCCATGTAACCTCACAGAAGGCATGAATAGTCAGTTTGCTCAACCAAATAAAAACTCCTAGCAAACTTGAACTAGTATCACAGGAATGGAGATGTCCCACAGTGCAGTGGGACATGGCAGAGTTGGTATTTATCAAACCCACTTTAATGGGGCAAATTCCCAGGTATTTGGAAGAAAATTGAACTGCCTTTAAGACAGGCTTCCCTCCTTTCCATGCCACCCCATCGCAGAGCCCTGGTTCCTGTAACAACCGCAGGGACAAGGCACCGGGCTGGGGACAGGTTTGCCCTGACCTGCCCTGATTGCCGGCGATGCAAGATGTGATGCTGTGCTCGGGGGCACCTCTCCTCCTTGTCTACCAGCTCTAACAATCCCATGGCCACAGCAGGAGCTGTTTTAACCACAGTGATGGAAAACCATCTTCTTTCTCTGTTTTCATGGGTTGCTTTCCCTTTGAATGAGCTGTCTGGACTGATGCATCCCCACAGCTCCACTCTACAGCTACAGAGGAGCAGGGGGACAAAAGCAGAGGAGGGGGAGAAAAGCAGGACCACTTTTCTGAGGCTGCTACACTAAATTAGGGGAAGCAACAAGCTGCACCTTGGCCTTCGGAATACCCAGCTGTGGTGCTTGGCTTTGCCTCTGGCTCATCAGTAAGACAGGGATAACAATAAATCCCTTCTCCCACCTTCTGCATGTCCTGATTAGATAGACTGTAACGGACGGGGGCTGTCACTTATTATGTGCTTGTTTAGTGCCTGGCACACGCAGCTCTGATCCCGACTCAAACCCGTGGCTGCTGCACGAACAATAGGACTGAAATGAATCTAATGGCTGGCAGTGGGGAGGTCACCGGCTGCCTGATGTCTGCCTTCCCGGGAGGAACCGGTGCAGGCTGCAGAGTTAGTGCTGCCTGCCTATGGGATCGTGTGCCAGGGGGATGCATCCCAACCAAAAGAGGAGGATTTTCCAGGCTCCATCCCTGCCACACTTGGCAATTGCCCCGCATCCACCAGCAGTTACCTCAGCAGCTGGTTCAGGAACGCACATGGATATTTCCTTGGTGTTACTGTAACTAATAAGTAAAATTCATTTGTTGATGTTGACTTAATAGACTACATTAGAGCTGATGGAGAAAATATGCTGTCTGAGACCAGACGTTCAGGGAGTTGGTAGGAATCCCTGCCTTTGCTCGCTCGCTGCCAGGTGAGGTTTTCCTTTCACAGAAGGGTTGCTTTGACCAGCTTTTGTGGCTGTGCAACCTCCCATTGATGGAGACTGGGCTTTTTCTGCCTCGTCTAACCTCACTGTGGAGATGCGACGTGCTCACATCTTTCCTGACCAGCACCTTTCTCTGCATGCAGTGAGGGTAAACCTATTAAAGAATCGTGAAAAAACAGAGGAGGAAAAAATCAGTGCTTTTATCTTGGGGCTTAAAACTGGTGTTTTCAAATCTGCCACCAGTCACAGTCTAACTAACCTGAGTGCCCTGTTGGGAGCACAGGGTGAAGGGTGGTGGGGTGGGAGAGAGCAGTCACAAAGAAAACCTCTAAACTGGAACAGCAGCTTTTCATACCTGTCATGATGTGGATTTTCAGCTTGAGCACACAAGGCTGAGCTCAGGGGACACTGTCATGTAGATTTAAGGTTTTATCTCCTTTCCTCTCCATTAGCTGTGATACCCTCTTATTATGCTGAAAACCTCCAGTGGTTGTTCCCTTTCCCTTTGGGCAAATATCGATCTGCCCGTGTCCTTGGTGCAGGTTGAAATCAGCCCTGCTCATCCCCTGCCTGCTCGCGGGGCCGAGCGCTCGGCAGTGCCACCTCTCATGCCGTCAGGGGCTGAAGCAAAGGCTGAGGAGGGGGGTTACTAATCAATTCGCACGTATTTTTCTCTCCCCATCCTCTCCTTCCCTGCACTGGCAGTGACACAGCCACTGAACAGGATGGGTCTGATTGTGCTTGGCAGGTGGAGAAGGAATGGAAAGGGCAGAGAGGGAAAGAGCAGCCCAGGATAATGATAAACTTCTTGCAGCCTTGTTGTACATCCATACCCTGCAGCACCTTAGGTGAGAGAGCTCTCCAGGCAAAGTAGCAAATGCTGGGGGTTGGCCTATGCAGGAGGTTGCCCCCACTTATCTTGGGGCGTGATTTTAAGCCAATTTAATTAAACTGCTTGGCAAGGTTGCGAGGACTCATCTATTTCAGCTTGAGCCAGGTCTGTTTTGATTTAGTGTTGGCTGATTAGGAATTAGCTGAAACAAACCACTCAGAAAACAAAATTAGAGGGTGCATACTAACTTTTGCACCAGATTAAGTTGAATTAAAAAGCAATTGAAATGTAATTTTCCTGTGTCAAGCAGCCAACAAACAAGATAATGCAACCGGTGGCACTTGAAGCTTAAAAATATGACATCTAGGATTAGCACAACTGGCTTTTTATTGCCCACAAACAACAGATTTATCTGAAGGTCTTCTCTCAAACCTCCCCCTCATCACTTTCCACACAAAGCTTTGTACAATTCATTTCATTTGCCTTGAAAGGGAGAAGTGGTGTGACACCAGGATTGGAATCCAAGACTTAAAGCAGCCTGAGTATTTCACAGTGTATTTCCATAGGTATCCATACTGGAAACAGCCACACAGTGAACAAGTTCCCTGTAATTCATATAATTTAGTTTGAAATGGCTCCTGTGGTACATGGCTGGCAGTGTACAAAGGCCCAGGCTGTGCTCCCTGGGTGTGGAGGGTGCAGAGCCCAGTGATGGGTGCTGCTCCCACCTGCCTCCCAGTACCAACCCGCTCCTGCCTTCTCGCAGCGAGCCTGGGCGCCTGCTCTGAATTACTCTGCTTCCTGCCTCCCTTGCAGAAAAAGATGTTAAGTAATTTTAAATCAGGTTTTAATTAAATATTTTAATAGCTGATTTCCCTACCCCTTTGGTAAACACTGCTCCTCCCCACACAGTGCTGGCACCTCAGCATACAACAGTGTACAGAGTGTTTTACAGGGCTTTGCTAAAAAGGGCGATGACTTGGAGGGCTTGGAAAAAACAGGATGCCTTCAGTACTTCAGAGTCCCCAAAACTGCCTGCAGTGGCATAGCCAAGCCCTGCTGTGAGTGGTTATTTTGAGGGCAGGGATGCTGTTGTCCTTGTTGGCTGGCGCAGCAGCACGGGCAGGAGGACAAGCTGCATAAGCAGCCCGAGCATCAGCGCGTAGCTGGCGTTAGGGCACCATAAATGCAAACGATCTCTTGATAAAAGCTGATGGAGACTGTGATAAGCACATAATGTAGAGTGAGAAGAGCTGCCCAGCAGCTCCTGGCCAAAATCTAAAGGGCTCATGAAGATAATCGGTTCCTGCTGGGTTTGTCTCCATGCTACCTTCTGCCATAGCCCCGCTGGGCTCCCGCTTGTGCCAGCCAGCAGCTCAGCACCTGCTGCTGCTCCAAATTTCTTAATCCTGGCTCATCCCACTTGCACCCTCCGCTTGGCTGATTCCTCTCAGCTACTGCCTGGCTCCATCATCCCAGTCATCACTACCCAAAGGCAGCTGCTCTCCTGGCATGTATCACCACCCACAAGGACCTTCCAGCTACCCAAACAAAATATGGGCATCCCTGGACTGCCCATCCCTTGCACACAGGTGGGGAGGCAGCACCTGGACTGTTCCCTGTGCTACAGGTACAGGCTGGCATCTCCCACAAAGGGTCTGGCCACAAATGAGGCCAAAGTGTAAATGTATGGAGGATGTGGGAGGGATGAGCGGGAGAGCCCAGGCAGGAGGACAGCCCAGGAGGGAAGGCATCACCATCCATCCTCCTCTGAGTGCATCCAGGTGGTCGTAGTGAGGGAACAGATGGGAATAATGGGGAGGCTGTCCTGGAAGAGCCAATCATGGGAGGGAGTCAGGGGGTATGAGGCTCCATGGGGGCAATAAAAGAGGCAGTCTGAGGGTAAGGGGCTATGAGGGAGAGTTGGGGTGAGTAGTTTTCCTCATATTTGGAGTTTTGGGTTGGTCCCTTCCACTCTCTGATGAGTATGGGGCTGCTGGTTAGATGCTCCTCTCTGAGGCAGTGCTGGGTCTCCTGCTTGGCTAATGTCAGTGTGTGGGTTGTGGTACACCTCTGCTGAGATGGGGGTGGAGGAAGCTCCCACAGAAGAGGTGACCTTTTTGGAGTATTACTGTGGTCCCCAGTTGGAGGGGAAACAGGGGAAGAAGGGAGGCTGAAGCAGTTCCTGAGGTTTGAGTTTAGGGCTTAAGGCTATAATTGTCTTGAGGTGGCTCATCCTGGCTCCTCTGTGAGTTGGGGGAGGTCTGCAGCTTGGTGGCTGGCTGCTGTGTTGGGATAAAAAGCTGATGCTGCTGGTATCCAGCCTTGATTGTTGGAGCAGGAAATAGGGAGAGAGAGAACTAAATAAAAACCACCAGAAACTTAAACTCAGAAAGAGGGCATAAGGGGAAGCTCTTAGAGGCTGCTCTGAGCCCCAAGTGTTGGCTGTAAGCCTGGAGGGAAGGTGAAGTTGTACCACCTGTGTGTGATCAGCTCCTGAGTGTGTTTATGCTCAGCCTGGGTTTAGGGGGCTTTTGGGGGTGTCTGGCTGCTCTGAAACCACCTCTGCTTCTTCTGGGTGGAAGCCTTGCTTTTTCTGACAGTCTGTCTGAAGGCCTGCACTTGGGCTTACTTGTATGTCTTTGATTACTAGGAGAGGCTTAGAAATTTTTACCTGTCCCTATTTAATGTTTTTTAATTGGCAATCCTTACTAGTACCTGAGTTTCCAGAACTCTTTGCTTTGTTGAGCTTGGTCACTTCATGCCACTGCATGTGGCCTTGTGTCTTCCCAGTGGGGAACCCTGGTACAGGAAGCTAAACTGGGCTGCATGATGGGGTGAGAGAGTAGGCTTGGGTGTGGCTGCTTGCCCTCGCATCAGACCTTGAACTGATCTTTTTTTGGAGGCAGGAGGCCTTGCTAGGTTTGGGCTCTGTGTCTTAAGTAAATCTAAAAGCCATGGGATCAGAACTGGAGGAAGGTGGTGTTTCTTTAACCATGAGAAGTGGTGTGTCCAGCTTCCTCATGAGATTACAACACCAGCTGTAACTTTCGTATCCTGATATTAAGTGGTAGTTTGTGCTTGCATTTAGTGAAGTGGCTTTGCTGTAGTGTGTGAGGATCCTACTGAGCTCTGTGTAGTGTGGGGGACCTCCAGCATCTCCTGTGCTGGGGAGGTGGGGGAGAAAATGTGTGGCACAGGCTGTTGGTGGGAGTGTGGAGGGTCCTAGGCCCCTCTGTGGATGGAGCTGGATGTTGCTGTGCAGTTGACCTGACCCTGCTCTGTCCTGAACCCCAAAAGCATGTGAAGGCTTTCAGCTGGCTCCTCTTAAACTTGCCAAGATGCCAGTGGTGGGCAAGGACAGTGAGCGGATGAAGAAGTTCAAGAACAAGGGCAAGGATGCAGCTGTAAGTACCAATCTCCACCACTTGCCTGTGTCTTCCCCTTTGGACAGTGACCCCAGCTGGGGGTTTGCCTGTGGGCAGGAGCTGATGTGAAAGCTTCTAAAGGCTAATTGCCCTAAGTCTACCTGTATGGGGTAGCAAAGGGCAGGGGGGATGGCTCTGCTAGCAAGGATGTTCAGTTAGCTTTTGAGATGTGGTGTGGAGCTGGCTGGGCTGCAGGGAGTGTGGTGGCACAGGTAAGGGGACATGAGCTTTGTGTGGGTGACTGAGCTGTGCTGGTGGATGTGCTGGGCAAGGGAGATGGTTCAGCCTCAGCCTGCCCAGCTCTCTGCAGCCATTATTCCTGCAGAGAGGGGGCTGGTGTGGGATGTCAGACCATGGGATCTGTCAGCTTGCTTTAAGCCAGTAGAGGAGATGAGGGGTTTGCCTTTCAGGTTCAGCAAATTTACTTTTAAAAACACCCACTGGTTGTTGGTTCATCCAGCAGCCTATGTCCTCGGGAGGCACTAACTGAGAGATTTTTACTCTGTCCTATCTCCTACATAACCCTCCAGGCCACAGTAAGGAGCTGCCTGAGAGCAGATACTGGCTCTCTGTACTCCTCAGGTAGGAAACTTGGGGTGGAGAGTTAGAGATGAGCTCCTTGGAGAATTAGGTGATGCAGACACCAGTGGGATGGTGTACTTCTCTCCAGGCCCTGCGGAGGCAGAGAGTGGAGGTGAACATTGAGCTGCGAAAGGCCAAGAAGGATGAGCAGATCCTAAAGCGCAGGAGTATTTTGTTCAGACTGATGGATGATAGTGTCTCTCTGGAAGAAGACAAAAGTAATGAGGTGAGTGCTGGGTGCTGCAGCTTGTGCAGTATGTATCCTCTACTTGGACCACTTCAGTTCACGTGACCTGGGTTTAAATAGCCAGTGCTGTTGCTGATCACCATGCTGGCTGTCAGAGTGCTTCAGACTGCCTAGCCTTTTTCTGTGTTATTTTGCATGGAGATGATGTCCCGTGTGGCTTTTCTTGATGGCAGGTAGAACAGGCTGGTGCTCCAGCTTGGTGGGAGCTGGCGAAGCTCCTGTCTGGCTCCCTGCGCGGTGAGGGTTAATTACTGAGCTCGTAGGCCCATTAGAGTGTCAGTGACTCTTTCAGTGCTTGATTACAAGGATTAATTGCCTCGAAGGCTTTTGTGGATTCTCTTCCTCTGCCTCATCTCGAAACTGCATTGCATAAAGAATAGACATTGCTTAGATATGAAGTGGTGACTGACTCGGGTCTAGACGGCTGATTGACTCTGGAGATTAAACTGGAGGGAGTCCTGGCTTGCCATCTGACTCTGAATCATTCCCTGTGACACAGATTGAGCTGTCCTTGGAGGAAATCGTTGAAGCTGTGAATGGGAGCAACACCAAGCTGCAGCTGCAGGCCACACAGGCTACCAGGTATGCTGCCCTGCTGCTCCATGCTAAGAGGGAGGTGGCTGATGGAGCTGCAGTGGGGCAGAAGGTATTTATTCCTGTCTGAAGAGTTCTCTGAAGAGATGGCAAAGTGGGAAGAAGCCTGGTAACCCAAATGACCCTGAGGGACCTCAGCTGGTGTCTGTTTTGTGCCCTATGTGCCTTGTTTGGCTCCATCACAGTCCTGGGCAGTGCCCATGGCAAGGACCCGTGTGGTTGAACCAAACCAAGGGGTTGGCTGTGCCTCCCAGAGTTCCCCCCTTGCTGTGCTTGTGCTGGGGCAGAGATTGTGTTGGATCCCACAAGAAATGAAGTGCCAAAGGCTTGGGTGGGACAAGGGCTGGAGATCCTGGCTCTGTAAGTGTCAGTGCTGATCAGGGCTGTCCCCACCTGGGTGGGGGTAGGAAGGATCACAGGGTGCCATCATCACCCAGTTGCCAGCAGAGATGACTTCTGAGGGTCCAGGAGAGGCTGAATCACTTCTGGTTCTTCCTTGGCTGGCTTGAGCTGCCACATCAGCAATCTGCCTGTGTGCTGGGGGACTAGTCCTGTTCCCAGTGGCTGTGAGGACATCTGCTCATGGTGAACAGATCGAAAGCTTTGCTTCCAAAGGTGTTAACTGGAGGCAGGCCAGAGCAGACCCTTCCTGAAGGGGTAAGTCATGACTTGCTCCCTAACATCCTGTGCAGAGCTGGTTTGCTGCCTGCCCAAACCAAGGCTGCCTGCACCTGGAGTGCCCTCTCAGCACACCGTGCCATGGTGGGGTACCAGTGCAGCACTAATGCAGCTCTGAGCTGTGGGCTCACATCTCATGCTACCCTCTGCCAGTGCTGACTGCTGCTGAGCAAACCAGGCTGGGAAGCAGAAAGTGCTGCTTTTATTCTGGCTTTCTTTGACATGATCAGTTCCATGATCCCATCTCCCTGGCAGCTGCACAAGCTTCTACACTGGTGTGAGGCAGGAAACAGCAGTGGGGAGTTGGTGATTCTGGTTTTTAGCTGGAAAAGCAGTCTGGGAAACCTCATTTTAAATGTGAGCTCTGGTCTGTGTGGGGCTGGCCAGTGGCCCTGTGCTGGGGAGTGGCAGAGGCAGGTATGAAGGCTGTAAAAACTAATTGCAGGTGTTGATTTTTTTTTTCACTGTCTCAAACTCCTGCAAGGTGGGGAGCAATGGAATAATATTGCCATGGTCCTAAAAGGATGTGTAAGTATTTCAGTCTAACAGACACCCTGCTGTTGCTTCAGCATCTTCTTAGATGTGTCTGCTGCAGCAGCCTCTCTCTGTCGACTCCCCTGCAGGGGGATTTGCTGACCTGGGATGCTGAACAAGCATCTCTTACAGGTGCTGCTTCCCTTGCAAGCCACAACCTTGTACCTGGCCACAGGGTCACGGTCCTATCATGGCACCACATGGGGTTTCTCATGGCAGGCTGTGTGGTGTCCTCTCTTGCAGGAGAATGCTGTCCAGGCAGAAGGACCCCCCCATCAATCAGATCATTGAGCTGGGCATCATCCCCAGGCTGGTTGAATTCCTGAGCTGTGCTGACAATGCTCCTCTGCAGTTCGAAGCAGCCTGGGCACTGACTAACATCGCCTCTGGCACCTCCAACCACACCAAGGCAGTGGTGGAGGGAGGTGCCATCACAGCCTTCATCTCCCTCCTGTCTTCCCCACACATGCACATCAGCGAGCAGTCTGTGTGGGCGCTGGGCAACATTGCGGGTAAGCAGAGGTCTCCAGGTCCGGGGGCACATGGAGGGTCACTGTGCACACCAGTGCTGGGGAACTAAAAATAATGATGTTCAAGACAGCCTTGTCTCCCTGCAGCTTTGTCTCCAAGCTGCTGCCCCTATTGAAACCATTAACCCTTCAGTCCCTTCATAGAATCATCTAGGTTGGAAAAGACCTTGAAGATTATCTAGTCCATCCACCTTCCTGTGGCCTGGTGGCCTTTGAGATTCTGTGTTGGTTCTGCAAGAGGATTTAGACCAAAGCCAAGTGCAAAACTCCATCCTGCTGGGATGGTCTAACCCACTAGTGTTGTCAGGGAGAACAGAATGGGTTATGTCTGGTAAGCCTGCCACAAACTAGCCATGATGGCACTCCAGTCTACCTGGTAAATCCTCCCCACCTGAAAATAATTGTGTGGCTAATGAATGAGCTCTGTCCCCCAGACCTGGCCTAGGCCTGCAGGTCTGATTGCTATTTGATGTTGACTGTCTTGTGACTTGGGCAGATGTGATAAATGACCCTTTTTCATCTGTACAGGTGATGGTCCTCTATACAGAGATGCTCTTATCAACTGCAATGTGATTCCTCCCTTGTTGGCTCTGGTGTCACCTGTAACTCCAGTAAATAACCTTCATTTTCTTGACTTAACAGCTCTTAATCACTTGGATAATGGGTGAATGGTGATCTACATCTACCTTCTAAACAACAAGCTGTTTGTATAATTTAATAAGACCCTGTTCTAAACTGCTTGTAATGACCTTACCTCCCAGCTATATACAAAGCTGGGGATGCCAAACAGACAGACTTCAAGTCAATGTGATATCTTCTAGTCTTCGTTTTCCTATCCAGCTTTGATCATCTCAAACTCAGAATAGGATTAAACCAGTGCGATATAACTTGCATATGCATGTGGAAGGGCTGAACTTGCTCCTTAGGCTTCTTCCTACTGCTTTTTGGGTAGCTCTAAACTACAGGATTTGTGGCTTATCTCTGCCCTTCTGCAATGGTCCCTGCCCCACTGCTTTCTCGGTCCCTGGGACAAGGACCTTCAGAGAAGCATAAGGTGGACTAAGAAGTGCTTGGGGGCTGTAACAGCAGTAACAGTGTCTCCAGACTTCCCATCCCTGGATGTGAGGGAAGCTGTATGCTTTCTGGAGGTATAAGTATGGCCTTTAAGGCTGGTGTTAAGAAAATACCCTGTAGGCCTTCTGTGAGTTTATATTGCAAGATTTTTTTTTTTTTTTTAAATAACCAACTCTTCTGTTTGTTCTATCCCTAGTTCAGCTCACCCTTGCCTCTTAGGGAGGGTCATGTGGAAGGCATGTGACAAAACACCAGTTCACATATACATACCTTTAGTAGCTGTGATGCTTTGAACATAGCTCCACTGCTCTCCTGGGAGTGTCCTTACTAGGATGAACTGTCTGAATGATACAGCTTAAAACCTCCTGGTGCCCTACTCTAGAACAATGAGCTGCTAATATTTATTAATGCTAACAAACAAATTTCTGATAGCGTCTGAAGATTGCTCTAATTTGTCCAAGGACCCAGCAAATATGCTGTTTGGCACCTTTATCAGTCAGAGTAGCTTGTCACACCACTAGAGCTAAAGTTATTGGAACTTAATATTGGGGAGTGAGGGGTTGAATCTACTGCCTAAGTTGCTTACCTGTTTCATCTCTCTTCTTTAAATAAGCCTCAGCCCTTAAGGAGGCTGCTTCTGGCTACTGGATAACGTTTCTGAGCTGTAGGGACCAGAAGCAGGGTGCTCCCTCTTCCTCACTTGTTATGCAGTGAGGAACTTACCCCTCCTTTATGTTTCAGGTTGGATTCCTGAGGAACATCACATGGACACTATCAAACCTCTGTAGGAACAAGAATCCCTACCCTCCACTGGATGCAGTGAGAAAGATGCTGCCAGTCCTCATCTGCCTCATGGAACATGAGGACAAGGACATAATTTCTGATTCTTGCTGGGCTGTTTCCTACCTGACTGATGGCTCCAATGATCGAATCCAAATTGTGGTGGATACGGGGGTTCTCAAAAGACTGGTGGAACTCATGGCCAGCCCAGAGTTGATTGTTATGGTAAGAAACTGTTGGTAATCTCCAGCCTCTGGTCCCTTAATGTAGAAACATCCAAGGAGAGGGAAGGCATGTCTCCTTACTATATGTAGCTAGAGTGATCTGCTCTCTCCTCAGACTGCAGCACTACTTGGTTGTTGGTCAAGTCACTGCTCTCTTCCAGCTTGCTCTGGCTGACAGACTGTATAGAGACTGTAAAGCTGCTTAGAGCAAAATAGGAGGACGATAGGTCTGTAAATACAACAGTAATCACCTGTGATGCTTTCCTTATTTGAAGGATCAAGCACTTAGTGAGGGATCTTGTGGGGCTCTCTGGCTTGTATCCCTTGAGGTAAGGATTCTCCTCATCTCCTTTAATCTCTGTCTAGACTCCAGCTCTCCGTGCTATTGGGAATGTAGTCACAGGGACTGATGAGCAGACCCAGGCAGCTATTGACGCTGGCGTCTTGGCTGTCCTGCCCCATCTCCTGCAACATTCAAAGCCAGCTATACAGAAGGAAGCAGCATGGACGCTCAGTAACATTGCAGCAGGGCCTTGCCAGCAGATCCAGCAACTCATCACCTGTGGGCTATTGCCACCACTGGTAGAACTGCTTGATAAGGTAAGGGATGGGTGCAGCACTGCACATACAGCTGCTGCAGAAGCCAAGTTTGTGAGGTCCATGATCCCTCATTTGTGAAGCACTTGGTGTGTGCCCGCCTGAATCTGCTTCAAAGCTGTTGAGCTCCTTGGAACAGCCTGTGTGCTCAGATTTGTCGCTACACCTATGTGAAAACATGGCTTGGAGCTGCTCTGGGCAGCTCTGCTGGGTGTCTGCCCATCACTCAGTGCTGGGGAAGGTGGGTCAGCCCAAATGGAATACAAGGGGAATGGCTATCTTTGCCTCACATTGATCTTAGAGGGATGCTAAAGCTTGGGAGTACCTTCACTGTGCTGCTCTTTCAGGGGGACTTCAAAGCTCAGAAAGAAGGTGTGTGGGCTGTGGCCAACTTCACAACAGGAGGCACTGTGGAACAGGTGGTGGAGCTTGTCCATTCTGGGGTCCTCAAACCTCTGCTTAACCTGCTCTTGGCCAAAGACAGCAAAACTATCCTGGTCATCCTGGATACCATTTCAAATATCTTCCTGGTAAGATCTCATCTTTTGCATTACTTCTCCAAAAGAACAGCAGGGTGATCTGCATGCTCACATTGTGAGGTTAGAACAGTAGCTGCTGATCTTGCAGGAGTAAAATGTAGACTTCATGTTGTCTAACTTGGACACTTGGGTTGTCCAAAGGTCTTGACAAGATTAAGTTCCCAAAGTGTTCCTCTTCACTTACTGTGACTAGTCTCCTTCTGGAAAGGAAAAGAGGTTGTGTTAATCCCCAAGAAGGGTAGAGGTGAAGGTCAAGGAAATAAAACTGCAGAGAATTCAAGTGGTCCTGGAGGCATTTCAACTCTGTTCCCTGCCAGCTGGCATCTATGTGTCTCTCGCTGGAAAGCCTGTTTCTTGTAGCCTTGTTCACCTTTGAACCAGTGAAATGGCTTTTGCAAATGAAATAGTGGGTGGCAGGTCACACCCACTGCTTGGTGTGTGGATGTGACTGAGTAGGGTTTGGTTAGCTTGTTTGGTTGGCAGTTTGAGCCACTGGGCAGTAATCCCAGCAGCAACTGATGTTTCATAGACACAGTTGTATCCCTGGGATGAGGTAGGCACTGTGGTCCTTTGACTTGTCTTTTAAGATCAGGGTCTTACAGTAAAGACCATCTCAGACCTGTTACTGATGTGAGGCTGTTTTTTCCTGCTGGGTTGTCTGATGTTACAGGCAGCTGAGAAGCTGGGAGAGACAGAAAGGTTGTGTCTGCTGGTGGAAGAGCTTGATGGTCTGGAGAAAATTGAAGCCTTGCAAACCCATGACAACAACATGGTCTACCGAGCTGCACTGAATATCATAGAGAAATACTTCTCTGGTGAGGTATGTGAGCTCCTGCTGCTTCTCATCTGAAAATATGAAGCTGTTACACACTGGCATGCAGCACAGACTTTAAGGATGCTGAAATAGGTTTTTGGAAGAGACCTGTATGTGATTAGAGTAGTCTTTGCAGCTCATTCCAGTTGCTTTTAAAGGCCTTAAAGCTCCTACAGATACACAGCAGATATGGATGCCTTGATAGCATCTTGCTGCTGGAATTTAAACTGGCATCAGCTGGAGTTACTGCAGTTGCTGATATGAATACCAAATGTGGAGAAGTTTTCTCCTTTGAGCTGAGCTAGCTTGTCACTATGAATGGAAGCCTCCTACTCAGCTGATAACCATGCTCAGGTTGCATTTGGATTACTTGACCCTTCTCATGCAACAAACTTAAGGAAAAAAGATAGGATACAAGCTAGCAGTTGCAGGAGTCTCATGACTGTCACAGACGCCATGCTTGGTTCTAGCCTTAGTCTCACAGATGGGGAAACATCAGGGAAGAGGCTTAGCAGTTTGGCAGATCTTGGAGCTGAGGCTTGGTCTAGATGTGAACTGCCACAGCAGGGAGCAAATGTCTTAGTCCTTTGCCTGGTAGAGGGTCTGCGGGATGCCCTGAGAGAGGGTGTGGAGGAAGCTCTCCTACACACTGGCACCTGCCTGAGGGGCTGGATGCCAGGGGGAACATCTCTCCAAAGCAGTCCTGGCTTGTTGCTATTCCAAGCAGGCTATTTAATTTGAGTGAGTTCTGCCACTTCTTTCTTCTGCCTCTGGCATCTGAGCCTGTAGACTTGGCTGCTTTTTGTGTGAGAGATGCAGGGACAGTGCATTTTCAGTGTGCTGTAAAGAACAGGAGGTCTTGGTCTGGTCTCCAAGGGTCTTCCTGTTAAGAGTCAAACTGACCTTAACAGCTTGTTAAAGCAGCAGAATTTCTTTTAAAACAAGAATAAAACAGTAAGCTGCTGTAAAAAGCTTCAGGCAAACTCTGGTGCAAAAAGCTTAGGCTTATTAAGATGCAGAACCTCTAACTGATGGCTATCAACTTTCCTCCTAGGAAAATCCAGATCTGCAGCCTGGGACTAGTGAAGATGGTCTATATGATTTCTCAGTGGAGAAGCAAGACTTCAACTTCTGAAGATAAAGCACTGCATGGCTCTGAGCTGGTGGGTGGTGGTATCTTGGTAGAACTCAGGCATCCAAACCAAAAGGAGCAAAGATGCTGAGTCTTTTACTTTTGCAACTTGTCAATAAATTGCACTCTGGCTTTGTACTTGTTGCCTTTTGATTTATTTTTTTTTGTTTGTTTTTCCCCTCATAAGCTGCTGTTGCAAACAGTGTAGACTTTTTTCAATAGCTTCTTAAGGCCCTGCAGAAATGTATTGGAGCTCCTGGGCATGTTTTCTGGGTGGAAAGCAGAGCCAGAAACTTTAACTATATTAAGCTGCTGGAGGGCAGGATATTACCACCAAATCCAGCTGGGTCTTAGTGCTTGTGCTGAAATTTCTAAGCTTGACTTGGAATGGCAGACACAGCTCTGAAAAAAGATTCAAGAGGTGTTTTGCCCTTCTGCCCACAAAACCATCCCTGTGTGAGGGGAGATCCTTCAAGCAGAGAAGGACACTGTCTGGGGAAAGGTGGGTCACTGTCACCCCTGTGTGTGCTACTCCACCCCTGCCGCGGAAGCACTGGGGTCTGGACGCAGGAGCTGCTGTGTAAGTGCTGGTCCTTCAGGAAGGCTGTGTCAGAGGCAACTATTGCACTGGGAGCAATTTGCCTCCCGCTGCAGCTTCCCAGATGCTATCCACTAGCCTGGAGCCCACTGATCCGTCTCTGCTTAGAGCTGCCCTTTAATACTGAGGACCTGTATTTCAGGTTTCCATTGCATGTCACTGTCCTTTGAGAGGAGTTTTCCCTTTCTCCAAGCTCTCCAACTTTGGTCTCTAGCTGCAGGCTGAGCAGAAGGTGAGGACTGAGGTGATGTGGTGTTCAAGTCCAGCTTGCAGCAAGCTCTGGTGCCCTGTGTCCATCCCTGCAGCTACATGTACTGCTCTGCTAGCGGAGGTATTGCACAAATGTTACATGCTGCAGGTTCATAACAAGCTGCTGGATGCTGCTCTGTTCTTATAGCGTTGATGGGTTGTAGAAGGTTCTACTTAGTACCCTTGAGTCCCCAGGTCTTGAAGATATCTCAAGGGCTTTGCTCCATGCAAGAGGGGAATGGCAGCTTCTTCCTCTCTGCTCTGGGGGGTTTGACTCTTCAAAATGTTTCAGGGCTTTGCTTCCTCAGATGCACTGGGAGGTGATGTGATAGGTAGCTTAAGCTGAAGAGGAAAATCTTTCCAGGAAGCAGAACCTCCTCTTCTACCCTGGATCTGTTCATCAGGGCATTTATGCATTTCTCCTCTAGGCCACCTAGGAAGAAGGGAGTTGGTAGTTGAAGTCTGGTTGTACTCCGTGCCCTGTAAGGAGATCATGGGTGCCAGAGCCAGGTATCACTTCTTTAATATTAAAGTGCTAGAACTGATGAATTGCAAAGTGTTTATTGAATTTTATTTCTTGGATCCAAAACTGTGTATTTAGAACTGTGATAAAGCAATGCCTGAACATGCAGCTGAAACAAGTGCCTGTGAAAATCCTTTGTTTGTGCCCATGGGTTCACACAAAGGGCTCTGGCTTGGCTGTGTGCACCTTCTCATTGCTGACAAGGCTGATACGGCATCTGGAAACGGTCAGATTTCACTAGGTAAAATGAATCTGAGGCAGGTGCTTCCTCAGTGTAAATGGAGATGCAGACCGGAGCTGGGGTCCACGCAGCTGCCCTGACTTTGGACTGTGGTCCAGCACAGGGCATCCTATGTGGTTTTTCCCACAGTCAGGCAGGGCTGTCCCTTACTGGCACTTGGGTGGCAGGGTTGCTGTTTGCTGATGCTCTGATGACTAAAAGCAAGCTAAAAAGGGAAAAGGCAGAGCTATTTGACTTTTTTCCTGCGTGTGCTGGACACAAGCCTGTGGTAGATGGTGTTATGCAGTGACTTGGGACCAAAGCTTCTTGTTTCCACTGTCATGTTCTTAAGCTGCAATAAAATAGTGTCCCTGTAGCCCTGACTGCAAGGGAGAGGAAATGTGCCCCTTTTCTTATAAGAGTATTGATATGTGCCTACTGTTCTGTGCAAGCAAAATGGAGGAGGTGTTTGGGGTGGCACTGCTGCTGTGGTCCCACAGTGGCTGGAGGAGTGGGGCCAGTGCCTGCCAGAGTGGTGAGGCTGCTGGGCCGTACCTGCCTGCCACTGAGAGACCTACAGGCGTCTGCTTGCCTGGTTAATTGGAGCTGCTCTCCTCTGATCGCTGCCGGCCTCAGCTCCCCTGCCCAGGGCACAGGCAGCAGCCACTGTGGCAATTTTGGCTTTGGTGCTTTGCTCCGGGGTGTTGGAGCCACCTGCTTCTCCCGGTGGGATGGGATGGGACATCTGTGGGGACCAGTGAGAGTAAGATGCTGCTGTGCTGTTTCCCCGGAGCAGCAAAACTTCCCTCTAGAGATGCACAAAAAAAGTCTGTTTTCTAATTAAAGCATCCTGTGTCCTAGTCCCAGAGGAGCATGGTGATGGCTGCTTGATCCTCTCATAGCTGGAGAGCTGGAAAAAGCACTGCCAGTGCCCGTGGTGGCCTGTTTGCCCTGAATTACGACTAAATTAATTGATACATTTGAAACAGGGTCTCTTCAAAGCATTTTCATGCCTCATTGTTCATTTCCTACTGACATGAATGCACCCCACCGCCTCCCCAGCACCATGCAGAGTCGTTACCTGGATCTGGCTTTGCTGGAGCAGGTGGAAGGGGGTTTCTGTGCCTGTCTCTGAGGCTGCAAACCCAGAACCTGCAAGAGCCAGTCTGGGGGGAACTATGTGTGCCAAAACCTGACAGTTGGTGAGAAGGAAGAAGAGCCTGGAGAGATGGCTTTGGGCAAGTTTAGCTGGGCAGCAGGCAGGGGTCTGCCTGGCATGGGCAGCATCCCTGTGTGGGGACAAAGCAAGGTTAGTGCTGTGGGGCAGGGGAAGGCTGGGGAAGGTGATTTTAAAGAAAAATTTGGATGGTGAAAAGCACCATCTGAGCTTCTAGGTCTACTGCTGTACCTGATGCTTGGCCATAAATTGTTGAAGCTTTTTCCTCTTCCCCATTGCTATTTTGCTTTCTCCCTGGAATTTATGGGGAAAGGCTTCTTCCTCCTTTTTCTTCTTGAAAGGGGTGAGCAGAGAAAAAACCCAAATGCCAGGTATTTACTACTGGTGCTGGGCTGTGGGTACCCTCGGCAGGCAGCCCAGCCTCAGCTGCCTGCTGTGAAGCAAGGCTGGCCTCAAGGTTTTCCTCCGTACAAGGAGCTGGGAGGCTGCTTGTGCTGCTGGAGGGGTTCAGGATTTAGGGATTTTTTTCCCATTGATTGCAATTTAATTTCTGGTGAAAGGGGGAGGACTGGTTTATGGGATGCTTTGGGGTTTGGGTTTTTTTGGCAGTTCATAAATCAATAGTGGGGTTGGGGCACAAGCAGGTTGGAAGGATGGGGCATGGCAGAGCTGGCGGGCAGCAGCACCTGAAGTTAGCGGCTGTTAGCCTCTAAGGTGGGGGACATGGGGACAATTCAGGGAAGGTCCTGGGGCTGAGCCGGTGGCCCCAGCTGCCCAGGGCTGTGGGTGCTGCTCCGAAACTCCACATGCTCGATGCGCACATGTTCACACCTGTTCCCTTGCCAGTTTTCATGTCACCCTCCATGCCACAGCCACCTTCCATGCCACCCCCAGGTACCCCTGTACACCCTCCATGCTGCCCTGCATGACACCCTGATACACCCCCATGCCACCGTCACCCCCATACACCCCTATGCCACCCCCGGGCACATCCACACACCCTCCAGCCCACCATCCATGCCACAGCCATGTCACCCCTACGCCACCTTCCATGGCACCTCCAGGCACTGCCACCCACCCTCCAGGCCACTCCCCCTGCATGTCACACCCAGGCCACCCCTGAGAACCCCTATTCACCCTCCATCCCAGCCTGCATGTCACCCCCAGGACCCCTTATACGCCCTCCATGCCATGTCACCCCCCTGCACCCCCAGACACCCTGTGGCGCCCCGCGGCCACCCCTCATGCTGCCCCAGCCTCCTCCCTCCCGCCAGGGGGCGCTACGCCTCCCCGCACAGCGTATCCTCCGGCGCATGCGCTCTCCTCCTCGACCTTCCCAAGATGGCGGCACGGCGCGGCCGCGCC
>NW_020799118.1:11852725-11904986 GCF_003259725.1 Athene cunicularia | reverse complement strand
ACCCGATCCGGTGTGGGTTCCACCGGCTGCTTCAGCCCTCTTGGGTTGAAACAAATTTGGAAGGCGGAGTGTGTGTGTGTGTGTGCTTTTTGAGGGCGGGGGTGTCTCTGTCTCCCACTCTCCTTGCAGGAGACTGGGGCACCCTTCTTCTTTCTGGGGTCTTTTCTTCTTCTTTCCCCATCGGGGAGACCCTGTGATACTCCCCGCCACTCCCATCCCCTCCCCTGGCACCCAGCCCCTTCCTGGGTTTTTTTCTGTACTTTCCGTGTGGGGGATTGTCATTGTGTCCCCCCCCCTTCCAGCAAGCCAGAGCTCCTTGCTGGGGACTCTTCTGCACCTTTCTCTTGGCGGGGGTGTCTCTGTGTAACATCCCCCTCCCTCTGCATCCAGCAAGCCAGACCACCCTGCCCATTCTTGGGGTGTCCTCTGAACCTGCCCCAGGATTTCCAGGGACACCTCTCCCACAGACAGGCTTTCAGCAAAGCCTTTGGTAATTTGCTTTGCTTTGCTTTAATTAATAACCCCCCCGCCCCAGCCTCCCGTTTGTCAAGGAGGAGAACTCGGTTGCTAATGAGAAAACGTGCATTTAGTTGCTTTTAGCTTTTTTTTTTTTAAAGTAGGGTTGGTTTTTTTTCCCTCCTTCCTCGCAACTTCCTCTCGCCTGGCAAATCGTGCATTCAACTTTTGAAGTTCCTTCCCCGAGCGAGAGGTGACACCAAAAGCGGTGTGTGTCGTGCCTCCTTAGGAGGCCTCTGCGAGGGTGCACGTATGGATGAGCCAATTCATGTTGCATCCTCAAAGATCTGGATTAAGTCGTCTGGAAGCTGTTCCGGTTGATGCCGAGACTGCTTCTTTAATGGGAAGAGACACAGCTTCTGCTCTGTGAGATTGTTGGATGAATTATTAATAAATAAGGTCCAATCTAGTCTTTCAAAGGCAACAGGTGGATGGATGCGTGGAGATCTCTTGGGCTGAAGGAGCCTTGGTGCTACTCCGAGTCACTGGCATTGATCTATATAGAGTTGTTTCCATGGGTGCATAAAACATTGTCAATTAATAAGAAAACAGCTCTAGTTAAACTTCAGTTACAGGTTAACTTGCTTCTGGCATGTAACACAATCAGAAGCAGCTCTTCAAAAAAAAATCCTGGTTTTCTTTTAATCCTTTTTTTTTTTATTCTGCACTGCTTGTGCTTTAGAAGAGCAAAGTTTGTGAGGATAATGTAAAGCTGAAAATCATTTCCTTGGACGTGAGAATGCTGAAAATATTTTTAGGTTGTATGGGTGATGTTTTATCTGAAATTAGTTTTGTGGCAATGTATGCTAAATGTCAACTCAGTCATTAATGTGGCTTATTTTTGTGCAAGTCAGTCAATAAAATTATTGTGAGTTGTTACCTAACGCCGTGGTCATAGCCCTTCTTCTGAGCTGGAGGAGATCATTCTAATAACAGAGAGAAGCTGTTGGTTTTAATTTTAAAGGATGAATGCTGCATCAAAATGCTTTTTTACTTTTAGCGTGCAGTAGTCTTCTCTCCTAGCTGAGAACATATTCTGGAAGAGACTGAAGTTTCAGTTTATTGAGCAACTTCATGGATTATTTTTTTTTTTACTCTCCTTTTTCAACTATATTGAAAAAATCTGCTTGCTCAAACACATCTTCTGTTTTTACAAGCAAGAAACCTGGGTGGTGTGACAGAAATTGCTGTATTTAATCAAAAAATAAATTGCTTTGGGAGAGGTTTAGCTTTAGAATCATTAGGCAATGCTGTATTCTTGGCTTTGCTGGAGACTAGTGTGCTGACTTACCTGTTTCAAATAGCTGTAGCTAGCGTGGCTTTTGTCTTCTCATCTGTTTTGCTATTGGGAGATTTGAGCAGATTTAAATCAAGAGAGAGGACCTTTTCTGTTATTATTTACTAGCTGCATTGTGTTTCTCGTGATTAGAAACCATTTATGTTTTGCACTACGGAAAATCACTGCGTAAATACCACTTAGTCTGAAGATGCCTATGAGCATTACTTTCTAAATGGGAAGTGAACAGTGGTAGAATCTTTCATGCTTTTTTTTCCTCATATATTGGAAAGGTATTTATATCAGCAGCATGTTGGGATTATTTATGTGACTATATCTAAAAGCTCTGGATCCTCTGATGATTATCAGAAATCATCTTCCAGTTTACACAGAATGGTGTCAGTCCTGTCCTGCTACAAATCATAGTAAAGTAAAATGGCAAATAATATATATTAAAAAAACCCCCAACATCAGCAAGCAAGTTAGATGGCAGGTTAAAATGACTTTGTGTCCTATGGATCTCAAACATGCTAATCTCGCATTGTATCTCAGTTTCTCCAAAAGTCTGTTCCTCTTATTTCCATTGGAGCTTTCACTACTGAGCCAGAGACATTCATGGCCTTGTTTCTTGCTGCTTGGAGCAGTTCTAGGCAACATAAGGTAAAACTTACTGTTAAGTCTGTGGTCTCTTCGTATCCATCCTGTCATCAGGGTAGTGCAACGGTGGTGGAATTACCAAAACAGGGATGGAAATAATAAAGTGATATTGTGAGTGGATGTGTTCAAAAAGTCTGCTTGGGATTTGCTGGGTCAGGGGGGAGCACGACCCACAGGCCAAGGGACCTTCACAGAACACGTGTTCCTTTTTTACTGATATGCTTCTCTGAAACCTTTGTTTGCTGCTGCAGTCGCTGTTCCCTGGGGAAGTTCCAAAGGGTTCATCATCTCCAAGGCTTACACGTGTCTTGTTCATACTGTTATATCACCCAGAAGTACTCGTGAAAACTGCAGTCTCATTGTGCTGAGTATTGGAGGTGTTCCTATTCCAGGTAGCTTGCAGGCGAAGGCTGCAGATGGAAAGACTATGAAGAAGTGGACTAAACCTACAGCTTCTCTACCAAAAAAGGCTGAAAGTTGTGTTCTGGCTTCGTCGGTACTGGCTTTTTCAGCAGTGCTTCAGCTGAGGTGTTAAAAGCTGGCTGGCTTCTGGTGCCGTTGTGGAACTGAGAAGAGACTGGGAAGGAAAAGGCATTAGTTTAAACTTTATGGATCACTTCATAGATGGAGCAGGAAGCAGGGAGGATTTCATGTATCAGGTCAGATGGCCGTGTCGAGGGCTGATGGCAAAACCAGTTTCTTTAACAGAAAAGCAGGAGTTGGTATAACAGGAGAATACAAATAGTCATCTCCAAGCACCTCACTTAGTGAGGTTCACAGTGCTCAGGACTGTGAAAATGCGTTCCTGCTTGGCATACCTGGCCTGGGAAGGTGCTGGGCTGCTGCTGGTGGTGGGTAGGGTATAAGGAGGGAGGGTATAAGGTGAGAACCCTCCCAGGTGCAAGGGAGAGGAAAGCGCAGTGTCGGCAGCATCAGGGAGGGAGGGGTGAGGAAGATGTTGAGGAAGGGGTGGTTTTGGTGAGGTGAGGAGTCAGAGGGGGTTTGTCGGTGGCAAGTTTGATTCCTGTAGGAAAGGTGATGGTGCTGAGCAGTGGCAAAGAAAAGGAAAGAGGTGATGCAGACCAGTATCCTGAATGCCAATGTCAGTTCACTGTAGTCAGTGTGGTTTAGGGAAGTCCCATCCACAAAACCTGACCAGTTGGTAGCTGGTAAATGGATGGCTTTGGGTCTTTTTGCAGAGACGCATTTGTAATTTAAGGAATACAGAAACGAATATAGCGACTTCAAGTAAAAAATAAGATATATGTTGCCTTAAGAGCAGTGTTCTCGTAGGATTGTTACAAAGGCACAGGTTAAAACGTGTCACAAATGTCAGTATATTTTGCTTCCCTTTCATGACTAATGTATTGATCGATGCAGCAAAGTTAACTGACTGATCAATAGCAACACTAATATTGGTGACCTGGGCAGTTTTATGTCCAGTGTTCAGAAACAATGAATATCTGTGTAGGGATCTCTCCATCAGGCATCGTAAATACTTCATAGACTGTCTGTAGTTTTATGGTTGTACATTAGAAGGACTATGGGTTACGGGCTAAGAGCAGTGGTGCAAGAAGGCAGAGATGACTGGCCGCTCAGCCCAGCCTGCCTTGGCATTTGCAATTTAATATTGAGCCGGTTTTGTGCAATGGGGAACACAGTGAGAAGCGGCAGTTTAGTAGCTCCAAATTTATTTTGCATGGTAATCTGGGAGTATGTCGAAATCTACGTCTCGTTATTTTCTTCTCGGAAGGATTTTTCTCTACTCCACGTCTTCTGGGAGCGGGTTGCCTGGTTGTGGTTGGAGCGCTGGGCTGGAACTCGATGCTGAGCTTCGCCGCAGATTTCCTGTGCGATGCTGAGCGAGGCGCTTAATCTCTCTCTGCCTCTCTTCCCCATTTGTGTTATGAAGAACTAGCATTTTCATGAAGGTAAATTTGTGGCTGTTCAGAGCCCCTTTGATAGGGATGGCAGAGAGGCTTGGGGCATATAACTACGGGGACTTCAACAGAAAAAAAAAAAAATCTTGCTTTCATGGGGGGAAGTGGAGAGTGCAGCCTTTGCAGCCAGCCAGCTGGCATCTTTGGGCTGCCGGAGTGGGAATCCAAAGAGCAGCCTTTTCCTCTGGGCAGGCTATGGGTAGCGAGTCTCCTTTTTTGTTTCTCCCAGTAAGTCAAAGCTGTGCCAGCACCATTGTCCTGGTGGAAGTAAATTAAATCTCCGAAAGGAGTTTGTTTGAATATCCCCCTCAGGCAGGGAAAGTAGAAACAATAACTACTTTATTCCTAACTTGAAACTTTCTTTTCTCAAATTGAATGTCTTCATATAAAGAAATGCAATTTGGGATGTGGTTGTGCAGTTACTTAATGATTTCTTCTTTTTTATTCTATACCGTCCACCACCGTAAGAAGAGTTTTCTCATCCATTTCCTTAAACGGCTTTATCACATTTCTAAAATTTTGTAGCAGCATAATTTCTCTGTGTGTTGCAAAAGTAAGCATCAATCCCAGGGTCAAATAAGCAGTGTTTCCAATTTCTCAGTGAGGAAGTTGATTTTACACCACAGTGTTATGTGTGCCGGGTAGCTGACCTCTCACTGACAGCAACTCGGAGACTGCTAAAACTGCCACTGTAAATAAAGATAAACGAGACCCCTCAGTTGTTTCTGTAGCTGGCTGGAGATGTGCTTGGTGGGTCACAGAGTGAAGTACTATATGGAAATATCATCCCTCTGTGTGTGTTTGGAGGTTTACCTGGATTGCTGCCCAACTTGAAGTAAGTCCAGTTGACACGCTTAAGTTGGATTAATCTGGTTAGATTACTTGCTGCTATTTATGGTTCTAGAGTTAACTACTCACTCAGCTGCCTTGTTGGTTTGGGCCACGTTGGTTGAAGTGAAGTGATAGGGCAGAGTGGTTTGGAAAAGATGCAGGTAATTCTGTCGGTGAAGTTTAGGTACATACACAGCAGAGCAACTCATTTAAGACTTGAATTAAGAGAATATTAAAAAAAAAAAAAAAGCTAGGAGAGATAGTTCCATCAGCTATCTTTTTCCCTGAATTAGGAATTGAATCTTTTTTGTTACATTTTCCCATTATGATTCCTCTGGAAATGGCCAAAATACTACTGTGAAAAGGACCAAATCCTGGAATATCATTGAAAGCTTTTGCCTGTATTAGTGCTTTGATATTTTTCATGAAAGCTGATGCTGATTTATTTTTCCAGAGTGAAACAAGCTGTTACTGAAAATGGTTTGTTCTTTCCTATACCATCAGTTGAGGGGAAAAAAAGGAGTTGGTGATATCTTGAGTCTCAAGATAGTTGTTGACAACCACCACATCGTTTCTCCTGTTGTGGATCTGTTTAGGTTTTAGGGTTTGTCTGTGTCAAGTTGTCACTTACAGTCCTCGATGCTCTTGCCAGAACGAGGATGCTGCCTCTTTTGACAGTGAGGACAGCACTACAGTTGATAATACTTCCAACTATTTTTACCTTGATATCATCTCACCTTCTTTAGCATGTATACTGGAAAGCCTGCAGTTAAGCATGCACGTAGTTGACGTTGAGCACTTGTGTTATGGCTGGTGGTGAGGAAGCTGCACTGCTCTCAGATTGTGATGTTTCAGGTGCTTACAAATGAGTTCCTGCAGATACTGCTGCAGTACTCATGATGTTATCTCCTTGCTGGTCTGCTGACCACCATTGACAAAAATTTGTCACCCACCATGAGAAGACTGGTAGAAGAAAACCTGTGCTCATCCTTAGCTGCTTCAATACAAATTCAGCTTTCCCATGTAAGTCTAGCTCAAGAATTTAACCTAAGCTGCTGGACTTCAAAAAGCTGAGGTATGTGCATTTGTTACCTTCTGTTGGGACTTGATTTGGGGAGAAAAAAAAACCCAGAAGAGAGAGTAGTGATTTCTCAAACCACACAGCAAGCTTTGCTAGAGCTTGTTTATTAGTATATATCAATTTATGAAGATTTATTTAAGTATTAATGTAATACAGGAAGAAACCTGCACGTATGTTTGCTAAAGGAGAGTCAGTAGGTCGGTAACAGGTTAAGATGATACATGTTTTTAAACTTTGTTTCACATCTCTTTGAAGGGGAGTTCAGTAATTTCTGAGAGGGGATCCCTGGGGATATTTTTCTGTTTTCCATCTCTTTGTGAAAGTCTTGAAATGCAATGGGAAAACATAGCAAAAATGTTAAAAGTTTTTCTTTCAAATATTCTCTCTTGAACTGGCAACTATATTGGGTATATTTGAGGGTATAGGAGCTGGATGATAAATTTGACTATACTCTAGTTGAATTGGCAGAATAAGCATGCATGCTGTTTTAGAAAGAATCTCTCCACAGGGCTGTAATGGCTTGATGCCTTCCTCTTCAGTAAGTCATTTTTGTCAAGTTAAAGGCCAAAATTCAAACTGGCTTGTTGTCAAGGACACTAAGCACAGCAGGCAAAAATCCCCAAGGCTACCCAATTCAGAGCATAGATAGATAAAGCTGGCAGAGCATGGTTTACTTTTCCTTCCCTCCCCCATGAAAAAATCCTCTTTCCTGGGTTTTTTTGAGGATATGGACACTATTATGCATACTAATACAATTTAACAGAAAGTATTTAAATGGAAGGTTTGTTCATCTGTTTGTGGGTAAAACAATCCATTATTGTTTGGGAGTAATGCAAAAATAATGCACAATCCCCCCAGTGACTGTGTGGTGCTGCAGGCTGCTCGCTGTTCCAGCTGTGCTCACCTCCTCCACAGCTGGAGGGAATTGTCATTGGCCGAGCACCGGCTCCAGCATCGCATCCCGGTGAGCACCGGCCCTTTACGTTGGCTGTTGTGTGATGAAGCAGTTCAAATGGGCTAAGCTCATAATCCTCAATTGTGCTGTTATGACCATAAGAAATGATGGAAAATCCTGTGGAATTAAGTGTTTGTAATAGCTTTCTATTTTACACTTTGGTTCCTGATTCTCTCCTAAGAATATACAGCAGCCCATTGAGGAATAAAGGGCAATGTTAAACCACACTATTAACTTCAAGTATTATTGACCACTAGAAGACTCCAGGAATATTACATGTCCCTGAATGTCCTCACTAACGTGCAGGTTTAGTCATGGTTGGAGTTTTTTGAATGGTAGGTGTTTCTTTCCCAACTGGGTATAAAGGAGCCCTGCTGAAGAAAATAAAATTTGTTTCTTTTTCCCTTATAGGTAGCCTTGTATTATCTTTCTCTTGCAGAAGTTTTTGCTTTTACAATTAACCAGTAGTAGGCAAAGAAATATTTTCAATAGGATGCAGTCTTTTTTCCTCAAGTTGATGAGGTCTTTCTAGATACATTTTATTATTTGGAGTAAAATGGTGTTTTTTGTATGAGTGAATTAGAGGAATAACATTTTCTTTGACCTTTTAATATGTTTGCATTTTTGTCTTCCATAAAAACTTGCCTCCTTCCTCTAATGGTTGGACTAAAAATGCATATATTCTTATAAATTTAAAGTTTCTATTTCTTGTTTACTTCACAAAATGGCAAATTAAATTTGCATGTGTTAAAATTTAGTCTTCTAATCCAGCTCTCTAGTTTTCAGGACACTATATTAAAAGCTCTTCTTCGTATTTTTCTCCTTAAAATAAAGGATAAAAACCCATTGAAAACAGTTGACTCTATTTATTTTGAATTCAAGGCAACTACTAACATGAGTCTGAACGCTCTTTTTTTTCATGGTCCTGACTTTTCTTGCTCACACCCTGAATGTGGCCTGTATTGCATCCCCGAAGCAAACCGGATATTACAGCACAAAATTCAGTCCCTGTGGTCATTTGTTTTTACATCTTCTAGTACATAGGGTGTATGACCCGAAAAGTTTATTGAAAAGAAAGCATCTCTTGAAATGCATGTTCTCTGTTTTCCTGAGGAGCAAAAGAGGAAAATAAAACAGTCCAGGGTGCATATGAAAATTAACTGCATGTATGGATTGTGCTGTTGCTTTAACATCATTGTTTTGACCACACAAGTGCAGAATTTAGAAAAGCAAGGAATTCCAATTCGATTCAGACTTGCAGTTATTGATATGCTTCCAGGGGAAGCCTTGTTCTTTATCCTTGCAACTGATGTGGTTTGGGTTTTTTCACATGTGCAGACATTTTTATATGCATGTGGGAACTTCAGTTTAAACTCAGAATTAAAATGCACAGGTGTCATATTCTACAAGCATAAGTCTAAGGCTTCTTTAAGCATTAATGGGAAGAGAATCGGTTAGATTTTGTAAATTTTGGGTTCAGAATTGAGTAGGTGAATGTAGGCTAAAGGTCTTATGGCAGCCTTTAAAAAAAATTGGGGGAATTTTCTGGGCTCTTGAAATGATATTTACTTTACCATTATATATAGTAGAAATTCTAAGCAGTATCTCTTGTATCTCTCAAAAACACCTGCAGACAGGTAACCATCGTTCTATGTGCAATTGGCATGTTCATATTTCATGTGTCTGTAAATACCCTACTAAACAACAGATCAGAGAGAACAGAAATGGCTTGGTGGAAAAAAAAAAAAAAATGCCTGAAGTGTTGGGGTTTTTGGAATTTGCAGAGAACTTCTGTGTATCCAGTTTTTCTTACATGAAGTGTTTTTATGCTGCGATCTGCTGATACATTTAACCCACTCCTGAAATTGCTTTTAACCAGAGTGAAAATACTTCTGTTGAGGGCCCTGTTTCACAGATGAGTGCTGAAATAAGGTGAGATAAGATTAAAAGGCATAAGTGACATTAGGGAGCTAGTAGGTGCCAGCGAGTGGCACAATGTCTGAAACACGATGTGGTCCATCAGCCCGTGAATGTACTGGAGTCAGAGAGGGGGTCTGAGTTGTTTGACTTGGAAGTGGTGTGATATAATCACACATGGGTTTAAAATCTCTGCCCCTGCCCCTCTTCCCAGAGATCCTATAATTTAGTAGGTAATGCAACATTAAATCTGTGACTGTAAAAGCACAGGCTATAGGAATAAATGTCTGGCTCTTTGTAAGACTGACTTCTGCATGTTGTGCGATAATTAACTAAAATATAGTATGCTACATGTACAGCTAATGTGCCACCATAGGAGCACCTATGTCTTTTAATTCCTTCTTTCCAAGATATTTAGGGAATTGAATGTGACTTTTTTTGAGATGTATTAATTAGATGTGTCTGTTACAGCACAGTAAACGAGCACAGGTATGAGAGTCAGTTGGCCAGACTGATACCAGCATGCAACCCCTAGATCTGCTTAGGGTAATATAATCAGTTCCAATAATTACGCTGTCATCAGCTCTTATTAGTAGTGCTTTTACGTGGTCTACAAAGAGACTTAGGCAAACAAAAGAAACATGTAAATGGGCGCTTTTCTGTGTTGTGCTCTTTAGTTTAAAATTAAATACCTTCTCAGAGTTAAAGGTCTATCTAGTAACAGGGTAAATAATACTTTAGTATAATCCAATAGCTTGGCTTAGACTTGCACTCATGGTGATTTTTTTTTTTTTTTGTTCAATCACAGAAGTAATTCGACTTCTCTACAAATAATGTTTTTATAAACTTCAATAGAAATTAGCAAACCAGCCATCAAATGGGATTTATAAAAAGTTGCATGGGAAAATGTGTTGTAAGTAGTCTGCAATTCAAGGCATTTCCTTCGCAGGATGCTTATCAAGCCTCCATGTGCTACTTCCAAATTGAACTAGAGCATAGATGAGAAGGATTTTTGATAGAAGGGGGGGTGGGAGGAGTAGGGAGAAAATAAAACCCCGTTGGAAAGTAGTACCATGTTTTTTTATCATTGCCTTAGGATATAGATCCTGCAAGTGTTCAGAGAGAAAACAGACTTTGAAACACCAGAAGGAAACAGATTAATCTGTGATGTTTGACATGATGCTGGTAGTGTAAACTTGATTGAAATAGTCATTGTAGGAGTGGTGAGTAAATATACTAGAAGTCTTTGGATAAACTGACTTCTCTTTGATAGTCTGTATACCAAGTAAAGACAAAATGTCCTGCTTGTTTCTGCGATGTTTCTTCACCAGGGAGTCTGTATCAGGCGGAGCAGCTGCCAGTTTCAGGACGGTTGTGCTTCCAGACACTGCTTTATGATAGCAGCAACCAACAACTCATGCAGGAGATCCCGGTCGTGGCTGCCAGCCTCCTCTGGGGTGGTGGAGTTAAGATGTTGCAAGTTCAAGGGGAAGAGGATCCAGCAAGTATTTTTGCAGGAATTTCTTCTGGATTGGAAAGCTGATATTAATCAGTTTTCTAGGCTTTTGGTAGTTTTACAAATCAGCCGTGAAACCTGGCATACAGAAGCTGTCTACAGATTTCAGGAGATGGTGCTGCCTTAGTTGCCCATCAGGTTGATGGATAAACTTATGTGACAAACTTAATCTTCTTTCCAGACTAAAAAATTACCAGACTGAATAAGGGATCACACCTGTCATTCTCCAACTAATTTTTGGCTCTTCATCTGATTTCAGTCAAATTTGGTAAGGGCAGAGATGTTAAGCATAGCGGGTCTCCAAGACTCATGGAGATGAGTAGCTTGGTAGAACAAATCCCCACTCCCGGTGGCCCACCGGAGCTGCCAGGGGGGGCAAGGAAGGATGCCCAGTCCTGATTCCAGCCCTGTGGTTAGATGTAGAAGGAGCAACCTGGGAGAGTGGGAGAGGAGCTCTGAGGTAAGAAGGGGAGGGACATATAGGTATTAAGTCCACCATGCACCTATAGGTAAATCAAGCTTCATAAATAAAACTCCTAATTCCACAACCAGATTGAGTGTGTTGGTTTTCTTTTTTTTTTTTCTTTTTTTTTTTTTTTTTTCCCCTTCTCTGAGGGAAACATTCAGATGACTTTATCAAGCACCTGTAATAACACTCTTTATACATTTGGTTTGACTTAAGGGTTTTGTTTTGCTTTTTAACCCAGATGAAATTGTGTGTTAATTCCTTACACAGAGATTCATCTGTCCTGCGAGCATGTCGCTTACAGCATCAGCCAATGCGTCAACCTCCTACTGGCATTTTTTAATTAAAAGAACAGCACTATCACTTCAAATTAGTGCCACATAGCTTATCTTAGTAAGGAGTGAAATGGTGTTTAAAGGCTTTTCTCTCATGAAAATTGTTTATTAAATTTTGCTCTCTTTTGGTTTTATCCAGTAGCTTGTCATTCAGTGCTTGGACAATATCTGATTCCTAGGTGAGTGAGTCCTGTTAGTGATATGAATGCAAATAAAAGGCTTGCTTTTAATATCTCAACAATTTGATAAATAGGAATCACCTCCTTAAAAAGCCCATACCAAACAAACATTGTATTACTTTATGGTTTCCACAAAGCAAGCATTAGCCTGTTTTCAAGTGCATTCCCTGTGTTCAGAAGGTAGTGAATAAATAGATATTTCTGGGAGCTTCTGTGTCATGAACTGTGAAGAGATGTTTTTTGTAATCCTGTTCAGTGAAATTGTTAAGCCTCCCTTATACTAAATTACTGTGAGAGCAACTAATATATCCAGTGAGAGCTAGCCCTAGTGAGAATTTTCCTCATACAGCATTTCATTTTATCTGGAATATTAGCACTGTTAACCATCCATGCGAAATGTAATGTATTGAATCTATTTAATCAATTTAAAATGGAAAGCAAACATCTTAGGCTTTGACTGAACCAGCTGTTCTCATGGGGTTTTGATTTTTTTAAGATATTATATTTTGGACTTTGGATGTGTTAATATAGGAGTTTGATAAGGAACTTTTTGTCTAGGAGAATTTTCTTCATCTGTTTTGTTGCAGGATCCTGCAGCCGAGTATAAAATCCTATGTGTGAATATGAAACATACACATTAAGATTGTATAGGAAGAGGCATGGTATTTTTTCACTCAAACTCCAGTTTCTTTATATAATAGCTTTGATCAAAGTATCTCAGAGCAGTAGTGGGATTATAATTTATTGATGTAATGGATACTGACATTTTGTACAGGGGAAATACAAACAGTTGCTGTTGCAGGTGAAGTGATGAATGTATAATGTTGAAAAAATTGTAACCAAACATCCTGGTCAGAATAATGCACTAAAACATTTTCATCAAGATCCCAGTCTTTGTGACTGGGGATTCACTTGGCATTAGAAAGGCGGTTTCCTTTATGGAGTAGGTTGCAAGTTGTTCTTAAAAGAAATTGTGGGGGGAGGCCCACATATGTTGCTGTTAAGCCGCTGTTGAGAAACTGACTTTGCAGTGAAAGTGTTTATATTTTTTTTAATAAAAAAAGAGAAATATTTGCTAGAATGCTACATGCATGCTGCATGGTATCCGTTTTCATTCTAAACTCTATTTTTATTTTGCTCTCTGAAGCCAGTCTGTAACTAAAACATTCCTAGTGTCTTTTGGCTGGAGATTTAGTCAAGGACATTTTTCATCCTGCTTTCAAGAAGATGGTTCCAGCCTTGCTTGAAGCTGCTCCAAAGGAAATTTCCTTCTGTTGCAGGTACGGTGACAATGAGGGAAGACACTGCTTATGGTCCAGAGGCTTAGTGACGTCCTCTTGTTGTTGTCACGTCCTACCATGCTTAATCTGAAAACAAATTTAAGTATTTAACATATCTAGATGGTACAAGATAAGTGTTGGAGTCACTCTGTATCCATGATGTTAGTTCTGCTTGAGCTTACTCAACTCATGAGTTGATTGTTAGCAGAATAATGTGGATAAATATTTTATGGGCACAAAGGAAAGGGACTGTGTCAATGTCCATAGGTGACAGACCTCCCTCCCCACCTTCTAACTAAATCGAAGGGTGTTTGCCATCACAGATTGGTTTTTCTTGCTCAACCACAGATTGGCTCTGACCACTCTGTTTTGTTGTTCATCTCTGGTGACTGTCAGTAGCACTGGGCTGAATAAACAGAGACTATTGATCAAATTTGAAGTCATTAACTTGGCAGTTTAAATAGATGCTGTCCTATATAATTAGAACAAGGGAGTAACACATAGGCTGATACAGCTTTATTCTGAATAAAAGCCTTCTTTTCATGAAATTCTTGTTTGGTGCTATTCAGCTCTCAGTTTTGTGCCTCCTGTAGGTCATGCAAGAAGTAGACATTTTGTTAAAAATACCTAAAGTGAAGAGGATGGCTTTGCTTGTGTAAGAGAGCGAGGACAGATACAACACGGATCTGCTGAACTTTGATACTAATTGGAAATTGTGTTTGGGAGGAGGGTGTGCTAACGTGAGGTTATTGGTTAACCACATCCAGCTAGAGCATGTCTTGGGGAGGAATACTGCTTAGTATTGCCTTCATCTCCAAGCGAGCAGCATTACGTCTAGCTCTGAAGAAGTCATGGTTTTTGATTGTCCATCTTGCTGCTGCTCAGCTGAGAGAAGCACATGCCTGTTAGATCTGGATGTTTATACTCAAACACAACGGGTGATTAATTATTTCTGAAGGAAGATGTTTCCTTTTAATGGCTACTGTTGTGTGATGTGCCTGTCAGCCTTCTAAATCATTTTAACATTTTAGATGGAGCATGGCCGTAAGACACACAGAGTATTTTGCTGCATGTGTTGGACTCCTTGAAGATCCATTACAGACGACGGGCGATGTAGTGTAAACGCACCGGCAAGGAGCAGCGATAATCTCATTAATATATGTGCAGCGTGCGCCTGCAGACAGCCCGGTGCTCCTGAGTCACACTGCTGGGAGTCTCTAGAGAGCGTGCAAATTCAGCAGTAGGATGCACGTGTATTGACCCACATTTCCTCGGGCAGAGCAGTGGTCACGTGCATCTCATTGCTTGGAAATCAGATGAGAACTGATCTAACTTGGTTCATCCAGCATTTGCATGACCCGAGCCAAAGTGCTTTTAGGGATTTACCACTTGTGTGACTAATATGTGATTAGGTAGATTGTAGAGTGTGTGTATGTGCTTCTTGTAGACAAGACTTACCGTATAACAAAGGCAGCATCGAAAAAGTCTCATATGCATCATTCTCTCATTGTAGCTTTCAGATAGGATGTGTTATTAAATCATGGGTTTTTTTTCTCTACATAAAAACTTTCATACTAATTCCTAAGAAAGTTTGTTACGTAGGGATGTTCTCCCTGTAACAGACGGACAAAGGTCCTGTAGAAGAAAATAGTGATTCTGTACTGGGGTTAATAGTAATAAAGCAGGTGAATGAATAATAAAAATTTGGCTTCCACAAGCTGTGAATATCTTTATAATTGCAATCTTTTTTTGGAACAAGCCTTGCTTCTGTCCTGTTCTCCTTTTCCCTCTGCCACAGCTTCCTTGTTCCTGCACATACATACACCTCCCTCCTTTCCCATTAACTGGTGCCTCCACTGTCACACGCACCCCCTGCGAGTTCAGCGATGCTGGCGTGGGGCCCAGGCTAATAAGCCGAGGCAGCTTATTGACTGGCAGATATCCAACGTCGCTGCTGCTCACCTTTTAGCATCGGTGCCCTTCACAAATACAGTCATGTGTTTGGTGCTTCCTGGGTTTTTTCGTTTGTAAACAAGAAGGGTTTAAGGGAGCTCTGAACAAAGGAAAAAAAACAGCATAAAGAAAGTGGAGAGCAATTTGTAACCTCTCCAGCGGATGTTGGAAGGGATTACAACAGGCTGAATAATCACAAAGCAAACTGCTGAAGATTTTAGAATTGAAAATTTCCAGGAATTAATATTCTAAAACAGCTGATGCACTTTACTCAAAATTAGAAGTGATGCCGAGTTTAATTTGGGCAAACAGAATTTTTCTCTCCTCTTCCTGAATTTAAACTTTGCACCTTTAGCTTTTGTTTTGGAAATTACTAAAGTAATTTTTCCCTTTTTGTAGCTAAGTAATCAGTCTGAATTATTTTTTTAAAATTTTACCTGGAAAGCAAGGTGTCATTTTCCCAGGTTTTTTTGCATGTGCCTCTTGAATGGTTTTGAACCTGATGGATATAATTTGAATATGAAATGGTAAGGAAGACAAAAATAGATGTGTGGCTGTGTTTTGCCCAGTATCAGTACACAGAGTTGCTGTAACAGGCTCGTGGTTACTGTTCCCGCAGAGCACCCGTCTGATGGTGGCTGCTGTAAGGGCGATCCTCCTCCGTGCTGATCGGGGGGTGGCTGTGCCGCTACCAACAACCAAGCTCTGCTCAGCCTGGCTGAACAGACTTGGAAAAAATACTGGATAGTGTGTTATTTGAAACCCTGCTCCGTTCTCAGCATACGGTATCAGTTGTGTGTGATGAATAAAACTGCTCAACTCCTTTTTTAGTACAGATTTGGTACAGCAAGGTATCCAGGTGGTGTTCTGAACAACTCTATGGTGTTTTTTTGCAGTAATACCTTTACTTGACTATTTTAAAACAAATGCAGTCTTCCCATTTTCATAATCTATACTGTCTGTTCTGTAGCAACTAAAACCCTGCAAAAGAATAGAGGTTAAAACTGTTCACTAAACATTACATGTGCAAGATCTGGGGTAATCATCAAGAAAATGAGTCAGTAGAATGTTTTAATTCCATCAAGCTTGGGCAAATCCTACACTTTTTCACACAAGACACTAAAAGCATTTATACCTCAGTAACTAAGATCCAAGTCAGGATCAAAACTTCATTTATTATGGGCTATTAGGCCATGCCACTTCTTTCTAGCACCAGCTCGATCTTGATGATCTGTATATGTTTGTTATCCTCAGGTTGATAACGACAGCCCAGGGAGCTACAGGAAGAAAGAAGTACTTCTGAATAAATTCCAGCTGGTTCAATTTTGGCTGTCCATTTGCTAAGTAGCCTAGAACAAAATGAACTCATTGCTCTAGGCTTTTTGTACACTGTTAACTCTTCACTGATTATTGACTTTCACTACCCTGATTTTTAAATCTGGGCTTGCTCTCAGTCTGTTCAGCAAGTACTACTCCATCTCATCTGTTTGTTATCATACTTACTGCAAAACGAACAACAGATTTGTGAATAAAGAAGGCAAAAGCTGTAAGAGCATGAAAAAGTTTCTTTGGCAGTGAGGCCCATGGCTTTGAAAAGGTTTATATGACAAGACTTTAAGCTTTTTATGCTTCTGTCCAAACATGCCAAAAAGCACTCAGCATACCCCAGTTAAAATACAAGCATGGAAAACAACTAAATGCACTAGAAATTAGGGGAAGTTTGTATGTCATTTGTTCACCTGAGGTACGTGGTTTTAAAGCAATGATATGGTACTGATGCCTTGTTTGGAAGAAAGAATGCTTTTCATTTACTTGCAAAAAAATTTGGGATGTTGACTGTGCCTCTTGAAAAGTCAGCCAGTACCTGTTGGAATTTGTTCTGGTAGCAGTTACTGAAGCTGTTAGTAATGTTAGAAGAGGTGCTTGGTAAGTGTTATTCTTTGCAGCAGATTTCTTGTTATAAGGTTGTCCAGTTAATAAAGAAATGTAAAATGTGTCTTGAGTTTTACCAAAACAGCTTGAGCCTGGTGCACTATGTTTCCTGAGGTTTTTTCTTTTTATATATGTAATATTCTATAGGCTAAATTTCTTTTTTCTGTGGAATTTCTGTATTGGAGATTATTCACTCAGATATTTCACAATGAACAAAGAAATGTGGATTCTTGAATATTGTGACCAATGGTGGTCATCAGTGTTTTATGCATTGCAACATCTAAAAATTACTTATTTTCAGTGTTTTTAAAGATTTTTTTTTCCATTTTGCTGGCAGTTAATTTCAGCAGCAGCAGTGTCCTAGGTCACTTAAGCAATTCTCTTGCCAGCTTCTTGTTCTTGGTTCTCAGTGCAGCTTTAGTTTAACACTAAGTTGAGCAGTCCTACTTTGACCAGAGACAAACCTGTATATTTAGTTTTAAGGCAATGTTCCATGTGAATTGTTTAACTAAATCTCTTCTAGTGATACATTTAAGCCCTCACGGGATGAACTAATAGTTTACATAGTTTACTACTTACACATAACTTAACGCCATTCATTTTTTGAATAACAATGGTCTTGCTTTTAAGCAATATACTTAGTGCTTGATGAAAACCAGACATTAATTCTGCACTGTTTATTAAAATACCCCCACTGGAAAATTTTGCCTATAAAGTTGATTTTGTACCTTGTTTAATTGCAGTAAGATATCAAAGAAGTTGAATACTGGTTCTGTCTGGAAAACCAAATCTCAGTTCTTAAATTGAGATTGAGAATGTGTTAAATTGCATTCATTTTTCCTCCTTTACAATAGTGTTTAACATTCAAATCGCTTTGTTGAAATACTGACACTACCTGTTCATGAAGCGATGTAAATACCAGCCACTCTCTGGAGATACAAAACATATGTTTTAAACTGAAAAATATGCTTCATTTTAGCTTGGAAGTTTTAGACCTTTTACTATTTGACAGAAATTCAGTGTTTCTATTGAAAAGTTGCTTGGCTGTACCTAGTCTAACTTTGCCAAGATTTTTAATACCAAGGTTTCTGCTTTCACAGGTTTTACGTGTTTTGCAGCGGAAGGTCAGACTTTTTTCTGCTTTCTGCAAAACGGGCAGATATTTTGAGGCAAGACAATATGTATATGAAGATAACTGGAGATAGTGTTGTGTTAGTACAAAAGTCGTGTGTTCTGTTCCTATGATTTCAAAAATGTTTTGATCCATGGACAGGACCCCAAGGCTGAATCTCTTTTAATTGGTGTGATTGCTTGGGCTTTCTACTAATTCTAGGTGTATGGTAAGCATCCGCAAATGTGTTGCTTCTGGTTTTGGTCTCTTGTTCGGGACTTTTTCCTCCTTTATAAAGCAGCAGAGAGCAGTTGTGCAGGTTTTCCTTCTGGATTTAGGAAATGAATATCTTGTAAAAGCTCTAAGTCCATTAATTGGATGGTGTTTTGTGGGGGAAAAAAACTGCTGTTAATACAGAAATGTACTTGTAACTTGAGTCTCACAAACTCTGGTTTATAAAACATAAAACAACTGGTTATAAACCATAGTTGTAGTAGTGGTATGGGTAGGCCCATAGAGAATATCTGGGAAGAAGGGGAATCTAAATTTCTGTGTTTTATGGTGAACATAATATTTATTGGAAAAGCCTTTTGTGTACTGAATTAGTAAGCAAATGATCAGCTGCACGGGAGAGTCCTTATAAGCTTCTTTTTGGTAATGAAAATAAGATGTTTAGTGCTTTATACACTTAGGAAAGTGGAGATCAGAGGCATGTTAAATTAAACACACCTAAATTAAATGCTGACTGAGCGGTAGGCTCTGCTGCACAGGGGCTCTCATTCTTCATTACAGGAGTGTCAACTATTTAACACATATTTTCTGCCTAAGTAATATCTAGAGTGTTTGGGGGTTTTTCTCCTGTCTTTGATTAGCAAATGACTGTTAGTTTATATATCATTTTCCAGAGAAACAAACCTATACGTCTGAAGATGTGGACGGTATTTCTAGAAAGGACCTTTGTTTACTGGGAGTATAGGAGTAGGGCTGGGTTTGAGCTTGATCCCCAGCTCTGCCTGGGACCTGTTCTGAGCAATATTAGGTTGAGGATGTGGTCCTGTTAGGTATTGACATTTGTAGAGATTTGAAAAAGGTGCTTTGAAAACTCCAAGTGTTAAAAGTGTAAAATATTTTTGGCAATCTTTGTAAAATTCAGTTAGGAATCTGAGTTATGAGTGCATGTGGGTGGAGGAACATGTTTTTCATGCTTTAGGAATTTTTTTCCAGATGATTTTTCAGGGCTTGGGTAACTGTAAAAGCTAAGTATTAAGACTTCAGCATGGATTTATTCCTTAGTTTTAATGTAATTTATGAAAATTGAGCCGCATAGTTTCATGGCGTGTTTTTAACTTTATTATGGCGATTTTGTCGCACAGTGCAACGTCAGTGTCTGTTTAAAAATGTGAGCTCAAATATGTGCAAGCCGTGCAGATGAGCCTATCTTGATAGACGCTACTTGCTTGAAAATATGAATTATTCAATGCAAGTGCACGTGGTTGGAGATACACGAGATGTAAGGGAAGAAATCCAGAATTATGTTGATCCCAGTAACTACAACTTGCACAATGAAGTGTAGAGTAAATGTAAAATGCCATTTTGTATTTGCAGTAGGAATTTTGTCGTTGAAATTGTTTTGTTTCGCTGTCAGCTAAGAGATTGTATTTGCCCAGAGAAACAGGATATTATTCAGTGTGGTTTTATCAGAAATTTTGAGTTCTTTCCAGATATTTCTATTTCTTACTAGTGTATACAGAAGCTGACACTGTAGCTGAAGCCTGAGCATATACTCTGTTTCAGAGAGATGGGAGACCCTTTGTGGATGCTTTAACAAGGGGAGAACTTGACTGAATTTGGTAAATCTCTCTCTACAGCATTGTTATTCTAATTGATTGTGGTTCTGGCAGATGTTTTTGGTGGGGGCAGAGGACTGAGCTTTAAAAATCATACACTGGATATAAATAGTGTGATGTTCTGTGAACGTTTTCTCTGATCGATAGGGTGTTTTTTGCAAATGGCAGTCTTTGGCTGTAAAATGGCGATAGTAAAAACTGACTTACCTCTTGAATTCCAGTTCTCAAAGGAAGTGGTTGTGCTTTGAACATGTTGGGAGACAGTTTGCAAAGAAAAGGTATGTAAGGGAGGATGGTGCTTCAAGGGCGTCTGGATGACAGAGGAGGCTTCACCAGTTACGGTCTCACTCTTGCCCCAGCGTCTCCGGCTGTATTTCTTACAGCTGAGCAGTCACTGTAGGTCCAAGAAGAATAATTAGCTGAAGGTGGTGAAGCAGCAGTTTATGAAAGGTTTGATGTAAAAAATGAACTTTAAAAAAAAAAAAAAAAAAGCCCCTGGAAGTACAATTTGTGTGAGAAATAGGAACTTAATGTAGCTGGAATTTGCCCTGTGGCTAATAAATCCCATGAGCAGCTTCTGCTTTCAGAGCTGAGGCTGGGCTGAGGGCATGTGTGCAAGACTTAAGCAGTCAGGGATGCTTGGAGTCTGTGTCTATCTAGGAAATAGGAGACTGTGTAGAGACTATGAGAAGGTTCTTGGCCTGGATTAGAGGAAGGCATAGCAAAGTTGTAAGAAAACTGATGTAATAGCTAGGATTTAATGAAAGATTTAATCTGGGAGGTAGCCTTTATCTCAGGCATTTTTAATGGGTGAGCAGAGGAGGAAGAAGAGAAAGGGAAGTTAGTATGAGGGATAATTGGATATGCTTGTTCCACCTCTGATTAGTGTGTCTTTCTCTGATTCTGTACATCAGCATTAATTCAGCTTCCTATTGATCTCCCTTTTTTATCCCTGCAAAGTTCTTCAGCTAATTCCATAACTCTTAGTGTTTCTCCCGAGTTTTATGCCTCAGTTCATTCTTAAACTTGCTTTACTGGTCTTGTGTTGCACGCAGTCTCAGGTAACTGGAAATGTAATGAGTCTTGCTCTTCCAATAGTCCTGTGCTGGTTTTTTAATGATTTATGTTCTTGAGGGCTAAATCAGCCCTTTCTGGTGTGTATATGAAGACTTTTTGTTGGTCAGTGCCCAGGAGGATTTTTCAGTTTGCGTAATTCTTAGGAATCCTGAAGATGAAACTCTTCTGTTTTGTCAACTTGGTCTTGTTTGCACTACGAGGACTGACTCTCGTTCGTGACGGGTTTCTACTTAGGTAGGATGGAATTTTGATTCCTGGCTAAGTAGATACTTTAATGACATGTTAATGGACTAATAAAAATGGCTTTTTCTGGGTGTGTGGTTTTTTGAAGATCTCTTCAAAGTTGTCTAGTGTTTGCAACTGGCTACATGAAGCCAAGTTCCAACCCACGAGGAAAGCATGCCTTGAAAAGAGGCTTTGATTTTTACTGCAGCCTACACAAAAGGGCCACAAAAAGGCTTCGTGTATCAAATCTAGCAACTCTTTGAGAACTGAGGTTTTTTTAATGAAGCATTGCTTTAATCTGGTAGTCAAGGTCTGGTTTAGCATGAGTTCAGGCAGAGTCTCCCAATGTCAGGGCATGATGTATGCTGGTCCTGAAGTCTGAGGGGTCTCAGGGGTTTTTTGGTTGGCTTATGTATCAGATCACAAATGTCATTGACACCATGATTCTAAGATCGTTAGGGAAGGCTACTCAGTGTACACGTCTGTATAAAATTAGTTCTGTACAGCTAATTGGTTTATTTGGCAAATGTAACAGAAGACTTCCGTTTTCTTTATCTTTTTCTGCATGATAGGTGCTGCAGTGACTCAGATTCGGTTACTGAGAAGTTAAAGCAGTCCCTGGATTTATGCATTTCAGTCTCAAGCAGACGAAGAGCAAGACCAAAAGTATTCCTAAAGCAAACAAAAAGAGGACTAGAATAGAAACCGTGGCCTTTGTGGTGACAATTTAAACTCCAATTTGTGAATAAAGTGGTATATTTCAGCTCAGTGATGTGGCTAGCTGTAAAGAAGCTGCGTTTTTACACGCTTGGTGCCTTCAGCCATCTTTTCTTTCCCATTAAACCCTTTCTCTTGTACCCTACAAAATATAAATGATTGTCACCCTTAAAAAAAACAGAACATTTAAAACCTTCATGGGTTGCCTGGTAGTAGAAATAAAAACAGACATTTATCTGCAGTGAAGTCTCATTTAAAGTTATGTGCAGAGACTAGGAACGGTAAGCAGAGTCATTCGTAGAGGCAGTTCAGAAGGGGTGGCTTGTGGTATTCAGAGTATTTTCCATAAAATATGCCGAACTGTTTGGACGAGACGTGATTTCACATAACAGATTCAGCAAAGATTTTAATTGTGGGCCACAGCGCTTTGGGGCGTTAGAGCAGCATGTGGTAAATAGCTGATGTTTGCTTTTTTTTTTTTTTTTTTTAGAGTCTTTTTTACACTTCAGGCACATTATTTTTGCCGTGCAGCCTTCTGAAAACTGTTTTTCAGGATGGCAGAATTTTTGCTGTGGAAACCAGCCTGTAAGCTAGCATGAACAGGGGGCTGTCCTGCTGTCATACAGCAGAGCTGCAGCAACCCCACCTCCAACACAGGTTACCAGCTTCATAAATAAAAAGTTAAGCAGACTTTGAAGCATTAACAGATATTTCCATTACTTGGATGCATCATATTTGACCACCTTTGCAGCGCTTTTTATTTTTCAGTGGTATGCAGTAACTTTAGTTTCATTTTATGTCTCCTCCAAAGCCTCATTGTTCTACTTTGTTTCTGGCTTCTATCTTAAAACAAACCAACTGACCTGTGATGCTTTTAATGATTATGCTGCATATCTCTATGATTAAAGATGGTCTACACAGAAGTAAATATTAAGTCAAGTCCTTTCAACGTCATCAGCCTGCTGGCCTGTGTTTATTTTCTGTCAGAAAGTAAAACGAATGTATCCTGGAATCTAGCTGCCTGTTTATACAAGCACAAATGATTAACCTGGAATATCAAAGGGAGGGCCAAAGACGCTGAAAAGCCGTGGTTCGGTATGACCTCCCCCCCTTTTCTAAGGAAGGTATGGATATGATGCTGATTTGTCTTGTCTTCAAAATTAACTTGAGGACTAAATTGAAGGCCACAGTTAACTCAGATCCTATTCATGTGTAAAAATCCTTAATTTGAGCAGGGAGGCTCTTAACTTTAACTCAAAAAGTGTGAATGAATGCAGTCCCAGGTGCGATTTGCTTGCTGTTTTGCACTGGTACAGGCTGGGACCTATGGAATATTTTCATCACTTACCGCTTCCCCCCCCCCCATCTCAAAATACAACTACCTTGGTTTTTACACTGTGCAGCTGAAAACTGTTGCAGCATCTTAGCACAGTGCTATGGGATGGTGTGTGTTGTATGTGAATAAACGTGGTGTTGATGCAGAGACAGCAATGTGAGGACTCTCCTGCGGACAATTCAGAAGGAGGAACTTGCACACAAAGCCTGGGTCTGTTTACTTGGGGATGTTTGAAATGGTTGCTCACCCAGGCTGTCTTTCTCTTCCTCCTTTCTGAAAATGCTGGTCTTGCTGCAGAGATAGGTGGCTTGGTGATGAAGCAGCACCTTTCTGATGCAATTCCCGGCTGGGTTGTTCAGACATTGGTGCCACTCTGCCTTCCTTACTACACCCGTCTGTAGTTTGCTCCTGCGGCACCTCCTGAACCACAGCAGATGATTCATTTCTGCTTTGGAAGCAGGGTGGACAACTGGGGGCTGGCAGAAGAACCACTCAACTTGCTCAAGTTACATCTGCATTGAAGACATCCCCAGGGTGAATACTGACTTTGTATAAGGCTCATCCTTTCTTCACCTCCTGCCAAATATGCTTTCACACTAGTACTTTACGCAGCTGGCTAATTTGGCCTTTGAAATTATCTCAATAATGTCAGGTACTTAAAAAAACATTCCCATCCCTTTATAAATATTATAATCTAGATGTAAAGACATTGTTTCAGTGTTGTTTGGGATCTGTTGTATTAAAAAAAAATAGCTCAGTGCTGTGCAGCAATCCAGAGCGGAGTATAAACAAATACTATGTCAAGCTGAAACAAGTCCGTTGACTCTGAGAAGGCAGAATGTAAATGCCCTAGTCAGGAGAATTAGTACCTTTTGTAACATTGCAACAAATGCAGGGAGATTGCTCTTGCTGGCAAGCCCTAAACCTTTCTTATTTAAAAGGAAGAAAAACGAAAAGAAAAAGCACTTTGGAAAGATGGAAAGTAGGCAGAGGCAGGGTTTGCACAAAGCTTGTGCAAAGTGCATCTCAGTTGCCTGGTTTGCAGATAAGTATCCGTCCCGTTCTTCTACACCGCCTCTGATGCAGGGATAAAATTAATAACTTTTTAAACCTTTGTAGCTAAATCTACCTGAGTTCACGGGCTTGAAGTAGCAGCAGTCAGATCCTGCTAGCAGTCTTGCTAAAGTCTTATTGGAGACAATGCGTTTCAGAAGCAAATCTGGCATATGCCCAGCTTTACAGAGCAGGGAGGGGCTGTCTGCTCCGCTGCTGGCATGGTTTCATGTCCAAGTCTCCAGTTGCTGACCTTTGTCACCTGTTTCTTTACTGGAATTTAGAAATCTATGGCTTTTAAGTGATAGAGCACTTGAAAATATTTTTTGCTCTAGTGGGTTTAATATGCAAATAGTGGAACAGAGCCAATGGTCCATCTCAAGCAGCCTGATTCTGGAGATTGCTCCATAAAGGTTTATTTCAACTATTAGCTGTTGTGCCAATATTTTTCTTAGAAGAAACTGTAATGATTTTTGCAACCTAAAATTGAGGGTTTCACAGGCTGCAACTGGAAAATTGGCTGTGCTCATCTACTGTAGACTGAAAGCCTGTGGCAGGGGGAAAAGAGTTAAATGAAAAAATATAATTCTTCAATAATAGCTTCAGAAACTTGGGCTGCTGGTTAGCTCTAAAAAGCACACCTGAAATACAGAATAAATGTAATAATTATGTAGTCAGACTGTATGCAGATAGTTACAGATGGCACACTTTTCCAGCTTGATGATGTATTCTTAAAATTGGGGATGAGGAAGTAAAATTAGTTATTTGATTTTAAAAAAAAAGCTCCACCACTCACGGGAACTTGAAAATTCTTTTGGCTTGTCCTAGAACATACAAGTTCTGATTTTACCTGTACTCATTCCCTGTTTTTCTGGTATTTTTTCCTCTGAAGCACTCTCAACAGGAAGAGGAAATTAAAGGTTGCTCCTTCGTGCTTCCACAGAACAGCGGATGGTGACACTGTAATCCTGTTTTGTTTCAAATTGAATTGCCATAGTCCTGCAGACTTCTCTTTTTCGGTCAGTTGTTTAAAAAAAACACATGAGAAGCTTTCTCTGATTATTCAGTTTGCCAGTGTAAGAAATAGGTAATTTTTAATACATTCTAAAAATAGTTTCCTGGTATGGCTGCTTTAATTATTACTAAGACAGAGGATTTGTGTATTTTTTTCCATGAACATCTGGGTTAAACAGTGGATGACTTTGATCTGTTTGCTTAACATGTGAGGTGAGGCAGTTTTTATTCTAGCTGCGTTAGTTGGGGAACGTTGCTCTGGAGTTGAGAGATGGAATTCTAGTAGAAGTGCAAACAAAACAAAACAAAAATTTGTTCCCATATTTCTGCTACCGCATGTTCATTTTGCCTAATATAGAGTTAAGCTGAGACTGAGTGTAAGTCAAGATTAAGGTGACAGAAATGAGAAGGAGAAATGGTCTATATCAGAGTAAATGCCTATTTGAATATATTCTGAACATTCTCATGGTGAAAGATCAGAACGGGGTGGGAAAGAGACTACCTCAGAAATAGTTAGGTCTTTTATAGTTATCTTCCTCTTTTGGATCCTAGTTTTAGACAAGTTAGAGTGCTAATATTTTCATCTTTGGCTCTATTTATTTTTCCTGGCCTGTTATAAGAGTTTAATGGATACTGAACAACTTGGATCGCTGAGATCCTACTGAGCAGTCCTTATTGAAAAGCAAAATTAGACTTGTAGCTGGTAATAGACCTAGTAGAAATGGAGATTGATGTGAGTTTCCTGATCTAATTTTTGCTTAAACCTACTGTGCTATTTAGTAGAATTGGAGAGAGGGAAATGATGTCTCATTTGTGGCCCTTTCAAAGGAAAACATCTTGATGCAATTTTTTTCAGTATATTTTTTTTTCTCCTGAGTGAAGTCCTGTCATACTTAACCACAAAACCTTTTTGTATTTGCAAACTGCTTACGCTGTTACAGCATACTCCCATGTTTTGTTTTATGATGTATCACGTACCTTTTGTGTGCTACGAGCAGGAGGTTGCACTGTGTTTGATGGGATTTGGCATAGAGGTCTCTTCAGGAGTCCCAGAACCGTTCTTCGTTCAGAAACTGTTTAGTCCTTGTTCTAAAAAGGGGGCGTTCTGAAACAACAACAACAAAAATCTGATTTAGTATTTGTGTAAGCACACAGTGTAGAAAATTAGGAGGTTTTAACACAAAGGGACGTTCATTTAATCTTCTGTGCATTGTAACAATAGAACAAAAGCAGCAAAGGATTTTTTTCTCTGTGTAAATCCATATTCCAATCACAGATAAAGAAAACAATGCTCACATTTAATATTTGGGTGTTTTTTTATGAATTATGATCCGGCAGTATTGTAGCTGCTATGATTGCCGGAAAGGTTTTTTTATGGTTTTAAGATTTCTTTATCTGATATTTTGTTTTGCAGTATTATGTGCCAAGAATCTTGCAAAGAAAGATTTCTTCAGTAAGTATGCCCTAATTGTGTAACTTTCTGCTCTTGATTAATCAGATTTATTTGTAGATTGTGCATTACTGTCGTGGCTCATCTATGTATGTCATTTGTTCTGTGGTTCCATTCTTGCAGTAGCATTGCATTGCTACATGAGTACACGTTACCATGAATTGTATTTAGATAGCATAGACTCTGGGGTTGGAAAGACCGAGGTGTCAAAAATTCTAGTTGAAAGCCTGGCTTCTGAGACCACAGGCAGGTTGCTGCTGTGTTAGGGAGTACCAGGAGCATCCATCTGAGAGACGGCTCTATTTGTAACGCATGTTAAGGATATGAGTAAAATATCCCAGTGCTTCAGTCTCAATATTATGTTAGGGACTGAATAAAAATGACTATTTATCAGTATGCGTGGGTCATTTAAGCACTGTTAAATTTAGCACGTTTAACCTTTTGTTTTCTAAAACCTTAAAACAATTAATGGCAGACTGAAATCTGTATGTGAGAAGTACATTATCTTAATTAGGAACTCAAGTTACCTATTTGGGGTTTGCTAAAATAGTTTTAGGGTAATAGCAACTTTCCTTTCTTGGGGAGTGATACAAGCAGGAGCTTATGGATAGCATTATCTTGGAAAAAACAACCTAAAAAGTAGTATGTTTAATAGCACCTTCTCCCTTCCACAGGACTTCCTGACCCATTTGCAAAAATAGTTGTTGATGGGTCAGGTCAGTGCCATTCGACTGACACTGTGAAGAACACATTGGACCCCAAATGGAACCAGCATTATGATCTGTGAGTTGTTCATAAAGAAAAAATATTCCAGGGATTTATCTAGTAAATGGAATGCCAGGGTTAGCACTGCAGCTTCATTTTGTGTTAGCAAGAAGTCACATTTCCTGAGGAGGACTGATTTTTTGCAACGAGAAACTACCTGTTAATGAAGGAGTGGTACTTTGCTTTTTGGTGTTTGAATTTGGAAATATTTGTGTGTCAGGTACACAGCACAACTGCTTAGAGTCAGCTCTACCGGAGCAGTGCAGTCCAGCTTTTACAAAAAATTGTCTTTGTTGTAGTGATTTATTTTCTTCAAATTACTCAAAACATAAAGTTTTGTACATTAATCAGCTTGTTGCATAGCTTTTAATGAGGCTGTCTGTAGTTAAATTCATGCTGCAGCAATATCAATTTAACATGCTGTGTGAAATCACAGTGCAATAATTCATTAATAACACCGTTTCAGGCTTAAGCATTTCTGTATTTATGATAAAGCAGCATGACCAATGCACTAAAATGTATCAGGATTTGTAACAAATAAAGCATAAATTCTGTGGAGTAGAAAGAGGTTATTTTTTCTAAAATCACTCTTCTAATACGTATTTTTCTAGATATGTTGGGAAGACAGATTCCATAACCATCAGTGTATGGAACCATAAAAAAATCCACAAGAAACAGGGAGCTGGCTTCCTGGGGTGTGTCCGACTCCTCTCCAATGCCATCAGCAGGCTAAAAGATACTGGATGTAAGAGCAATTCCTACCTGGTGCAATTAATTAAGAACCTTTGGTGCCTGGTATCTTAGCAGTGAATAGTGTTCCCACCCCCCTGCAGTGTTTTGTTGATCTTTCCTATTCTCATTTGCAGACCAGCGTTTGGATCTATGCAAACTAAATCCCACAGATACTGATGCTGTACGAGGCCAAATAGTGGGTAAGGACACTCTCGGCTAAAATTTCATAATCTTGGGTATATATACTATATGGTCAAATGCTGTATTAAAAAAGAAACCTGTAGTCATTATTGCTTCTGTGCCTTTCCTGTGTTGTTTCTTCTCATTTTAATGGGATTAAATTATATAACCTGAACATTTTCGTTGTACTCCCATGTAGGAGTTTGTTTTCTCTCAGTTGATCATGGGAAACAATATTAAAAAGAGGGAATGCATCTGGCAAGATTTCTAATGCAGCTCTGGAAGGGTAAATGTTGCTGTGAAATGATTGCATTTGGACCAAGGTGACAGGCAAAGAGAATCTTCTATGGAAAAGAGGATCTGGAGGAGTTAGAAGAAATTTTTAAAAATTGCTGTTTTAATATCTTCGACTCATGTAACCCACTTCCAAATTTCAGAAAGGCAGTGCTAGTTTTACAGCTAATTTACCCCATTTTACTACATTTTGCTGCCTCCCACCCAACCCAAGCTTTTCACTGATGCATAAATATATTTGGCAAACCCCAAATTCTCACCGTAATGATGACATCTAGTGGTGAGTAATTTCTTTCCAGTTTAGCTTTCTGGATCCTCATGAAACACAGATGTAGAGCCTGACATGTTTGATATTTACAGAAATAGACTCAGCTTGAGTTTTGAGGAGGTGATGCCTCTGGTTTCTCTTCTCCTTTTAAAAAGTCAGTAATGCTTTAGAGTTATAGAAGGAGTTTTGGTTAAGTGTTGCACCCTTGTGTGTAGGATAAAGCTTTCCTTAATAATTTACTCTATAAATGTGGGTTGTTTGGCTTCATGTTGTTTTCAAGGAAACACTTGTTCTTTTATTATTAACTTGTTGGGTTTTTTGGTGTTTTGTTTTTTTTTTTCAGTCAGTTTACAGACACGGGACAGAATAGGCACAGGAGGCTCTGTAGTAGACTGTAGAGGTCTTTTGGAGAATGAAGGGTAAGGATTATTTTCTTTACACTTAATTAGAAAAATGGTTTATATGTGGAAATACTGCAATTAACGCTAGAAATATGAAGTATCAGTGTAACTAATACATTGTCTGGGAATATGTATCAGGAAGGAAGGTTACAGCTGGATATTGAAAATAGGCTAAACTGGGTAGGACGATATTTTTGGTTACCAGTGCTTCTGGCACCTCCATGAGAAATTTAGAGCATAAAAATATTGTTAAAAGTTGTGGTACTTGAAGTAATGGAGAGAGAGAGAGAGAGAGAGAAACAGTCATTTCTGCATTCACTTCTCTTGTGATGGAAACTCTTGAAGTTTCCCCATTTTCAGAACGGTTTATGAAGATTCTGGACCGGGAAGGCCACTGAGCTGTTTTATGGAAGAACCAGCACCATATACAGACACCACAGGGGCTGCTGGCGGAGGCAACTGTCGCTTCGTAGAGTCCCCCAGTCAAGATCAGAGGCTTCAGGCCCAGCGACTTCGGACTCCTGAAGTCAGAGGTCATGTACAGACACCTCAGAACAGACCACATGGTCATCAGTCGCCTGACCTACCAGAAGGCTACGGTAAGAGTTTTCCATAATGATAAAATTGAACTTTTTTTCAAAAGATTTCAGAGAAAGTGTCTCCCATTTTAATATATGGATGTGATTTACCTGTTGGAACATGCAGCATCCCCATGCATCTAATGGTCTGGGTTTTGGAAAAGAAACTATGCAGTGCAGATGGGAGTTTGAGATTGGCTAATTAGCAGTTGGCTATGCCAGGATACACTGAGGGGTTGATGGTAAATTAAACATGAGGTTGTGGTATGATGCTGTTACAGAAAATTCACTGCTAATCTTGGCTGTGTATCTAGGGAGAACGAATGTAAAGAGCTCTTTAAACTAGAGCAGTAATGCTATTTTTTCCTTCCCCCTTGGAATGTTGTGTAGGTTTGAGCCCACATTTGAGAAAAGATCAGGAAAATATAAAAGCAACAACGAAGCCAGTAGTACAGAAAATTAGGGAGGATAAGATTAAGGAGAATTTAAATCTTGGGAAAGCAAACACCAAATCTAAAAGTAAAGAAATCCAGTTTGGGGGTTTGGGTTGTCTCAAAATCTAAAAATAAAAATGCAAACTAAAACACACTGGTGCATGGATTTGTGAGTTAAAAAAAACCCCACTGAAATGTGTAGTCAAGTAAATTTGTGAAGACAGTGTTTAAGGACAAAACAGTCTATGCTGCAAGAGATCAAGGGGATGGCTCAGGTACTTTCTCCTAGATCTGACAAAAAGATGATGCTAATGGCTTTGAACAATCTGTTTAGTCTGATTTTTTTCAGATTTGTAATTAAGAATAATCTTTTTTCCTTTTCATAGAACAAAGAACAACGGTACAGGGACAGGTTTATTTTTTGCACACACAGACTGGAGTTAGCACATGGCATGACCCTAGGATACCAAGGTATGTATTTACAGTTACAAAGTCAGGCTTTTCTGGTGTGTGTCTGTGGCAGTAAGCGGAATCTTCAAGCGCAAAAATCTACGAAATGGCCTGTCTAAATTCAAAGGAAGAGGAATATGAACAGAGGAATGATTTTGAATCTTTCTAGTTACCTCTTCACCAAACATTAAGGATTGCTCTTTTTGAAAGAAAGAATTGTTCACTTGTGAATCGTGCAAAACAAAAGGGAAAAAATTATGTAGTCCTTCAGGAATTCCCATTTGACAGATTCTTCCTAATTTGTTGATGTGACTTTGCTTTTTGGTGAAGCTATAGATTTCTAATCTTATAAAAATTTTATTTTTAATGAAAATGGTTTGGATTGCAAATTGAAGAAAAAAGTGACTACTTTCTTAAAGACATTGTTTCCTGAGTATTGAGCTTGTAACCTTTGCTCTAATAATTCTCACTCCTGTATAACTGAAGCAGAGATTGCTTGTCATCTTTAAAATTGAAGAGGTGTTGTGGGTTTTTTATGCATTAGACCAATGATTTGCAGCTAGAAAATTTGAGTCCTCCACATGATTAATTTAATAAAGCCTCTTTAAACCTTCACCTGCAGTTAATCGAAGTCTTTGTGACTAAGGTCGCGTGCTCTTCCTTGAGGAGCTCTGATTCTGGGCTGTTTCATTGGACCACCAGCACATCAGATTAAAGAGTGAAACACAAAGTTTCTAACTCCTTCAGGTGCTGCGTGCTGGCTGGATAATACATGAATGTGATACAGGATATTAAAAAAATGATATAGTGTAGGCAAAAGTATTGATAAAAGCACAGTACATGGAAGGATATGAAAAATAAAGTTGAGAGAAAGAAAATAGCTGATATTAGATTAGCTGTTATCGCTGGAAGAAATGACAGTGCTCATTCTTCATGTCACTCATGTCAGGCTTGTGTGCCAAAAGCCTTGTCTCTTCAAGTGATGTTGGTTGGCCTAATGAAAGGTATTGCTGCTTCTCTCAACAAATCTTAGAGCCAGGTTTTCAGGACCAGCGATGTAAGTGGACACATCAGTGTCCTGTGAGTCACAGGTCACTCTTATTTTAGTTAAAGGTGGCTTTCATACTACCAGCTTGGAGTGCAAAGACCTAACCTTGGCATTTAGCACAGATGTAGGTTAAAACTTGATGTAATCAGATCTCTACAGTACTTTCAGATGCACAGCTGATTAAAACAAATGGTTACAACCATAATCTTCTTTAAGGAGCCTAACACAGGCTTGTCTGTCTGCCTGCGTATCCCCTGCTGGTTTATACTCACTGTGACACTAATGAAGCCTTTGGTCTATAAAGTGTTTCTGTCTTTCTAAACCCTCTCAGTTTACTCATTTATACGGATGTTGCGTGGTTTCATTTAGGTAAGGAAATGTATAGAGTGGTGTCTTCAACCCTGGATAATAGGTGAACCCATGCCAGCTGTCTAGGGAATACTTTACTTAATAATAGCTTTTCTGTCTAAAACCAGGTTTCCCTCCTTCCTTTTTTTACTATTCTTAGTGTTTTCCTCAATTAGGTGGCTGGAGATCTAAGTGTTTTCAGTTTTCTAGGTGTAAATACATCCGATGTATTGAATTCAAATACTACCTGAAAGTGAGTGACTACTTTTAGCAGCACCTAGAATGATACCCAAAATTCATCTAGGGTGAAAGGGCTGAATGCACTAGTAAAGCCTTATTCTTAATGATTTATCAGTCAAATAGTTAGGATTCTAATTTTGTCTAATTAAAGAGGTGATTTTTATTTTTTAAATTTTTTTAGTATTTGACTGCCTTAGCCTCTTAACTTACTGGGTGTTTGGAGACAGTGGTTGGTGCAGAGACCTTTGTTTAATTGTTTGGTTTTCTGAACATGGATTACATTAGTGTTAATGGGAAATTTTCTGTGAAGTTTTTGCATGATAAAATGTCTCTTCCTTCTTCTACACCCTTCAGAAGCTTTGTCATCACCTAAATGATGATGTTGCATGTTGAAGTTACTTTTATGCTGTATGGCTTTGTTACTTTGAAAGCCTTTCAGAGACTGAAGGTGTTTTGCTGATGCACCTTTCTGTGCATGTACCACGCATACATAGGGAGTTGCACTGCTTAGATTGAGGATTCTAAAAAGCCAGCATTAAATAGCTATTCTGTCCTTCCTAAGACTTTCATAGCCTAGGATCACTGAGCACCGAATTCAGTCCTCCCCTCCCCTGAATATAAATTGGTTTCACCTTAACTTCAGCAGTGCTTTTTAACATTTTGTTCGCTTTTCTCCTCAGAGACCTTAACAGTGTGAATTGTGATGAACTAGGACCTTTGCCTCCAGGTTGGGAAATTAGAAGTACAGTTTCAGGAAGAATATATTTTGTAGATCATAACAACAGAACCACACAATTCACAGATCCACGACTACATCACATCATGAAGTAAGAACCTTGCCTGATAAATACTTCGTGTCAAGTTTGGATTCTTAAACCTTTGGTTTTTCTCCAATTTTAAATACTGCCTGGGAGTCATGAGGGGCTGAAAAACCTGCATGATAATGATATTGGGGAATAGATGAAACAAGTGCTTTAGTCAGGGTCCAAGCATTGGTTCTCAGTGCTGGTTTTATCTAAGCTTTTTGCAGACACTCTTTAAAAATGTTTTTACTATGCTTTGTCGTCCTCAGGTTTAAAGGAGAGCTTGCTTATTTCAGCACAACATAAGCTGGTTTGACAAAACTGCCCCAAGCTGTGCTGGAGCCAATCTGCAGTTCTGGAAATGCTGGGGTGTGGGGTAGAGGGTCTTCCAGGTGGTTCCACAGCAGTCAGCCCATGCCTATCTGGATTAGCAGTTCTAGCTCTGCCCTAGCTCTGCTAGACCTGAACTGGCTTCGTGCTCCCTTGAGCTCCAGACAACAGGAATAAAAAGCCAGCTGGAGTCTGCTTGCCTGGTGCTGTGCACAGCCAGTTCGGGTTTAGCAGGATTTAATAAGCTCAGGCTCTGCATCATGCAGAGACAGCTGAACTGTTACAGAACTGACCCTGGAAGCAGCCTGGCAGCGCTTGTTGTGTCCAAGATCAGACTTTTTTCTGGATCTGAGTTGTCTTGTGCTTGAAGCCAGCTGGGAATCTCTGTATCTAAAAAATAATTGCTCTGCAACCCAAACAAAGCAATGATGGATAAGGATAGTTGAATGTATGAAGCTGCAACTATTTGGGACACGTACATCTTTCTCTTGTAATAACAATAGATGCAGTACTTCTACTATGTCAAGAATCCCCAGCCTTATTTTGCATGGAGCTGGAATAAAAGTCATTGCAGTTGTTAGTTCCATTTATAAAGCTGTTATTTGTTCCTTTAGAGGTCTGTTTTCATGTTATACCCTTGAAGGTTGTCTCTACATGGGAGAAATACCACACAAACTTTCTAATTGCTGCTCAGTCAGCATTCAGTGATCATGCTCTATAGCCGGCCACAACGTATTGCCATATAAAAACTGAGCTGAAAAATGCTGAAACTGTTGTAAATGTCTGTATTCTTTACGCTCCTGAATATAGGCAAATGATGTTATAGAAGTTACCCAGCTGAATACACATTTCACTCCATGTTCCTCTTAGAGAAGCTTGATCAGTTCTTCCATCATTTTACATATTCCTTATTGTTATGCTTCTAGAATAAATGTTTCACTTTTCTTTAAAAGCCATCAATGCCAGCTGAAAGAGCCCAGCCAGCAGCCTCTGCCAGCTCCAAATGAGGGATCACTAGAAGACGGTGAGGAGTTGCCTGCACAGAGATATGAAAGAGACTTGGTACAAAAGTTGAAAGTTCTTAGACATGAGCTCTCTCTTCAGCAACCACAGGCTGGTCACTGTCGCATTGAAGTATCCAGGGAGGAAATATTTGAGGTATTTGATTGACTCTATACTACTAAAAGCAGCTTTTGTCACTCAGTAGTTAAGTAAAACTGATCTTCGATTATAGCAAGTTTGTTTCACCAGAGTGGTAGTGAGTACCACCAAGTGTTGCAGAGTTGTCACTGAAATTTGCTTCAGATTGACTCTTTAACAGTGTTTTCTGTAGTTGAGTAACTATCTGTGTCTTACAGTAATGCATCTTAGTAGATTTAATTACAGGAAGAAAATAAAATATCTTAATTGTAAAAATGCACATACAGGAATCCTACCGTCAGATAATGAAGATGAGGCCAAAAGACTTGAAAAAGAGGCTTATGGTGAAATTCCGAGGAGAGGAAGGCCTGGATTATGGAGGAGTAGCAAGGTGAGATTTTGGGGGTTGTCTGACACTTTGTAAAATTGTCCTTAAAGTGTCCCGTGGCTGATACCATTCCCTTTGAAATTATCTGTTAATGGCATGTGTAAGTTATTTGTGATCTAGTTTATCACAAAGTGGTTGTAGCTTCAGTCTTCATATCGTGGCAGATAAGAAAGCAGAAGTGTGTGATGTACAGTTGTCCTGCAGCCCTCCTGGTGTCAAAGGCCTGTACTGAATGACTTGGTATGCCTTGTATTTGGGAACATTACTGGAATTAATGTGAGATTGAAGTGTTTCTGTTTCCCCTCTTCTCTATAGGTACTCTGTTTTCATCACCATTACCCAGTGAGTGTGAAAGCTTGTTTAGGTTAGGCTATTGATCTTATTGCAGAAAGTGCTGATCCCAGCAACAGGCTCCAGTTTCATAAATCAAAGTGCGATCAGCTGAAATTGTGAGGTCTTTCAAGAAGCGTATAGACTCTGAAGTAAAATCCAAATCACAGCAAAGGTTTTGTTAAATATCCCTGTCTGATTTCCAGCGAATGGATTGCAAGACAATAGGGGGTTCCTTTTTGTTATTTCTCAGCCACATTCAGGAGAGTCCTCTGATCTGTTGGATCAGGAGAGGAGATGAACTAATCCTAAACAAAGGCTAAAATGTTAGAGATGACTTGTCTCCCTCTTAAAAATAATAATAATAATAATTCCCTGTGGGTTGCATCAGATCTGAAGTTCTGGAGCTGATTGTAGCCATCACCAGAATGCCTGTCTCTGCATTGTGTAAATTCAGGGAGAAATTTCTCAAATCCACAAAGGCTGCATCACCCACTTAGGTGTCTTTCAGTAACCCATCGCTGGACAAAAGAAAGAAGTTGGAACATTCTGAGCTGCCTTACCCGAGGCAACCTTGAGTGTCTCCACTGTTGGCATCCTGTTGCCCTGATGGCTTTCATAATTGCCCATTTGCTGCAACAGGCTCTTTCAGATCAGCGTGGCTCCACTTCTAAGCATTAAAGTTGACAGTTGTCTCACAACATTTGGACCGGGGATGGGTGTCCAAATTTAATAATAAAAGGCTATTTGTCATGGTGAGTTAGGAGGTCAGACAGAGCTTTAGTTCCATTCATTCTTGTTACTGAGGTGAGAGAATTTACCTACCCCCTCCTCTTTTAATGCATTTGGTCTCTCTGCCCCTTCTGACCTGTCTGCTGAAAGCAGAGATTCTCTACTCTTCAAGCATTTGCAGAAAGACAGCTTTTCTAAAGACTTACAGTGAGCCGATTTTAAACAACAGGTTTTTAAATTTTTTTTCATATATATACTGTACAGGTTGCAGAGGAGCAGATGTCTCAGTCTCCAAAAATCTGAACTCTGTACAAAGTCAAGATGCTTTTGGAATTGAGTCTTGTTCAGACTCAACTTGTTGATGGCATTGTCTAACAACTTGCTGTAGCTTCTCTAACTGATGTTAATCCCTCCAGTATTTCTAAACTAAAACAAGTCTGCCTGTGAAGGGAGTAAGAAGGTTTATGGGTTTTTAAGCATACCTTTTTGGTCTGCAAATTGAGGGCAGTACAAGGTGATCTGATTTTGAAATAAGCATTTCGTAAGTGATGATTCACAGTAGTTGTGTTGTCTGAAACTTAAGTAGAAGTTGCACCCTTCTAAAATTTTTTTTTTTTTTTTTTTTTTTTAACCTCGGGGCAGAGAATGGTTGTATTTACTGTGCCATGAAATGTTGAATCCCTATTATGGACTCTTCCAGTACTCCACAGATAATATTTACATGCTGCAAATCAATCCAGACTCTTCTATCAATCCTGTAAGTATTAACTTCTGAGTGACATACCTACTTTAACAGATGTCCCCTGCAGTTTTTTGTTATAGCTGTTCTTCCATGACAAGAGTGTAAACTGAAGGGTAAAGCAGAAGAAGAATGTGTTAAGGAGTCTTATATTGGATATAATATGAAACAGAGGGATTCTGTTCAGAAACTAAAAACATGACAGGAGGTATCCTTTGATAAGTATCTGCTATCTTGGAGACTCCTCAGTACTGATTGGGATGCTCCATGATTTTGAGGAGATACACAGGTGAAATTCATCTCCCTTGTGAATGCAAGTGGTTGTGTAAATGACGTTGCGTTTGAGCAGTGCTCACCCCATGACTGGGGGGCTTGTATGCCTTTTCATTTCTCAGTAAGCTGCTGTGCTTGGGTTTTTTCCTTACTGGAGAATTTGTGTTGCTGCAGACGTTAAAAGGAGAAGCAATTCTGTATTAGTAGGGGACTTTTTTCTAACATGACATTTCCTGACATTTGCTCTATGAGATGGGGGAGATTGGAAGAATCTCAACAATAGGACTTAAGCCTCAGGTTTTGAAAGTCAGTTTATAAGCAGTGTGAAAGACATGAAGAAAACAAGCACATGGCCTGCTTCCTCAAGAGCAAAAAGATTTTTATGGTTAAACAAAGAATAATCTGTTTAGAATTGTCATAGCTCCTTGGATTCTGGGGGTTTCTTGAGAATTTTCTGGGTTTTGCCCTTTGAGAGGTCTGGAGGAATTGTATCCAGTTTATTAGTCAGGTAATGCACAGAGACTTGTTTGAGGCATTTAATCATTAAATGCTTCTATTCTTGATGGAAATGAGGAAAAATGGTGGCTCCTCTTGCCCAGAGGGTTGCAGATAACTTATGCTGAACATAAAACGGACGGTGCCGATATAACCACAAGATGTCAGTGTCTCCCTGCTGCCTGATTTTCTCTCCTCTCTCCCTGCAGGACCATTTGTCTTATTTCCATTTTGTTGGTCGGATAATGGGTTTGGCTGTGTTCCATGGACACTATATCAATGGGGGTTTCACGGTTCCCTTTTACAAACAGCTTCTGGGGAAGCCCATTCAGCTCTCTGATCTGGAATCTGTTGACCCAGAATTACACAAAAGTTTGGTCTGGATCTTGTAAGTACTGTATTTATCAATTGTCTTGCTGTAGAGAAGATGAGTTAGAGTATGCTGGTAATAGTGAGATAACGCTTTATAGAAAGTGTTTGCAAAAATCTTGTAATGATAGAGATCTGTACAAAATTATTTAGCTACTGTTCCTGTGTCAAAAAGCCCAAGGTACTTGAGGAAGAGTTTTTATGGCAAACTCTGTTAGGTCTCCTTGCAGCAAAGTAGATACTAAATCATTAAACATTGAATGGGTATGGTAGAATATCACAGTATCAAAATCCAAACTCAGCAAGAGATTTGAGGGGAAGTACAGCCTTGTTCAAAAGAAAACCAACTTTGATTGAAAAGGAAATTAAATGGAAGTAATTTGGGCTTCTGTATGCTTACAGTTCAGAACAAAATCCCAACATTCAGTGTAGCTTTGAGACTCTTCAGCACTGCTTTACATTATCTTGATTTGTTTTCTGAAATGCTGTTTTGAATGTTGTATTTAAAGTTACTGATGTTGTTGATGTTCACTGTGTGTGATCTCTTCCATGCTTCACCCTGATACATGACAGCAGATCAGATTATTGCTGTGTGTGTATATATGTGTGCATGTGGTTTTGTGCATATAAGGTTTTATTCATTATCCTGAGTACGACTAGAATTACAGGGATGACCCGTAACTGATCAGGCTCTTCAGCATCCGTTAAGCTGTATAGACATTGGTGACTGTGGTGATATTCCTCTAGTGGTGTGACATGCAGATGGCTAGTTAAGAGGTTTATCCTGAAGACTAACTTAAGTGTTCAAATAATAAACAGTCAGCATCATTACTGAGAGTTACCAAAATACTAGTTTTACTCTCTGTCTTTCCATTGTCAGAGAGAACGACATCACCCCTGTTCTGGACCATACATTTTGTGTGGAACACAATGCTTTTGGGCGGATTTTACAGCATGAACTCAAACCAAATGGTAGGAATATTCCAGTGACAGAAGAGAACAAGAAAGAATATGTCAGGTATTGCAGAACAAAATTATATCCTGCAAATGCAGTAGAAAGAAGGTAGTTAACAGATGAAATTTTTTTACGTGAAATATAAAATGAAATTTTGGGGGAAATACCTGAGTCATAAATGACATGAGTGTTTTCACACAATGCATTACTGTAAGACCTGGAAAGATGAAGCTGTCAATTATATTTAGGTTTTTCTGTTGATGGTGCAATAATTAATTGCTGATGGGAAAAGGAACTGAGAAGCATTTCTTTCATAATACAAAATGTGTGTATTAAAACAAGTTTCTCTGTAAAATGAGCATTTCACAGTCCTGCTATAAAAAGTCCAGTCCTATCTAGCTCATCATCCCTGACTTTTTCTTCCCTTTCCCCCCAGGTTGTACGTAAACTGGCGATTTATGAGAGGAATAGAGGCACAGTTCCTGGCTCTGCAGAAAGGTTTTAACGAACTAATTCCTCAACATCTCCTTAAGCCTTTCGACCAGAAGGAACTTGAGGTATATGTTTTATCCACATGGTATACAGTTTTGTAATTTGTTTGATCCACAAGCACAGATTTTAAAGAACAAACCAAACAATAACCAAACCCATGAATCTTAATCCAGTTTATGTACCAGAAAGCTGTGTATTTGTTTAACCAAACCCTTTTTCATTTATTCTAGGCATTCTTTGGGTTAACATTACTGAGAGAGCTACTTAAACAGGGAGAGACAAATACACCACATTGTCTAACCAAGGACTAATGCTCAAAGCAGGTGGTCTGGGCAGGGAGTCCTGCAAGTCTGAGTAACTGTTGGCAAGACCTAACATGTTATCTACACCAGAACTTGTTTTCTTTAGTAACTGTTTTCATACATGGCTGTTTCTGTTATGGACGTAGGGCATGTTTTACAGGAACTAAAATAGAAGTGTAAAGCATACAGAAAAGAAATCAATTTGTTTTCTCATTTAAACCTGAAATGCAGAGTGTTACCTCTTAAAATAATTTGTGTTATAGCAATTTTTCTTCTGGTTTTGCCTTTTCAAAAAAATGGCAACCTGTGGAATATGGACCATTTGGGATATTGGAAGCACTAGCTTCGTGCTAGTCATTTGTGTGTACTGATTAATCCCATGCAGTTATCTCATTTCATTTGCTAGCTGCTTGAAAAGGCAGATTAAAAATCCATTCAATATTTCAATACTGTCTGCGTCAGAACAGTCACAACTGTCCTAATAATGTAAATGAATGTAAGTGGGTGCTGTCCCCGGGGAAATTTAGAATATGACGCACATTTTGTTTTGAGTGATAAGGTTTTTCTCCATGCCATTTATTTGTTGTTGCCAGGGGAGGTTGTTAGATTCATGGCCAGCAGTGACTTCCTTTTACAGTATTTTGCAACCTGGTGTCATCTGGAAAAGAGATTGGAGTAATATGTCTGGTCTGTGTCAAAGCCTCTCACAAATGGCATCAGAAAACAGATGCAAAATTTTTGTAGTTTGTTGTAGAATGACAAACCAACTAGGATGTTACCACAAACTCAACAGGATTCTGTTGTAGTTGGTATTGTCACCTCTAGGACAAACCTGCACCAGGACAGTGATGTTGTGTAACCCAGCAGACGACATGCCTTCTTCCAGGTCTGTGCTGTACCCTTGTAAAGATAAGCTGTGCTTTTCAGGTAGGATAGGATTAACAAAGCAGGTGTTGAATGGTCTTTTGATTCTAGTTTCCTATGAAAATTCTAGTTCTGTTAAGTGTACTCCTTGGCCTCAGTTTCATTGCAGTTTAAATGGAGAGATTTACTGCCTGTCCTAAACTGTTTTGGAGTGTTACCATGCATCAGAAAAGTGACTCCAGCATGTAAAGAATGCTAGGCTTCGTGAAATAGCTGGGTGTATGTTTTTATAGCTGCAAACCTGAAATGACTCTGAATGTTAAAGCATTTTTCTAATCCTTTAACAGCTAATCATAGGCGGCCTGGATAAGATAGACCTGAACGACTGGAAGTCAAACACACGTCTAAAGCACTGCATGGCAGATAGCAATATTGTGAAGTGGTTCTGGCAAGCAGTGGAAACATTTGATGAAGAAAGAAGGGCAAGACTGCTGCAGTTTGTGACGGGTTCGACGCGTGTCCCACTTCAGGGTTTCAAGGCTTTACAAGGTGACTGATGTGGAGGCTGAGTTAATCTGTGGTGGGAGAAAGAGATAAAAATCGTGTGGTATTTACTAGCCCCTTGTAGAATATCAGCATATTACTGGATAACTCAAGTACTTACAAACTTCAGATCCCAAGAGCAGTTTTTCATTTGTCAGCAGCTCTGCTGATGGCGAACACTTCAGCTGCTGCCAATAGTGATAGAGGCTGGCAAATCTGTCACTGGTGTCAATATTAGCTTATCAGTCTCCTACAACTCTGTAGGCTGATGTTAAAATCATTGCATGCAAGCGTGCATGTGATTTTAGAGCTGACCACACAACTTTTTCACATGAAAACTGTATTCCCTTCATAGTTTGGCAGCAAACCATTAGACTCTAAACCAAGCCCCTGACAATTGCAGTTTTTGTCATCAGAAGAGGTGGTGGTGTTCTAGGCAGTTATGATTCTCCTGATAACGTTATATCTATTGCCCTACGGTAGCTTGCTGTTCAAAATTAAAATACATAGTTCTGTTTTACAAGGAAAACGTTCCTGCACTTAAGTCCTTTCCGTTTTGAAGGTGCAGCTTTGTTAATGTAAAAGTTTAGCACCTTTCCACAATACTGGTCTGCAAATTCATCATCATGAACAGCCCTATTGCTTCAGCCATCCCTTCATCAGCTGCAAATCTGATGTGCAGATTTAGCCTATGACATACTTACGTTTGCAGCTGGAACTGTGATTTTCTCTCTTGTCTTTTTGTATAGCAAAATTTGTGTGCATGAATGATGCTGTGTTGAAGTGCATTAACTAGAATGTCTGTCTGTAAGGTTCTACAGGCGCTGCAGGACCCAGACTGTTTACCATCCATTTAATAGATGCAAACACAGACAACCTTCCAAAAGCCCACACTTGGTAAGATGAAAACATTCTGCATGTCGGTGCTTGTTTTCCCTTTGTCTTGGTTTAAAGGAATCATCTCTTATCTGTCCTGGGTATGGATTCACCATGTGATATGCATGGATGACTCCACGTGTGCTCTGCTAGCTTGGAAATAACTGTACTCTGCAGCCAGTAAAATAATCAACTTCTTAGAGTTGATTTGTCTTCTGTACTATTTCTGGTTTTCATTTATCCCAGAGTTGATTATTCTGGATAGTGAGATGTCTGTAAGTTTATTTTCACATGTTCAGAAAAAGTATTCACCAAGAAATGACTCACAGCAATGAGTTCTCATCCAGGATTACAAAGAATAGTTTTCAGATGTACAATGTAGGAACAGTGCCTTGTTGGTACAGTATAGGTGCCGAACTGAGCTCTTGTACGGAAGTCTCACTCTATCAGAGACAGGAAATCATTTCAGCAGCCACACAGATTGTCTGCAGGCAGAGCAGGGAGTAGGCCTGTCTGATGTCTTGCTTTATTTGCAAGTCTCCTGCCTCTTCCGTCTGCCTCCTCCTCCCAAACGCTGCTCTATTAAGTTGTGCGTTCCTGCTGCAGAAGTACAGCTGTGTGTTATCTTGTCTCCTTTGGCCACTAATGGGGCTGAGGCTTTCTTTCATTTTTATAAATTTTATCTGTGTGTAGCTGACCTAGATTTTTTTTTCCCCCCAATAAATATTTTAGATTCATATACTGCAATGTGTTGTTATTCTACCTCTAGCTTTAACCGGATTGACATTCCGCCTTATGAGTCATATGAGAAGCTTTATGAGAAGCTGTTGACAGCTGTGGAAGAGACATGTGGGTTTGCTGTGGAGTGAAAAAGCAACCAAAGGAAACAGATGCTAGCTCATGGACCACCAAATCAAAAGCTAGAAGAAGCTTGCTGTGAACTTCCTGCTAAGCTGTCTGAAGCATCAGAACTCTAGACAACTTAGAGATGGGGCTGTTTCCCTTCCGCCACTGGTGGATGAGGGTGGGGGTAGGGGCTTTTGTTGGTGGTTTCCAACTCTATTTTCTCCCCTTTGTTATAATAACCCCTTCCCTCTTCTTCCATCCCCCATAAAATGAAATGCAGCCAAGTTCAGCATTTGGCTTTGGTTACACAGGATATTCTGCTAGATTTGTAACACATATTGTGATAGGGTCAGTGACCTGTGGGTTTTTTTTAATAGGAGAATCAAAGTGTAATTAAGAATGAGCTTAATTTGCTGAGGACTTGCAACTGGTAGGTGTACCTGGTTAGTTTGTCTTAAATCAAGCTTGAGCCTTTGTAGAGTCCGGCGAGTGCATAGTGTCTGACTGGCACTAGAATATGCATTGCACATTTTAAACACCTGTTTAAAAAGTAAACTTCTAGCAGAAAATACCTCCATATGAACACTTAACTGAAAGGTAAAGAAATCCAAATTCTGCCTTAGCAGGAAGCTCCCAGTGGAGGCTGTGGCTCACCTTGAGAAAAGTGAAGGAACCTAGACAGCTTAAATGGTATTGTATGATTTCTTTTTGGTTGTCCTGGCTGAAATCTAATTGTTTTGCACATGAAAACGATTATTTCCTCCTGCAGAATTACTTTCCATAGTTCATTCAGATGTGAGTACCTTGCAGAGAAGCCTTGTGAAGAGGAGACAGAGGATAAAAATCTATTGAATCCTAAAGCTGTGATTTCTGTGCCACACTGTTTTACCCAAGATGTGTTTGTGTGACTTCAAATGCTAAGACTCACGTGGAAATGGCTGAAAGCTAAGTTAACAGAGCAGACTTCTGTTCTGAAGGTTTTGGCCTTGGGAAAGGTTTATTTGGAGGTTGAGGTACAAGGGTAACTATATAGTGAGTACATTTTAAATGTTATGGAAAGCTATTGGAAGAATTTATGACTTCAGTTCTGTAGGGATGAAAATTTCTCCAGAGAGCCATATAAGGCTATTTTTTCAAATATCTGAAACTAATATTAAAAGGTTTGCTCTCTAACACATTGCTAAAATGACTTCCCAGGGGAAACAAAAGCAAATCAAATACCTGAATCACTAACATTTTTTCCAGTTTGCACACCAAGATGAGACAGTATTTTAGCAAATAACACAGCTTCAGAAAGACCCAGTTATCTATCAAACATGTCTAAACTTAAGTAAAGCAGACTTGCTTGTATAGGACTTTTTTTTTTTTCCTTTGGCAAGCCTGGTTTTTAGAGAAGATTCATTACTGAAACATTTAACAGATGTTATGTTTATGGAATAGTGCATTGAAATTCAGCTGTGGGTAAGAGATTGTTCTTAGAAGATGTCTACTGGAATACTTCTATTTTGTCTTTTTTAATTGAATTTGATAATAGCTTTAAACTGTGATAGGACAGAAAGTAGACACTTGTCAAAACCCTGACATCTTCCTCTGTTTTGTTTGTGGTTTTCTTTTTTCCATTGACCATAATTCTTGTGATTTGTTGTTGGAAGTAAGGATTGCATTGGAGGTGTAAAACTGTACCATATTGTGAGATTTGCACGGGGTGGCTAAAGGTGCTCATCCTGCAAGACTGTACAGGAGAGGCATATTTAGACCCATGTTCTGTAGGAATCTTTTGGCACTTGGGGACCAGTTTCTGCAGTACTGGTTGTTGGGACGTAAATGAAACTACGTGACTCTCTTGCAGAAAAGAGAGGAAATGCAACTGTCGGCAGACAAGCGTCTGTACAGTCTTGGGCTGAGTAGCAGAATCCCCACAGCCCTGGCTTTTCAAAATGGCTGTGAAGTTGTACCTGTTCATAGAGTGTATTTAATCCTTTCAGTACATTTGAATGTGCAATAAACCAGTCAGATAGGAAAAATGCAAAATGGATTATTGCCCAAAAGCTTTGCATGCAGTCTCAGGTGGATTTTTCACTAAAAGTTTAAAAAAAAAAGATACTAAAGCCCACCACTAACAAAAATCCTATCACGTAAGCTCTACATGCAGCACAACTGGCTCGGTAAAAACCAAGCGAGGTGAAGGTCAAGGCCCTTGATTTGGAAACCTATAGGTCAAGTAGCTTTATGTCAATGACACAGTTGACATATGATAGTTCCTAATGTCTTTGCTAGGTCAGTGTTTTATTGAATGCACAAAATAAGAATAGACAAGGATTGTTGTTTTGAAAAGTCCGTCTGTTTTTGCTGTATTTAAAAACCCTTGTCAGGGTACCTCCTCCATGCTGACAGTAACGAGAATAGGGCACTGTCTTTTTAATTATTTCAGTTCTCTTTTAAAACAGCTTCACCACCTCTCCCATCATGTTGTCTTTGCAATTTTGTGTGACTTCAGTGACAATGAAGACATTTTTTTCTATTGTTCCGTACATGCATTGAGGCAGCAGGCCTTAAAGCTGGTTGGGTGGATGGAGGAAAATAAAGTGAGGCGGGATGGGTTTTAAGCGATGGCTTGTTCTTCCCGTGGCTGGTTTCGAGGCTGGGGAAGGATGATATGCAAACGGGAGTTTGCCTGGCTTGAGCCATTGACTCTCTGAGGTCTCGGGAGCTGTTCGGATAACCTCAAGCTGTCTGAATTTGTACGTTCATTCCCACTTGGTCTGCCAGCACTTGAACTGGTTGTTACTTCTCAAACTTGCCCAAAGAATAACATCAAGTCTGGTGTTCATTTATGTCATTACACGTTCCACCTTGTACACAGATACTCTGGGATCTGACCAGAAGGAAATACAAGGTACAGTGTGTCTTTTGTTCCTGTCCTAAAGGCAAACCTAAAAGCTGGTCCATTGGCACAGACCTTCAGTGCTTGCCCTGATACTGCTCATCAGCCTATACTATATGCTCAGGGATGTAGGAAACCACCACTTTGCTCGTGTTTTAAATCGGGAAGAAACGAGACTGTTTTATGAATGTTAGCGTTAACTTGGGCATTATGTTAGACAAGACCCTGCTTCAAAAAGGCTGCTCGAAGCTCCAGATGGTGAAATCAGCGTTTGCTCAGCAGTATGTACTTAGTTCAAGTCGAGGTGGTTATGAAATCCAACAGATTTTGTAAATTAGTGATCCAGCCACCGGGCCCTCTGGAGCCAGTGCCCAGGTTCAGGGCTGTGTGGCACAGCAAGTTCCCAGAAACACAGTATGGATCTGTTTTTAATTTGTTAATTTTTTGTTCCTCAACCACTTTATAATGTATTTTTTTAATTTATTATTTTGTAACGTCATGTTTAAGTATTGCTGCTATCCTTGTTATTCTTCCCACTGTTTTTATTGCAGATTTATTTTGTGAAAGTTGTACACTAATGTTTCATTTTATGTCTAAATCAAAGTATTTAAAGAAATACTAGTTCTATTTAATGTGGTTATGGAACCAGCTGGAATAAACAGTGATTGTATAGTAGGCTGGACCCAGGAGGTCATGTTCATTTTTGTTACATATGCAATAAACTCACAACTTTAAATCCTTGGTATTCACTATTTTATTTGTTAAAATATTTATGGAAGTCACAGGAAAATTGATACGCTCATAATTAAAGAGTTGTGGTGGTGCTTAGCTGGAGATGGGGTGGAGGATAAAGGCAGAGTGAAAAGGCAGCAACAAAAGGAAAGTATTGCTGTTAATTGAAAATGGTGTAGCATTACAAAACAATGAGTAAGGTGAAAAAAAAACCTTCCAGTTTGTTTGACAGAGGCAGAGTTCCATATGATGAAGCTGTCCTGCTGTTAGCACTGGTCTCTCCTGATTGTCTAGCATCGCTGTTTGCTCACAGAAGTGGCTCATGCTGCTTTGAGTACCAGCACCTCTGCGGTGGGACTGTGGCTGTGGTAGCCAGCTCGGGCCAAGGTATGGAAATGCACCTGATTTAACAGATTTATTTGCCCAGATAAAACTCCTCCTTTTCAGGTATAGCACTTAATTTCATTCATTCTTTAACTAATTAATTAAGAAGCCTTTATCTCTTTCCCTTCTTATTATTTGTCCTGTTATTTTTCCAAACCTTTGATTTTCAGGAAAGAAATTATAATCCCCCCCTCTTAATGAGAGTTGGAGAAAGAATCATTAATGCTGATGAATCTCTGCTTTCCTGTTTGGATTTTTTTTTTCTAATTAGTGGTGATTTGCAAGTGGAGAAAGATGGGTACGAGTTGAGGATGGTGCTGGTAGTGACCATTCACTGCTTGGTATCGGGGTGTCCGTTGCAGCAGAGCCTGCCCTGTAAAGCTGAAATCTGGGATGTCTTTAATCTGTGTATTTTGTTGTGTTTTTTTAAAACAAACAAACAAACAAACAAAAACAGGGACACACACAATTCAATAATGTTTTTTATTCTTTGAGTAACTTAACAATATGATCAAATGCACTAATATATAATGAGCAAATTAAAAAAATTTATTTAAAAAAAAAAAATTAAAAAGCTGGTTTTGCCCTCCCCCTCATTTCAGCCAGTAGCAGGGACTGAACAATTTTTGCCTGATGATTTGGAGCAAGAAATGCTCTTAGTCCTTCAGTGCTCTGTCAAACATTGCTCCTGCTTTGTGTTTTCTTTAATAAATAATTTTTGGGAAATATTCCTGATTTCTGGTACACTTGGTATGTGCACACAGCTAATAGGAGGATTCCTGTAGCCTGCTCCAGTGGATGTGGTGTGCTGTAGAGGGGTTGCTGTAGGACTTCTGCACTGTGTGAACTTTTTGAAAACATGATAAAAAATTAATAGTTCTCCTAGGAAATCTTACAGAGCTCAAGGAATTGACTGTCTCTTTTATGGAAGCTTGGCAAGTCAATTAAATTCCTCAAGTTAAATTTTCCAGTCTCTGCCTCTTTCTGCAGGATGTACAAAACCAGACTGAGCAGGAGCACTGATCTCATAGTGACAATTTCTTTTCTGATTTATGATGGTGCTCCTGCGTCCTGGGCACTCTGCCTGCTGGGGGAAAGACAGCCCCTGCCCACTTGCATGTGCTTTAAAAAGGCACAGAGGAATGGACTTTAATTCACAAGCAAACATCTGTATATTTTCTGTTCGAGCTTTAGTTTGATGCCCAGCTAAACCCTCCCTTTGGCTTCCCCTTTCAGCCTTTCTTCACATGTTTCTTAGGGTAAAACAAAAACCCCAAAGCTTTGCCAATAAATTGTCACGGACAGAATCCTTTCAGGTGTGGTGGGTGATGGAGGGCAGGAGGAGGAGCTGCCGCCCCAATTTCTGATCTTGCTAGTTTGAAACAAGGTCAGCCCTAAATTTTATAACCCCCTTCTGCAATCTCACAACTACTTGCTGGATGGATGATGCAATGCCCACTTGTCCTGCTGACCCTCCCAGCCTTGGCCAGAGCTTTACTGTGTTACTTACAGCCCTCTAGAGAGCAAGAGCCCCTGACACGGGACCAGGACCCTCCTGTCTTGCACAAACACGCAATAAAAGAAAATCTGCCTGGCAAGCTCACGGTTGGATGTAAGACAGTGAGTAGGAGGTTAAACCTCAGCAGGTTGAGAAGGACAGACGTTTTCTTGCACCACAACCTGGCTGTAATGGCCTGTGGAAGAGAGGTGTTTCAGGGGCAGGTAAGAGTGGTGTTGCAGCCGGCTGCTGGAGCGTTGTGCCAAGTTTGCTGATCTCTGTCCCAGATTCAGAAGCAGTTGGCACCTGGAACCAAGGTCAGGCTGTGGCTGGAAAGCACTGAGGCACAGCGGTCCCTGTGCAGGGGCCAGGGGGAGGAATGTTCCTGGAGGGCTGGGGAAACCCTGGTGGTGGCGTTTGGCCAGGTTTTAGAAGATCTACGAGAGAAACCTGGGTATGGTGATGAGGCGGAAAAGAAGCAAGCAAGGTGAATCTTGCTGGTCCTGCCTGGCCTCTTCCACAAAGGTAGCCTTGGTCAGAGAACTGAGGTACATTTAATCTTCCTGGGCTGATAAAGCATTTGGTCTGGGAGATTTTGAAAATAAATTTTAATTGGATGGTGATTAAATGAGCCTGCCTGCTTCTCTTGATGCCAGTCTCGGATGTGGGCAGGCAAGACCTGACATCAAAGTCCTGCAGGGGTTGGGTCCAGGAGCATGTCTGGCCCTTGCTGACCCCGAGGGGAGGTGGCTGGTGATGCCTGGCTTGGGCAGCTTTTCCTGGGTGTGCCAAGGACGGGTGAGACTGATGCTGTGTGTTTCAGTACCGATTTGGATTCGGGGCGGGGTGTGACACGTCCACACGTGCAATCTGGGCTGGATGCTCTGAGGGGTAGATCTGCTTGGTCTGGCTCTGCAGGAGGGGAGTGAGCAACTGTCCTTTCTCTGAAGGGACTGGTCCCTGCTGCCTGCCATGGGCTGTGTTTACTGTCACCGTGTGCCTGTGCTGTCCTTTGACACAGCCCCGTGTTTGGGCTTTGGGAGGGCTGGGGCTGACCCCCTGCAGCCACGGATGGGCTGAGCCCACCCCTGCCAGGAGGGAAATGCAACCTCTTGGGTGTCTACATGTCACTCACTTTACCTCCATGAGCATTGATGGCTGTGGGGGGGACAAGGTGGGGTCCCCCAGCACCCACATGCAGTGCTTAGAGTGGGGACCTTTTGTGGCTTCTTATGCCTTTGCTTTCTGGTGGAAATCCAAAGGGAGCTCCCCCTCCTTCTCAGACTCTGAAGTTTCATCCCCCTTTTGCAGAATGAGAGAGATGCTGGTGGCATATGGGCAGTGTGGGAGCGTGGTCCGTGGGAGTCCTCAGTGAACGACTCATCTCAGATTTGGCTGAAACGATCTGGAAAAGCAGTTTCCAGAGGACTTGCAGTGGGAGTCCAGAGCCCTGATTTCCCTCTGGGAAAGTGTTTTTCAGACTAATCTGGCAATAAACTAGTTTTTAGTAGAGCTCCTAGATAAAAATTTACACTGCTAGAAAGAGATCTGGCATAAGGCTGAGGGCAAGTTCAGTGATCAGAGTCACCCCATTGCAGGCAAGCTGACTTTTATCCTTTTATTTATTACTGTACTCAATATCTCACTGGCCTTACACAGGCAGCAGCAGCACTGTGTTCCCCACAGAAGGGCTTAACCTGATGGCACACCAGTGGGAAACAGGCACCCAGTTTTCCCAGGGAGCACCCATCCTGACCAGAGCCCCCCTGAGAGCCAGGCGATGGCCGGGATGAGAGGACACATGGGGTCAGGCAGCCTCACAGCAGCCCGGTGCCAGCTCCACAGGTACTTGCTCTAATTCTTGGAGAGCAGCATGTAGAGGAAGGGGTTAAGGGTTTCTGTAGGTCAGGCAGGTCTTGAGGAAGAGATGAAGGTGGTGCCACCTCGGTCTCCATGCTTGTACCAAGAGATGCAGAAGAGCTGCCACAGCCAGAAGGGCAGGAAGCACACCCAGTGCTGAAGACCATATACAGGACCTTCTGCTGGGGACATCAGGTGATTCCTTGGTGCTGAGATCAAGATCCCACTGGCACCTCCAGTAGGTCCTAGCCAGACTGGTGTGCAAGCAGCAGATGATGATGTCTGGGGTGAGGATGCAGGTGTTGAAGAGGATGGTGATTGGTCACCCTGTTGCAGTGGCTGGTGCGCAGGTCAGTGAGGATCACAGTGGGGAGGGTGAGGAGGAAGGCCACCAGCCACACCAGGCAGGTGACTGCCCGCTGGTGGTCACTCGACCTGCGCAGGGTGTCCTGAGGCCTGGTGATGGCCAGGTAACACTCGGTGCTCGTGATGGTGAGGATGAAGACGCTGGTGTGCACAGTGAGGAGGTTGAGGCTGAAGAGGATCCTGCAGCCCAAGTCTCCAAAGTACCAGTCCCACACGCAGTACATGCAGACCACGCAGAGGATGGTGGGTAAGTGCAGGAGACGGGCCAGGGCCCAGGTGACACTGTACACGTACACGGAGCTGGTGCACCTCGTCGGGATGGTAGTGACCACCAATGTGTAGATGTTTCGCATCACCCCAACTGTGCACATGGTGGCCAGGATGCAGCTGAGCAAAGAGGTGACCAAGAGGTCAGTGGTGCTTTCAGAAGAGGTGTTGGGCTGGGTGGTGGCATTTTCGGGGTGGCAGGGCACCGAGATGCACGTTTGGCTCCATCCTCCCTTGCCAGGAGCTGCCTCGGGTGCTCTTCTGGAGGAAATCCCAAGTTGCAGAAGGGAAGCTGCTGGCTGAGCTGTCCTGGCAGGGGGGCAGCAGTGGGACGGGGCAGCAGCTCTCTGGTCCAGCGAGTGCCACTCTCCCCAGCACTGCCTGGAAAAGCCATTTGCCTTGCCCACACACAGCGAGGCGGAGGACCAGCCTAAGAGGAGGTGGAATTTGTCACTCTGCCTTCAAAGCGGTAATGCCAGGACACCCCAGCCCTTCCCACTGCCCCTGGGCACCTGCCCCGCTCCTTCCATAACATGCATTACTGCAGACATATAATTTTCTATGAGATTTGTTTTTAATTACTGTGCTTTTTTTATTGTTCCCCATCTCCCAGGTCTCTTCAACTCTGCGGTGCTGGTTCAACCTCAGGCTGGGAAGCTTTGGAGGAGCAGGATGTGGCCCAGCCCTCACCCTCCTTGGGGGGTCCCCTAACCAGGTATCATAGGAGAAATTAACATTCTCAAAAATTCACAGTGGTGTCTTGTCCCTAAAGCTGCTCTGTCCCGTGGCTGGGCAGGGTGGGGATGAGGGTTCCTGGATTTTGAGGGTGTTTTGGGGATGGCAACCAGCCCCCACTGATCTGGTGCCAGAAAGGAGGCAGTTAGAGGGTCCCAGGAAGGCGAGAAGAGTCATCCGCAGACCGGCCTGGGTCCCTGTGAGAAACCTGGGGGAAACAGAAAGCTCCTGGTTTCACCCATGCTTTAGGCCTGAATTAGCAACACTGGTGATGGGGGAAGTAAACCTGCCCTGGTCTGCAGGCACTGAGGACGCAGAGAGACCCACAGCTCTGGTCTAGAGCCGCTTTGCACCCCAAAACTACAACTTAACGCTTGTAAAAGCAGCAGAGCCCTTGGGGGGGATCACCCCGAGGTCTGGCCCCCAGCAGATGAGGGCTGCTGGGGCTGGCCCGGGCTTTGTGCCCGTATTTCCCTTCCAGCAGCAGAACTGCCACAGCGGGATTGCTCACCTGCACCCCCCACCATGGCAGAGCACCCCCGAGAGAGCACCCTCACCCCCCCTCCGTGGCAGAACACCCCCACAGAGCACCCGCACCCCGTGGAGGACCTGCCGTCCCCGCCATGGCAGAGCACCCCACAGGGACAGCCTCCCCC
>NW_020799118.1:11762133-11852675 GCF_003259725.1 Athene cunicularia | reverse complement strand
GGGGGGGAGCGGCGGTAACCGGGCGAAGGGCTGGCTCCGGGCGTGGGGCTCACGCCGGGACTCCCCGCTTCGTTCTCTGGGCCTTGCCTGTTCCCTCGGCGGGGGTTCGGTCACTGCTCTGGCTGGGATCCTTCCCTGCCCCCCTTCCCCTCAGGGCAGGTCCCTTCCTCCCCCTTTCCCCCCTCCTTTCCCCTCAGGGCTGAATTTCTCCGTCCCGGTCCCTTTCTTCCCCTCCCCGGGGCCGGCCCCGCTCCCTCCTCTCCTCGGGGTGAGTGGCTGGCCCCGGTGCGGCCCTCCTCTCCCTTCCGGCTCTGAGTTCATGCTGATGTCCCACGTGTGCCCCCCCCTGTAGGGAGGTGAAGAGGTGGGGGGGTACCCAGGTACAATTTTCTGCCGCTGCTCTCCGTGGGCTCTCTTCACCGGCTCGTTTCAGGTACCCTGGGCTGTGTGTTTATACTGGGGAAGAAAAATAGCGTCGGCTCCGGAGCTGGTGGTGAAAGGCAGAGATAAGCTTGCTCTTCTCTTCTGACCCCCGTCTTGTTGTGGAAACACTTAGTACCTTTGGGACATCTTGACATTTCGGGCATCTGCTGTAGGAGCTGCTGCAAAAAAGACCCAAAACAGCTGTCCTGAAAGTTGAGGGATCTGTGTAAGAGAGAATCCTTCTCCTCCTCTTCCCTCCTCTTTTTATTGCAGTGCTAACTCAGCTTGATGGGAGAGAGCAAACGCTGGAAGCACTAATGTACAAAGCATTTATGTAGCGGAGGTGCCTTGTGGGTGTTTCTGCCTCTGGACCTTCACTCATTCCCCCAAACGGGTGGAGGAAGGTCGGGGTTTCACTAAAGTATGGTGAGGCTGAAGAGCCATAGCTAACTCCAGCATGCGTGTGAAGAGAGGAGCGTGAGCTCACCCGGGCAGCGCTCCCGCACACTGGTTTGGGATGGGCGAAATGTAGGTCAGCTTAAAAAGTCCCTGTCGTCTCGTGGATCTGCTGCCTTTGCAGCTGTGCTCGCTGGAACCCTGGCATGGCCCTTGGGCAGATAACGGCACCTGCGAGTCTGGCCCAGGAAGTGTTTCTTTTCATCTCACCTTTGCTTTATGACCTGAAGTGGTGTCTTCGAATGTCTTCTAATATCTTATCTTAGAGTCTTACGGAAAAATATTAGAAACATAATTTCCCTATGAATAAGTTTAGTTGTGGATATTTCTTTTCACCTTCTTACTGCTTGTTAAGCAAAGTTCATTTTCTTACATGAAGTGTTACAGTTCAGTCACTGGTTTGAGACCTCTGATGCTTTAAAAAAGAAAGCTGATATTGCTGCTGTGCACTCTTACTTCCATTATTGAGGTGTAATGCTCAGGGACTATAACTCAGCTGTCTGTGTGCTTTTCACAGCATCTTTTCTTGTGTTTCTTTTCCAGCTTACTGACAGCCACACAGAGCAGCAGACTCATCTAGCTGTATTTCAGGCAGCAATCCTAAAAGCAGTAGCTAATTGCCTTGGTGGTTGCAAGGCATGGGCAGCCTTAGTGCTAAGACCTATGAGCACAGCCCTGTATCTCTATTCGGTCTCTGGGGTGGTTGGCTTATCTTTCTTACAACTTCTGTTATTTCAGGCAACATACTTTGGAGCTGTTACATGTTTCTGGTGGTAGTGATGGAGCAGAAGATGGGTGTCCTCCATAAGGCTGATAGGCTGGGCTTTGCATGCTCAGTTATAGAGCAAGCTCTTCCCCCTTCCAGAGAGGATGTCATAAGAGCTTTTTCCTTCCAGTGACCTGTTTGGAAAGTGAGGGGGGATATTTGAGACCCATCACTCTGCAGACCAACACCTTGAGCAGGTTCTGGTATGTCCCTGTACAGGTACCGGGCCGTAGAAGTGTGCAGCCCAAGCTGTATGGCAGAACACGTTTTTCTTTAGGACTAGTAGAATTCTAGGGACAGCTTTTAATTACGGAACGGTGGGATTTACGGCTTTAATCTGAGCTTTTCATTTCTAGGACGAATGCTGTGCAGAAATTCCACTGCCTTACATCAGGCCTTTCGATATTGTAAACATCTTAATAGATTTCATGTGCTGGGTGTCTGCATGGTGCGACTAGATGCTAATAAACAGTCATCTTGACAGGAGTTTGTGCCTGAAATACCGAGACTTGGGAAAGGACTCAGACCCACTTCCTGAAGAAGATCTGTAGAGACATTCAGCCCACTTGGTAGTGCTGCATTTTGGTAATGAGCCTTCTTCCATCTCTTTTTTTTTTTTTTTCTTTCCTTCCTAGGATGTTTTCCTGTCATCCTGGCTGCAGGCATACTTCTCGGGCAACTGCAACAGTCAGGGCATGAATAACAGTTCCTGGAAGAGCAGTTGGGGCAGGCTTTACTGATGATAAGGTACACTCTGGTTTCCAGCAGGGTGCTGGCAGCCTGTTCCTGGGCTTGTGTTTCAGAAGCAGCCTTGGAAGTCCAAATTCCTGGGTAGACCAATGCTTTGTCTGCCTGAGAATGCAGTGGGCGTTACTGCTGCCGGCGAGCTACGACCGCTGGCAGTGTGGCTGTGCTTTCAAATTGAACACAAATTGCTGAAAAAGTCCTGTGGCAAAAATAGGTGGAGCGAGCACACAACTCCGGCAACTTTGGTGTAGCTGGAGAGAGACAGGAAGTGTATCTCAGGGGCCAGGACCTGATTAGCAAGCCTGAGTAGTCGCACAAACCCAAGTGCGAGAGATGTGGAGCCCTTTGGGTGTGTTTTAGTGCCTGCTGGAAGAAGCTTCCATTCATTAATTTGGAATGGGTGTCTTATTTGTATTTATTTCTTTTTAAAGTCATTGTGAGTGGTTTACTGTGTCATAATGCTGGCAGCTCGGCACAGCGATGGGCGTTGGGACTTGCCACCGGCTGCATTTTTTTGGGGACAGTCAGAATTACGCCACTAATTCCTCCCGTCAGAAGCTTGGGGTTTTTTGCACGTGGATTTGGTCTGGAGATATTTTAAGTCTCCATTTAAATTATTTAATTCAGACAACTACTTAAAGGAGAGGTACTAGTAGTCTCAGAAGTCTGTGTGTGCACTAAAATGATAGTGTTGTGTATTGCCTGCCTTGGTCGATGGGTGGGTTTTTCAAGCTGTTACGTATAACTTCAGTTGCTCTCAGTAGGATCTATTCTTTTTTTTTTTTTTTTTAGTACAGTGAGCAGTGGAAGGTGTGAAACATGCCACTGAGTCGTGACACTTAACCTTATCTCCTGGACTCCTACTGGAAGATAGATATCTGGGTACTGATGTGGTAGTTCCTGTGTTTGAAATGGAGCTAAAGCTAAATAATGTGCTGATCAGCATTACTCTGAGGAGAAGTAGTTTTGTTTTAAGCAAGTTACTGGGTCAGGAAAGTCTAGGGGAAATAGGGGAGGGATAGGCAGGGAGAACAGGAAAAAAAGAAAAGGGCCACTTAGCAGTGTCCAGGTGGCTTGAATAAGTTATTCTTGTCAAAGCAAAGAGATGTGAGATAACGGAGTGTTTTACTGAGCTGGGATAATCTTGTTCTCAGCAGCCTTCATGTCACTTAGAGAATCTGAGGTTTATTTTGGAATCTCTCAGGAGTGATGTTTTTCCTCTGGGTCAGTGCTTAAGAGCTTGTGGTGATTTTAAATTTGTAACGATCCTTGAGAAAGCTTAATTTCCAAGGACTAGAAATCATGTTTCTACTGAATGACACCCTTATCCTAATTACCAGCGTTGCTGTGGTTCCTTCCCCGTGTTTGTGAGGGGAATTGTCAGTGGAAAAAGCACTGGGCTTTGGGGAAAGATTTCAACATAGGGCAACTGCTACCTGAAGTCATGATGCCTTCTCATAGTGTTTCTGACCCAAGTTGGGGGAAATTTAAATGAAGCATGACTTCCTCGCTGGCTTTGAGAGAGCCCAACTCCTTTGCTGATGCCAATGATGCCTGTCTGTTCACGAAGTGACTTCTGGAGGCTGTTTTCCTCCCTTGTAATGAGGAGGAAAGTTGATGAGCTGAAATAAATCTGGGAGTGTATGTAGGTGTCAGGGTGACCTGAAATGTTTTCAGTTGCCTTCTGTGGACGAGTGCTGGATTGCTCACGCTGTCTGCCTACCTCTGTAAGGAGGCCAAGCTACTGTTTGCATTTAGATAAACACTTGGACAAGATCTGTAGAGGCATCATGTGATATTACTCCATAGTATAAAAGGTGATGAGGATTTGTACTAGCTAGAATCTTTGCTTGGGGAATATAAGGATGGAAAATGGCCTCAAGTAATATATTTTGTCTAAAGCTCTTCTCACACTTCTCTCCTATACTGCTTTGTAAATACTGACATGCTCTTACCAAGCTGGTGATGCTCTTATTGCTGTTTTTCAATTGGAAAAAGGAAGACAGCAGCTAGGTTTTTGCAGCCTTTGCAAAACCAGAGTTAGGAACAGATTCATGCTTCTACTTCCAAATACCATCCCAAAGATGTGATGGATTTTTACATTTGATGAAGGAGGGGAGGGAACCCTCCTTGATGCTTCTTGCAGACAGTTTTTGCTTGAAGGTACCTGGAGGCCAGTAGTGGAAGGAGCGCTTACCCTCATCCCCGTGGCAAGTACAAAATGTTGTTGGCTAAACGTGTTACCATGGGATAGCAGAGCGAAACAGGCAGCGATGTTGACAGCTGCCTGCAGCAGAGCAGCGATGCTGCCTAGAAGACTTTCCTCCTCTCGCCGTATTATGCTGTAATGCAATTTGAGGAAGATGACAGCAGCAGCATAATGGGGAGGCAGGAAAATAAGCTTTTTCTCCCTTGCAGGAAACCAGCAGTGTAGGGTGTTTCATACCTCCCCTGCTGCTAGGATTTCCAGCTACAGATGAACAAGATGGGCAAGACCCATTACCAGTAACTTGGATAGCATAAATAGTTCATGTCCTCTCTATATTGTTAAACCGGAATCCTATTGTAGTGGAGCAGGCTTCATTGTGTATAAACTGGGAGGTGCCCTTGGATCAGCCACGACTAGCACAGACCAGCTTGCAAGGGCTGGAACGCACCTCACACTTAAACACGCTGTCTGAAGAGTGCTCCTCAGCTTAATGTTTTTGTGTTTGTTTAGCAGTTTGTGGCTGCTTTTACTGACCCTCTGTCCCAGATGGTTTAATAATCTGTTTGATGCTGTACTGTTGCAACACCCAGGAAAAGAATTTATATTCTGCTATGTGAAGGCTTAAACAGTGTTGGACACTTGACTGCGATGACTAAGGGGTAGGCACGCAAATCTGCAGCCTGGATACAGTCGTGTCCTTAGAAAATAGTCTGACTGCAGCCTGTGTAACCTCTTAGCTGTGGCCTGTAGTTGTGCTGATAGTCTTCCGTAGGCAAAATATTTATTATCCTTGGGATGAAATTGTTAGGTGCCTTGTGGTCTCTTAAATCTGCATGACTGTTGACCTAGAGAATTAATGTGTAGTGCTTCTTTCCTTGATTTTTAGCTGGCCAACTGATAACTTGTTCATTTGTGAACTTTAATAGACTCAGAAAAGAATAATGTTGAATGTGGAGCATCTCTAAATCTGGCCATGATGCGATTTCACTGCTTTCAATTCTGATGTAGTGGTATGCTTACCTCAAGTACAACCTCTTTGCCTTTCTTCTATTTTAGCATATTCTGCTTAAACCCTTCAATGGCCGCTGCCACGTGGCATGGATGAAGTCAGCCTGGACAATTGTCGTGAGGCTGGAAGGCTGCCCTCAGTTTTTGCTAGCGAGAGTTTGCTTGCTGGCCTGGAATTGGTTGGCTGCAAGGCTAACGTGTGGCTGCAAACAAAACTAAACCCAGTTTTACAAAAGCAGTTGCTGGCTGGCTTGAAAACCTTGTAACAATTGGTCATCCGTGATGCTTGAGCAGTAAGGACGTAGTTACCATTCCTCAGGTGGGTTGGTGTCAGTCCTCCTTGTGTGCCAGTTGTTGGGTGCAACAGGCAGCTTTTTTGACTATTTTCAAGAGGAAATAGGTGCCAAGGGTGGACTTGCTCAGGTGTTGTGCGTGCCTTGCAAGGTTTCTATTGGTATTTTATTCTCAGTATGTAAGGCAGTTTAAGACTCAGTTCACTGCAGAGTGATTTTGGCCTCTTGGCTCAATATGGCTCTAAGCTGGCTCTTGTATGTATTTAAGCTCTTCAGATGAATGTGCAAAAGCGTCTTTCAGAGACAGTGCCTGACCTTGGACTAGGAGTGCATACAGTTTGAGTGCTAGTTAGGCACAGTGTCAACTATTAGGCTGCAGTTTAAGATCTTTCCCCTTCTTGCAGTTTATTTTAACATCTTAGTTCTGTTCTCCCACTTAGGCCATGGTGGATGTGTGAGAAGAGAAGGTATCTCATCTGAATCCTACAGGGCATTTCTTTTCAAAGCTGTAACAAATTCTGGTGGAGCTCAGTGTGAGAGGAGGTGACAAGCTGTGGTGTAGAAACATGATCGTCTTAAGCAGGTATTGCAGTGAAACCTCTCTTAACGTGAGGCCACAGCTTTTGGCTGCCACTGACCTTTGAAATTATGGCAAGTGCAGATGCTTAACATGGCTCAAAGAAAGGGTATGGCTGTAATAACCAAAATATGTGACCTGTGAAGTGATTCTTTTTTGGAAGTCCCCGATTCTGAGAATTTGACACCTAGACTTGTTGGTAGCAAGCTTTTAAGTTGATACCTCTGAAAGTACTGTGCGGATTGACACAGAAACCTTCCTTTTTGCTAAGGTGGGCTACTGCAACAAGTCAGGATATTTTTCTTTCTGTGCCACCTCAAGGTCAAGTCTTAGCTTTTATATTGTCAGCAGCTTTGTGAAATGAGGTGAGGTGTGCTTTGTAGACTGCAGCCTGTCTTGAAAGCAGAGTTTCTTGTGACAGGTTCGGGTCACTTTTAAAACAAAACAAAATAAAAAAATACCCCATTCCTTTTCACATTTGCTCCTGATGGTGCATTACGCTTTTTTCTGGAACGCACGCTTAGATGGCTGTTTTCAGAGCTGGTCTGCTGGGCAGCAGCTTAACATCTAGGACGCCATTGCAACCTATCAGTCTTTCATGTTTTTAAAGTCTTCTGGCTGTTACTGCAACTAAAACTGACTCTTTGTGCTTTCTAGCCCTCTTGACTTAGGTCTAGTTGGTCCCTTGCTGCTGCTTTTAATAGCAGTTTGCTGGTTGTGTGCAGGCTGTCTCCTCCTTGCTCCCAGTGCCCCCAGCAAGCAGGGCTGCAAGCAGAGCAGGCTGCTGGTTGCTCATCTGTGTGAATGTCAGTGCTGTAGCCTGTCCTAGGGATATTCTTAAAGTCCTTTCTTTCTCTGTTTCCTCTCCAGTGAAAAACGGTGCTAAGATTGTAACCTGAAGCTTCCTGAAGACGTGCATCCAACTTGTTAAATAACCACTTAAAAGGTTGCACTTGGTTTTCTTTGTTCTGTTATACCTTTTAAAGGTGACATTCAGGATCCGTTAAAAAAAGGAAAGAAAAAAGGAAAAAAACTACTAAGGATTTGGAGAGGAAATGCTGTGTCCTTTCTCCTGGAGAGCTCTATGAAGTACAAGCAACAGAGGAGTGCTTTCACGTATGTCCTGGGGCACGTAGGGCATTTCTCTTTTTCTTTTCTGTGTGGCCGCTGGGTTGATGGGGAAGAGGGGGCAGTTGCAACTCATGTTACGTAGAGCTGTGGTGGGTATGTGCAGCACCCAGTAATCCATGGAGTCTGGCTTTTTCAGACAGCAGTGGGTTTAATAGCAGTGCTACTCAGAGAAAGGAACCTCTGCCCCCTTCTCTTGGGATACATGTGAATTCAGGGCAAGAAAACTGGAAGTAAAACTTACTCTGGAAGTGGCAAAGCTGCAAAACACATGGTTTCGCGTGCTCTTCCGTTCGTCCCCACCCTTATACCACAAAATCAGAACAAAACAGTTCTTTAAAATGATGGTTTGGGAGATAGGCTGTGAGCCCAAAGAGGTTGGTGTGTTGTGTGTGCTGTCGTAGCTAAATGCTGAGTTGCTAGTGTCTGAATTGTTGCTTGAACATGAAATGCCAAGCTGGCACCTGTGTTAGTGTTGTGGGAGGGAGGTTTTGGCTTTTGAGGATTATACAGTATGATGTTGCACATGCCAGAAGCCTGAGGCAGGCAGAGTAGTACCCTTTACAGGAATTAACTGCAGAGATGCCTCTTCTTCCTTCAAAGCTTTGAATTTGCACTTTGCTCTTAAAATTAGCTGCTCAAGGCAATGGCATTAACTCTTTTCTAACCAGACTTCGTAAATTTAACTTTTTTTCTAGGACTCCATTTAATAGGGGAGGCAGATACTGATCCAAAGTTCCCCATCTCTTGTGCAGAATGTGCTTTTTTTGTATACATCAAAATTAACTGTCCCATGCTGGTCAGAGAGATGTGACGATATGGAGCCCTGTTGTTTAGCAGAAGGACTGATGGGGATCGTGGGAAGGCACTGAAATGTCCAGCAGTTGACCTTGATGCCAGTCATCAGGGAATAGCTTGAAGGCATCAGAAACTTTCAGTTGAGTTGAATTAGTAGTTGCCCATTTTTGGAAAACAAGTAAGACTATTTTGAAACAGATGTACATTTTTGAGAAGAGCTCACAGAGCAGAGATTGGTTTTGCCAGGGAAACGGGGATCATTGTAGGTGGCCAGCTGTTAAGTTAGGTGAATAGGATAAAACTGCACAGGCTTCTTTCCTCTTGTACTTTGTGTTAACAGAGGCAATAAAAATGGAGATTGGGTATTTGAAGAAATTATGGTTAAGAGATACTGTTACCTTAACAGAATGATGAACCACGAGTGAGGCTGTTTGGAAGTCTTCTGATGTACAGACAGTTAAGATGTTTCCTGTAAATCCTGACTTGCAAAATGGGGAAAGTTTAGTTAGGGATTTGAACCCAAGTAATTCCTGAAAATCCGCTCTCTTAATTGCTTCTGACTAAGCAATTTTCATTAGACTGGAGCAGTGCCACATAGATGTAGCTCATACCCTGTTAACGCAGAGCCTCTCTTTACCAAAAACACACCAGAAGATATTTTGAAATGCCATTGACTGTAAAGATGCACAGCAGAGCTCTGCACAAAGCTACAACACATGGTCCTTGTTCTAGCCACAAGCAGGGGTTTAGTAAAGCCAGAGCGCCCTGTGTCAGTGAGCTCATAGTTTGCTTCTCGTCCATGCGGTGATTGCTAAGCGCTCGGCAGTAATCAGGAGAGCTCGCGTCAGTGATATGTCTTGGTGGAAAGGACATCGCTCGCTTTAGTGCATTTCACAGTGCAGCTTTTCTTCTTGGGTAAGAGAGGGTGAGGAATAGGGAACTTCTGTGAGATAACAGAAGTTGTGATTGCTGTCAGAGAAAGTTGAAGAGTTCCTGTCCCTCTTGTCCATCTTAATAATGTTCTAGCCTGGAGCACTGCTTCTGAAGCCAGTTACAATGTTGGTGTGGCTGCAGAAATAGTGGCCGTTCTTCTGAGATGTTTTCTGAACAATGTGTGTGTTGGCTGTCTTGTATGTATGGGGAGGTAAACGTTGAGTTCTGATTTACTTGCCACAAAATGACTCTAATGTTACACCGTATTATGTTTTGGTGTGATGAAGTCAATTCTCTGGCTTTCTGTAGTAGAACTGTGTTACCCGGCTCTTATTGGAGACAAATTTGTTCACTTCAGCTTCTGTTCCTTGATTTTTTTTCTCAGATCTCGGGAATACTGTAATCTTCTGAAGACAGACGTGTCTGTCTTAAAATAATTTGGTAAACCAAGCCAGCTGCTAATGCCTTGTGAAACACTTAGGGAGTGTTTTAAAACTTATAAGCCAATTCTGTTACTAAATTATCTTCTGGTATGTTGTTCCTCTTCAGCATGTGCTACAGGTCCAAAAATTGGTTGCAGAACTACATGGATGCAGTTGCTGTAAGTCTACCCTTGTTCTGTGCTCCTAAGAGGAGCCTTTGTGCGATATCTGTAGCTGGCTGTACTGTCTGCCTAGCAAACCAAGCTGCTGCTGGAAACCAGGTGGTCTTGCCAGTGAGCCACTGCCGACACACTCCTGTCTTCAGGAGGCCAGGGTAAGGTTCTTGGGTTGGCACCAGTGTTTTGGTTTTGGTGTGGTTTCCCACCGTTGCCTGAGCCTTAGGCAGGCCCCTGTGTTAAACCTGCTTGGCAGAAGCCCTGCTGCAGGTCCTCAATTTAACCTCTGGCTTTATTCCTTTGTGAGGTGTGATGCAGCAGTGGTAGCTGCCTTGTGCATAGCAAACGGCTTGTTTGTGCCCAGCGGTTCTTGTCGAGCTTATGATCAGGGGATTTCTAATTTTCGGTTGGGATGATGCTGCTTAACAGGATCAACTGCTGTTAAATTCTCCCTGCTTTTGCTAAGTGACTGTTACAAGGAGCAGCCCCCAGCAAATCGTGAACCCTTTGAAACGTTTCAATGAAATACTTGACAGTAAGTCGGCCTGGTTTATTTGCCTTCTGTTGTGTTTTGGTTTGGTTTTTTTTTTTAAGGGTTGAATTTTTAGCTTTTCATTTTGCTGGTTGTCACAAGCCATGCATTATTTAAGTAGCTTCTCTTTGTTTTAGCAGCTTGAAACGAGCCAGAAATTCACCTTGCTCACAGGCTACCAGCAGACATGTTTGCTGCCCGCAGGCAGAAAATAGGAGTTGATGCTCTTCTGTCAACTTAAGTGAGCAACAGTAGTGTTGCTGTATGGGGGAGAGGCTAAAACACACAATGATTTGATGTTGCTGACATCTCTTTCAAGTTGTGCTCCCCCCACCTGTTCGGCTGGGATTTCAGTTCCTACCTCCCCTGCAGTGCTTTCTGTCTAGTCCTGTTGCCTTGAGCTAGAGCCAGAAAAGAGCACTTTGAGTCTAGTCCTGTCTTGGGTATGTGGGAGTTAAAGATTTCAAATGCTGTAAGTGTGTGTGTGTGTGGAAATACATTATTACCCTCTGTCTAGGAGGGGGGGTCTCAGCACTATGAAGATGCTCATTGCAGCACAAATGTGAGGTGGAGGGAGTTCTGCTCCAATTACTGCAGTCCAGAAATGCCTGCATGTACCGAGAGTTTAAATATATGCACAGTAACGATGCATGCTATTTTTAGTTTAGGCTAAAAATATGTAACGTGGTGTTTGCAGGGATTTTTGAATGGGTTTTGGAAATACTTGTGTAAGCATTCACTGTGATTCTGAGACCTGCTTCACCTCTTAGCAGCTGATCCATCAACTCATAGTAGTGATTGGGACCAGTGGTTTTGTACATTAAATTTTTGCATGTGTAAGAAGCTTGTTTGGGAAGTATGTGTGACTTCAACTGTCAGTCTAAGTCCCTGATGGTCTCTGATTTTTTTTCCGGTAGCTGTTCTGTTAATGGGTTGTTCTCAAGCTGCTGTAGGAAAAAACCTTAATGGGGAGGATTTTATTGCCTGTGCAGTGAAACAGCTTGGATGGGCAGTGTCATGAATACATGGAGTAATGTGGAAAGCAGAGGGGAGATTTGGTGGAACTGCATCCTCAGCACGGCAGTCTTCACAAGAGATGACAAGGTCATGACAAGAGTTTTGTGTTACCCCGATACTATATAGGGATGCAAGGCCCCGAGTCCAGTATGTGTGCTCTGGTGCAGGTGGGAGTTGAAGAAAAAGGAGGGGGGGCAGGGGGGAAGCTTGCAAAATGTGCATCTGTCTGTTGCTGCCAGGTCTTTTTCTTTTAAAACAGTTCTAGTATCCTGTCCTTGACTGTAGTGGAAAAAAAAATGATGGTCATGTTAGAGCGTGGTTATAGGTGGCCTTATTCTTTACCTATAAATAGTCACTGAAAGCACTGAGGTAGTGTGGCATAGCTTCTTTCCATCTGTCTTGCTTGCTTTTTATTATGTTGTTTATGTAGGGCAAGACCCTAGGGTGGCACTGATCTTGTTACTTGACGTTCTTGGTGCCCTAGTGCTATAAACATGAATAAACTTCTTATTCATGCTACTGGATGGAACTGGCCCATGCTTATAGATATTTGTTTAAACTTGAGCTCTGTATTGAGTATTGACAACATGAATTGCTAGCTCTCGGTGGAAGCTTGGCTTTTACCCTCAAAACAGTGCTTTATTAAGCTGCTTGGGGTTTTATGCAGTCTGTTATGAAATAGAAAAGTGGTACATTGCCAGTTCTTTTCAGGTTTGGCTTTTTTGTTGTTGTTGTTGCCTTGACTGTGTACTACAGTTAATGCTACTTATTATAGTCCTGCTTTTAAACAACCATGAGTCATTTGGTGGTGTGTGTGCATCTTTCTCTCGTATGGGGGGTAGACAGTCTGTATCCCCAATTTAATTTCAGAATATTTCCTCTGCCTCTTTGTTGATTCTTGAGGTTGAAGTGTGCAAGTTCCTCTTTAGGGGAACCAGAGTTGCCTATAGAGAATACAGTCTTCGTGTTAGTCTTGTGGCTTATCTCTTGTTCTGGGACGTAAACAGCTGTGGTTTAGCTAGCACTGGTCAAAGCACCATTTGAACTATTTGGGAGAAGATTTTTTTTTTTTTTTGTGACTGCTGAGCATTGTCGACCCACCCACATGTACATGCACACCCAACTCTGCTAACACATTGCCTGTCCCTGTAGGGGACAAATATCCAAGCCACTTAGCTTTGCTCAGAGCAAATCTGAGCAGACACCTGGCTAGCCTCTGTCTGCATCACTTGATGCTGCAAGGGCTGATTTGTGGCTTTTACGAATGTCCTTGTTGCTCCTCAGCCACTCTTGGAGGGATGCTTGGCCGTTTTTGCCTGCCAAGACATTCCTTTGTTGAGTGTTATCCTGCGTGAAGGTGGCTGAGACAAGGTGTGGTGGCTATGCAGGGGCTGCTGGTTGTTGCTTTGTAGGACCGACCTGCTGGGAAGCAGAAGTGGTTGGCATGGGTACGTGAGCTGAAGAGGCCTGCGTGCTGCTCCTGGCTTTGCTGCTAGCCTGCTTGCTGGCCTTGGTGACACTGGTCCTTTCTGTGCTTCCTTTTCTCCATTTTTTTAAATGGCAAGAAGCATACTAATCTTGTTTTCTAAAGTACTGAGAGACCTAAGGATGAAAAACCACTATGCAGGACTGGGTGGTAGCTATTCACAAGTAACAGGGAAAATACAGCTTCAATAATGTGAATGTGACCTTTTAAAAAGGACAGGGTTCTCAGTGACCCGGCTACGGAGCTGCCGCTCCAGCACCTGTCTGCAATGATGCAAACAGTGCTTTCATGGCATCCTGGCAAATAAAGTAAAATTTACTTCTTGTTTAGAAAGCAGAAGCTGAAGAACCTGGTGGAAACACACCCAAAAATGTTGGTTTTGAAGCATTTTTAAGGCATCTGTATGCCTATGATAGACTTGGAGGTGCTTACTGGAAATAGGGTGTGCTGCTGAGGTTTCAGGGCTGAAATATAGAGGTAGTTGTGTATTTGTAGTAGTGCTGGTTAGAAGAGGGCTCTGCAGTTCCCTAGCCCGACATCCCACTCAAATTTTGGGCCATCACCAGTGCTGGGACCAGGTGAGTGTGGCTGTTTGTAGCCCAGCCATGAAAACCTTTATGGTGGAGGTTCTGACTGGAGAAGGCAGCTTCAGGCCCTGAGTTGTGCTGCTGGTACCCTTTGTGTTAAGCAGGTGTCCTGTCCTGCAAACAGGGAAAATGCCACTGCCTTGCTCCTTTATCTCGCTGCCTGCGGTGCGAGGCTGCGGACCGTTTCTGCTCAGGGTGTCCTGCAAGAGGAGGGTGCATTCCTGCCCAAAGCTGGCCAACTCGGCACTGCTGGGCAGCATGTCCTCTCTGTGAAATGTGGCTTGGGTTTTGGCTTTTTTAAACTGCGGAATTATACTTTTAAAATGTCTACTATTTTATCCTGTATTACAATATTTTGGAGATGGTAATGACTAGTTCCTTGGAGGGGGTATAGATAAAAGTGCGTAGTATGCATCTGAACTGATTTCTTCATTTTGCTGTCCTGGCTGCAAAGTCTGTTCACTGCAGAGGAGGTTAAGTAGAATTATTGAGGAGGAATTTATACTGCTTTGTGTACTAGCAAACAGGATTTTACAGCAGACCCACCATCTTCTTCCAACTTACAGATCAGTAAATATTTAATAATACTGATTCCTCTGTGCTTTAATAATGAGATGAATACTTCTCAACAATAAGACCTCCTTTCTCATTTCAATGATCAAATTGTGTTTGGAGTTCCCATATGTATTCAGCTGCTCTGTAATAGCAGGAATTGAGAGCTATAAGCTGACAGAGCATAAAATGGAAACCTACTGTTCAGGTTGCAGTGATTCCTCTGACCTCCTAATCCAGTTTGGGAGCCTCCAGCCGGCTCATTGTGCCTCTCTGAGAACAGGTGGGGGTAGCAAGTTTTAGTCCCAAAAGCCTGATCCTGTGAAGGAACCTTATCCCTGTCATTCTCTCTTCAGTTTGAGAGCAGGTGGCATATCCTGGAATTTGTACCAAGCCCTCACTGAAGAGGGAATGTGGTGTAAATTAGGGAAGTCTTTTCTTTAAAATAGATTGTGGCAAGAAAGTGTGCTCTGTAGACATGACTTCTTTCCGTGCTGGTTCATAGTGCAGGCACAGAACATTCACTTATGTGATGCCCTGCCAGGGGTGCAGCTTCCTTCTGATGTGCCAACAACATAGACACTGTGGAAGTGAGCTCAGAGCATCTCTGGTCCCTGTCAAGTTGTGCCTCAGCTTGACGAGACCCAGGGAATTAAAGGTGTGATGCTGGGTGTCTCCATTTCAGCTGTGCAGCTCACTGCATGGTTCAGCTCCTCAACTAGGCTGTCAGGTCTGATGCCCATAATATTGACTGTTCCCCTTGGTGTTTGTCTTTCTGCAGTGCAGTGTGGTGTGACTTCATGGCATTAAGTGCGATAGGGGATGGCTTTAATGACATCAACTGGTCCATTTGAGATGCAGGTTTATGTGGTGATGCCCTGTGGCCACTCAGGCAAGTGGCTTTTGCTCCTCTCACCAGTAGATGGTGGCAGAAACACCGCTATGGGAGTTGATGCATCAGTTTTTTGACTTCTTGGAAACGGGAGAAGATCCACATATAGGGAGAGTTTGAGTCCTGAGTGGACAGAATTGCATCTCCCTCTGCCCTGCCCCTTTCTGTGATTGCATAGCTATAAGCGTTTTCGTGTCCTCTCTGGAGAGGCCTCTTGGGCCTGATTGCATTCTTCAGTTGGCTTAATTTTCGAAACAGAAGAAAACAGAAATATGTCTACTTTTAGGCACTGAGAAGGTGGTACAGAAAAATACCCTCGTGAACCAACTGTGCTGGGAGAACCAGGAGAACTCCCAAAATGATCTAGCAGCTTAGTCTTGGGAAAGCCCCATCAGGGTGCTGTTGAATTTGCCTTACTCTCTCCTGCTTTTATTTTGTGTTCTAGTTCCTCATGTGAGCCTGAATGCCATGCCTGGACATTGACACTTTCGGAGACAGCTGTTTAAAATGGCAGAGAGAGGTGGAAAGGAAGAAGTAATTAACTTGAATAGCTTCCGCAGTCACAGAGGGAAAGGTGAGTAATGGCTCGTGCATATTTTCAAAACTCTCTTTGTAAAACTCTGCTTACAAGGAGCAAGATTCATAGACACTAAACTTGTGAGAACGCTGTTAACAGGAACCTGCTAGTGGTCTGTTCTGCCGTGTCATACATGGTGCTCTTACACTTAATGCACAGCCACCTACAGGAAAATTTCTCATTTTATGCAGACCTGCAAAATGTTTGGCTCTTGTCTTTCTCATGTTGTACCGCCTTAAGGCAGATTGCTCACTTCTTGGGAACACCATGTAGAGGTATTTCAGCAGATCTGAGGGACTTGCGGTATTCCACCCTTCTGAAGACCTCACAGGAGAGAGGCTGGCTCTGCAGTTGGATCCTCGCAGGGCTGTATGCGTTGACACCTGTTCCTCCAAGAGTGGAATTCAAAATGATGCTTTCTGTGTGTGCCTGAAAAGTGGTAAATGAATACTCAGGAGTACTTACGCTAAAGCACAAGCCAAAACATTGTGTTAAATCACAGAGAAATCATGGCTGTACGCTGTCTCTGCAGCACAGAAATGCTGTTTCTGGCTTGAGTGTCTCTCCTGCATTCTAGCAGCTGTGTTCAGTAGCATCAATATTCCACTGTTGAGAAGCCTTGAGGGACAAGGTTGTCATCTCATAGCAGGATATTTTCTGCACCCACAGCCAGGGGCCCTGTCTCAGTCTTGCATAAGAGGCCGAATTGCACAGAGAACTCTATCTCTCCTCTAGAATGCACTGCACATCAATGAAAGAAAATGTGTTGTCCCTGAGATACTGAAAATTAAGGACTTCACTGCAAAAATTAGGAAGTACTTCCTACATGGCTTATGAAGAATAATTTTTGTGGCAGCTTGACTTGTGCTGAAGTTTGGGATAGAAGAACCTCTGTGTGCAAGTGTCAGAGTGGCTGTTTCCTCCATGTGCCATTGTGGTGAGCTGTAGTCTGTGCAGGTGTTGTGCTCAGAGGGCCCAGGGATGTAGGAGTGGCTGTTAACAGTAACTTGCAGAGGAACCAGTGACCTTTGAGCGCTTCTTCCCTGTTGCTGTAATGCAAATGTGGAGATTGCTTTTTCCAATGTTTTGGTGATTCTGCCCTGTAATTTCAATTATTTACCTTTAGCAAATAGCTAAGTTTACTTACTTTACTGCAGACTGGATAAACCGCAGGGATGAAGGTCTTATCACAATATCAGATTCATCGGATGAAGAATTACCTTTGTTTCAGGAAATGCCAGCAGAACAGCAGCGTGAGGAGGATGACGATGATGTAGTCATCTTGGCAGAGGTAATTTTTCATTCTTGTACTGCCTTGCTTTATTCATGGCCTTTATAGCCAATTTGTGCAAATATCTGATGCATTCCTTCGAGAGTCCTATCCAGTTACAGTAATTTACTTAGGATGTCCGAAATGAATGTTGAAATGACGGCATTTTTCTGGCTTTAAGTGTTTAATCATATCTTGGGCACAGGAGGGGAAAACTAGACTGTTAAACTGCATTGTATTTAAAGTTCTACTTAACTTTATGGAAGCTACAGCCTTCGTTATCTGCCTAAATCCAGAGAGAGGGAGCACTTTGTAAAGAGGACTTGATATTCCTTAGAAGGCAGTTTTTCAAAATATGCCTTGTTTGACCTTGTATACTTTGTATTCCTCTATGCTATCTGGATTCTTGTTGGACTGTTTCAGGCACTGATATTTTTGTGATTCTACAAAAGCAGCCCACCTGATAAATCTCTCTCCACTGGCAGAGGCAGTCACACAGAGGAGGGCCAAAGGTTTTAGCTTACCCTGAACATTTTAAGTGTATAATTTCATATCTAAGATATATTAAGAATATATTCCACTTCTCTATTAAATTAACCAGAGACGTTGAGAAAACCAGTAACAAAGCTGACCTTTCTGTTTTAGTTGAAAACAGTAGCAGAGAATATTCAGACTCTCTTGGCATACAGCAGTCTGTCTGCCAGAGGCAAGAAGAAGGCTAGAGATTAATACTTTGAGCTTTGGTTCCTGCCTGTTTAAATAAATTGGTGAGAATGCAAATATGCCATCAGTTAGTTCCTCCTTCCCAGACTATTGTACTGGGAGGGAAGTGAGGACTGAGGTAAGTTTAGGAAATTACTCCAGTCTGAAAGTTCTCTGATTCCCCATTCTGCTACATGTTCTCCTAGCACCTGGGGACAGACTGAGGATGGAGTTCAGTGAAACAAAGATATGTGAGTTGCAGTTTTATGCCATATTAAGCACCTTGATAAACAGACTTGTCATCTGTTTCCCATCAGAAATTTGATTAGATGCAAAAGATTATCTGGAGCAAGGATTCTGACATGCAGACAAGAATTCCTACTTACTTTTGTCTGTCGTCTTTTTAGACCCCAAAGCATCAGCAGCTTCTGCGTCCTAATGTCATCAGACCTGCTGCTCTGTGGCAGGGTGCAAACACTGTGGGAGAAGGAGGATCTAGAAGTGCTGTTGAGCCCTTGAGGAGCATATACCAGCAAGATGAGGTCTCAACTCTGCTGTGCCAGGGAGACCAGTATAATCACACAGTAGAGAGCAGTGCTGGACCAAGCAAGGATGAGAATATGAACTTTGCCTTGCAGCAGCCTGGACCTTCTGAGCTTAATGGCCCCAGGTTTGAATCTACAAGTAACCAGGAGCCTGGCCCAAGTTTGCTTCCATCAAAAAAGACAAGTCCACCACCTGTTGTTAACAGAAAAATCATTAGTCTGGAGAACACAGATCTTCCACCACAACAGGAAGAAAAGGTAGAAGCCCAGGGACAGCAAGAAGAGGATTTGGAGCCAGAACAAAACCTTGGAGGAACACCTGCTGCAGCTACCACAGACGGGGAGATTCACGAGAACAACCAGCTGGATCACCCCCACTTCCAGCCGTTGGAAGGCGAGCCCCATGCTGTGGCAAATGGTTGTGCTCCTCAGCAAGGGCAGCCTGAAGCAGAGCCAGGATCTTTGAGGGCATATGGAGAGGAGGCTCCTGGGCCAGCCTTCCCCCGTCCTGAACCACAGCAGGATGGGATTCCAGGGCCTGCTTCGCCCCAGCCAGCACATCCACCAGAAGAAACGGGTCAGCAGGCAGCGATTGACAATGAACAGCCAGGCCCAGCATTCCCCACACAGGGTTCTCATGAATTTGGCACTAGTAATGTGCCAGAACAGGATGCTGCTGGACAGGCCCTAGACCTCACTGCGCTGCTCATCAGAGAGACAGTAAGTATTCCCAGGGCTTGTTTGCCTTCTGTGTGCATGTTATTTTCAGACAGGTTTTTCAAGGTATGTAGTGTTTCACATGCTCTTTGACTTCAGCTGCGAATCCTCTTCATTTTGGCTGAGACTCAGCTGTGCACCGTGTGAGGAGCATGCAGTGAACTGTCTTGGAAAACTTTGGTTTAAAAAACTAACCCCAACACTGTGGCAGAAGTGATGAGAGGATGCAGATCTCAAGGGCACTGTTTGCTTTGGGGTGGGCTCTTGGCCAGAGAGATTTAGCAGAACTGATTGTAGTGTCTCAAGGGCATGGTGAGGTAAAATCATAGGGATCGGTTCCTTAAAGGCTCGCACCCTCTCAGTTCTGCTAGTTTGTTTTTGTCTGACTGATTCCTAACCCAACTCTATAGAGTTGGTTTAGGAACGGATGTAGAGCTATATCAGTGAAACTGAGACTAAACACTGGCAGAGGGATAAAGGGTGGGGTAGAGAAAGCTTAGAGACATGCAGCTGAGGGCCATGGCTGCCTTCAGCTGACTCTCCTAATATAGTTTGGTCCATGGCCATGTTAAAGCTACCATGGTGGTCAGGGGTAATGTTTGCCCTTGCAGTGTGGATTTCCAAGCAGTAGCACTGAGGGAATACTGGATAAGCAGCATGAAGGCTCATGTATGTTAACTTCACACACTCCTTTCTGACTCTGCATGTGAAATATAGCATGAACAGCACTAGCTGCAAGAACTGAACAGCCAAGGAGGGTATTCCTTAACCTTTGGTATATTCAGCAGTTTGTGCAACATGGTGTATTTGTAAAAGAAAACAAATGTGCTGATGCTTCACATGTCTGTTTTCCTCTCCAGTGCACATTCCTCCCCTTGATTGCTAGGGAGGAAGAGTATCTCTTGATGCCTTATGAAATGTTTTTTTGCGAACAAGCATATTTTACTGCCTCTTGTCTTGCACCCCCACTCCCATCTTTTCCAAGTCTTCCCTCCGCATCCTGTGTCTGATTTTATTTGGGAAAACTGGGGTTGCTTTATATGCTTTAAGTAGCAGTCCAACAAAATTCGATTTTTTTCCAAGTAAGACCTTGTTGATCAGTGACTTGACTGGAGATGGGTAGGTAGATATTCTTGCATTGTCCAGTCTTGCAAAGCAAAATATCATATGATGCAGTCGATTGCAATACCTGTACAGAAACCCAACAAGAGAGAGCAGCAAAGGGTGCTCTTTGCTACGTGGCTAATGCTGGGAGGGCTTCCACAGAAATGCCAGTGAAGATTTGTTGTCTGTTCTGACCTAATTGCTAGTGTGTCTGGGTGTTTTGGGTGGGTATATGTATTGTTGGGTTTTTTTCCTTTTGCTTTGGAATGTTGTATTTCAGCACACAATCTGGAACTGCTTAATCTTCTATCTGAAGGTAAATATTAGCTTTTCTTGTGTTGTAGATCGTACCTATGTGCCTGTCTTCTTTCCATCCCGAATCACTCATTAGGCCAGCTGCTTGTGGCATTCACATCACTATACATACTCTTTTTGTGAGAGAGCGCTGTTAGCAATCATCCTGTGGAGCAAAGGAAAGCCAGCGGCTTGCAGTATCCAGGCTGGATGGATATAAATGGTCTCTTGAAATCTATTTTGGTCCTTGTCTCAGGAGCATGCCAAATAATTACCTATAAATCTGTCTTTGGTGCTGTTGCTAGGTTGTGCTACACAGCTCCTCTAATACCTACGTAACCTTTAGCTTTTCCTACTGTAGGAAGCAAGATTCCCAGATGTGAAGAAGGAATATATTGAAGAGCTAATCAGCATCAAGGACTGCTATGACTTAAATGTGTAAGTATAGAGCTAAAAGCCAGAGTACATCATACAGCAGTCTGGCTGCAGTCACATTTCCGTTTCCCTACCTGCTAATGATGCTGTTCTAGAGCATATCCAAGTTGGGAGACAGCACTGCATTGATACTGCCAAAGAGCAGAGAAATGTCTTTTCCCTTCCAATAGAGCTTTTCTTAAATCCTCTCTAATTCTGACATTGTGCTGTAGCTTCTCTGCTTCTAAGATCATTTGCTTATTTAAAGATATTACATATTTCCTCTTAACTATTACTAGGGTTCATAAAAAGGGTGAATATCAGGATTAAGGTGTTTAGATAATGTCTATAACACATGGTACAAAGGTGGATTGGTGAGTTTTGAGTTGGAAAAAATAGTTTCCTACCTGCTCATTTCACTGGCTTTTGTATTTTTCCAGGTACAACTGACTCTGTTTTGGTTTCCCTTATTTAGTGTAATGATGTTGACTTTTATTCTGTTTAGTTCATCAAGTATCAGTGGTACTGTTTGAGTTCTCTCACATCACTTTTTGCAGATAGAATAGAGGAAACACATTTCAGGGCTGCTAGGATTGACTGTAGATATCTGTTGAGGGGCTGATTTTGGTCAAACTGAGCAGAAATTGAGCAAGAAGGGAAATAAAAGGAGTGGAAAATCAGCATTGAGGACTGTTGCTTTCCCAATTAGCAACTCAAGAATACTTTAGCATTCGTTGTGCTTGATAACTCTGGGAGTCATGTTAGAATCAAAAGTTCAAAAAAAAGTCATTAACCTTATTGATAACTTGCATCATCTCCCTACCCTTTGGGGTAAAGCTTGCACAGCTGAAGAGCAAAGGATTGCGTGTGTTGGCACCAGCAACACAGAGGGGAGAATGGTTTGAAGTAAATCACTCATGACTTGTGTCTGATGCTAGGTGGCCCCTCTTTCTTTCTCTCTCTCTCTGCAGCTGTCACTGCTGTCTCAAAGATCTTGAAACTAGTTATTATGTGATACAAGAATGAATAATAGGTGTTGGTTGCCAGAGTATTCACTCTATCTTGTATGAATCCGATGCCCTTTCTGGTTAACTAGGGCACTAATTAAGCATTATTTAAGTGTGTGAGGCTTAGAATAAGTTATTGGACCATAAGTAAGTTAACTGGCAAGGGACTAAGGGTGATCCCATCCGTTGGGCATAGATTTCCTATTCTACTGTCTTTGCCTGTGTTATGAAGTCATGTCTCCAAAGTGGGGCTTCTTGGTCAGAAAGTCATCAGACTGAAACTTCTTCCTTGTGTTTCAAAAGTGCTTGCCCTATAGCAGTGGTGTAGTCAACATGAGAGCAGCTTTCAGGTGCCTGCACCACGTACTTGATGCACCTTGGTGTGGGTGGTTGTGTTGGGAGTGTAGAAGACTGGTAGGGCCATTCCTTGGAGTGATCTGGCCATTGAAGTTAAGCATCTGGCTGCAGGACCCTCTCACAGATTGTGTGAAAAAACTCGTCATTGTGTCCTGCAGGGATTTAGGGAAGCCTGATAGAATTAAATCCCACTATCGGCTTCTATCAGTCTTAATGTGTTCCTTCCCTTTTTGCTCCGAAATCTCTTCTCTCCTATTGTGTGCCACAGACCCAGTGAGATGAAAAGGTGCTTACAGGCTTCCCTGTAGGCCATCTACAGTGTCTGCTCAGCGGTGCGTTACCCACTTACTGGATGATAAAGATTTCTTCTCCATATTTTTATTCCTTTAACCAAACTATCTTTTGAGTTGTCACTGCTTCTTTTGTATGAGAACAAATGGGTCAAAGCACTGGTCAGCCTCGCTGGCAGGGTCTCTTTGATCTCCATGGTATGTCAAGCTGAATCAGGCTTGAAATATAATAAATAAGGGTGGCTGGGTTTGGGCAGGGATGAGGCTTTTAACTGGCTCTGTGTCCTGCGGTGCAGATATTAATGAACCAGTGCTGCAAGTGTGCGTGCATTGCGCGCTGGGACCCACTTAACTAATTGTCATACATTGAAGGTTAACATCTCTGAAAATCCTGGGCATTGAAATGGCAACATGCAGAATAGTTCAAATGTATTCTGACTGTGCCCCAGCTGAAACCCCTGCGTTTGAGCTGCAGTGATTTGAGCTCCTTGAAGTTGCTGTTCTGTTGGATTAAAACAGTTATCTTCTACAAAAGGGATAGCAGGGGGGAGGGCTGGAAGCTATTAAATGCCCAGCGCCAAGATATTTTGTTGTTTTCCGAAATGATGGTCTTAAAACTTTCAACTGATGTGAAAGATAAGATGTGGGAGCTCCTCTTAGCAGGGTATCATCTATTCAGCTTTTGTGTGCAGAAGCATTCACACTCAGTCAAAAGCTTCTGGCTCAATATGTCAATACCTGATTAAACAAAAAGAAATGCCTCTGCTTTGAATGTGAAAGCAGGGCTAAAGTAATCATGCCTTGATAGTGCGTTAATGCTTCAAGCCAGTTCAGATTTCTTAATTAGGGACTGATTTCTGACATCAGGAATGTAAATTAGCTGCAATTATGTCTTTGCTGCAACCTAGCACCTTCTCATTCAAAAAGTTTTACAAATGTTAATTGCTTGTCCTAGCTCCTTTCAGAAGGATATTATTCTACAGCTGGGGAAACTGAGGAACAGCTTATGTTACAGCTGGTTAGTGATGGTTGAGAACAAGCTGTGACAGTCTGATTCAGACAGATAGCCTACAGCAAGCTTCCCTCTGAAAAGGGCTTCTGAAGTATTTGTGGATCTCCAGCAATGGGGTATTCTGAAACTTCTTGCTAGAGTCTTTTCTAAGTTGAAATACTCAGTTAAACTAAATTCACCTGACAGTTATGATTGTGATAGGACCCTCAGGTATGCTGCATTTACAGGCTAGTTATGCATTTTTGTCAGCAGTTTTTAGTGACTAGTTTCTAAATGCTGTTCTGACTAGACCAGTTTCTAGTCGAAGTTGGACAATGCTGGTGTGATTTCAAGCTTTATTATAATGAAATTTATATTTAGAGTACATACTGTATGTAAACATGGCCTAAACATGCTTCTGTCTCTGCTCTAATGTGAAAGTAGTTAGAGACTGGAGGCTTTAATTCCAATTAAAATCTGTAATCTATTGTTGAGGAAGACATCAACCTTTCACAAGTTTTATAAGGGTTTGTATGCTGTTTTTTTCCATAGTTGCATTTGTATTAACCACAGTAGTTGACAGCTAGATTTCAGTTAAAGATGCTAATGTTGTGACTGTTGTTTCTTGTATGGTCTTCATAATGTTAATGCCAGAGCAGCAGAAAGTTAGTACACCCTGACTTGTTGTGCAGGATTTGACATGTGCTCGAAGGAGGTACTGCTTTACATGGTTTTAACCATGGATGTGTGTGGGGAAGTAAGCCTGATTGTTCACCTCTAGCATGGAGAGATGTAGGCTGGTTAGCAGCTCACCCATACAAGCTTCTCATAAGTAAACATACTTATTGAAAGACAGATGTATTTGCTTTTCCTTCTGTAATCATAAAGCCAATCCCTCTACTTAATTCCCAGTCATTTACTTTCAGTTTGCTCTAGTAAAAAGACCTCACTTGGTTCTTACTGGACAAGATGTGACTTGCTTGCCCAGCCTTGTAATTATAGGATACTAAAAGTTGGACAAGCAAGGAATAATGAACCTGAGCTCCCAAATGCTGAAGTAACTATACTTATCGTTTCAGACTTTGTAACTTTCTTCTGGAAAATCCAGATTACCCAAAGAAGGAAGGCAGAATGGTTTTAAATCCCAACAGCAGCCTGCTTGCCAGCCAAGATGAGACAAAGGCAAGTGAGAGTTTCCTCATCTATAGCATGCCTTTCTTCCAGTCTGTTCAACCTGAGTGGACCTTGGGATGTCTGGTCCTATTAGTGCATATTTGTAGAGTGCTTGGTTGAGCCCTGCTTTAGGAGGCCTCTGGGCACATTTAAAATGGCATTAAATAGCAATAGTTAGTTGCCTGCAATATGACTTCCAAGACCTTTCCCATTTTGCTGTTGTACAGCTGCATCCTGTCTGCTCTTTTGCCTTAAGTAAGACCATCTGCTCTGCCCGCCTGTCAGCTGCCCCATCTGAAATGTTCATTTTGATAACTGATACAAGAATTCCGTGGTCGTTCTGTTACATGATGTAGATTCAGCCCTCATGTCTCTCTTGTGTGGCCTTTAGGCATTGCCTTTCAGCCTTCTGACTGAAAACCCCTACAGCTGCTTGATTTTATGCTTTTGAAGTCCATTTGGCAAAAATTTCTCTGAGGTGCTTTGAGTGAAATAGCTGTGTGTGGCCAGAGAGAAATGTTGAACACCACCTTCTACTCTTGGAAGTATCTCTCAACCTCCAGCCCATAAAGTTGTTCACACTTTGCAGTAACTTCAAGGTATCCTCTCCTTGCTGTCTCATGCAGCCATGCACAATGGCTTTAAACAACGTGGCGTGGCTCCTGCTAGGAGCAGAGCTGCAGCGTGGGGCAGCTCAGGGCAGGTTACCTGCACAAGCACATAGACCAGTAGACTTCACACCTGTGCTGAGCTCAAAGCTGATGACTAGATAGGTGCTCAGAACTGGCTGCCGTGTACCCTGAATTTTGGGTGGTCTTGTAGAAGGTCCTGATCACTGAAAGAGTGGATTGGGGTGTTCTTGTGTGTATTTATAGCAGTATTTTTACATATTTTGTGTTTTCTCCCTAGGTGCCTAAAGTGGACTACTTTGACTTTTCCAAACTTGCCCCACTTGATCAGCGATGCTTTATTCAGGCAGCTGACCTCCTTATGGCAGACTTCAAAATGCTGAGCAGCCAAGACATTAAGTGGGCACTACATGAACTCAAGGGACACTATGCAATCACACGAAAGGTTCTCCAGTTCAAGTCCTTTTTCTTTCCTAGGTTTATCTCCTGTGTCTGTGGAGAGCAGTGTGATGTCGTTTGCCTTACTATATCATCTGCTGGAGTGTGGTTATGGGCTTTTTTAAAAAAAACCCAACACCTTTCCTTTTAAGAAGTATTAATCCATTTAGTAGAGACTTGCAGAATTTATTGGCCAGACAGAACACTGCAGGAAGTTTTTACTTTTCTCTGATAAGAGATCTGGGGAAACACTAGCTAGTTGATGGTATGTGATGCATTAAACTGAGAAGCATTTCTGTGTGTTGCTGCTGAAGTGCAGTATAATTGCCAATAAAGCCTAGATATTTAGCTAAATCTTAAAGCATTTAACTGCTGCTATTAGTTAACTACATGTAATTGAAAAGAAGCCTGAGTCTCACTGTCTTGTTTCTTATTATGACTTGTGGAATGAGCCCTATATTCTTCATTAAGAGTTCTACTGTAATAGAGCTGCTTGTTTTAAGTATCAACAAACTGAATGTAAATGTGGTTTGGATCTGCTCTTGCTTGAGCTTCTTTCTCTACTGTTATAGGACTTCACTAAAACAAAAACTCGTCTCTTCACTTGCTTGAGTGAGCACTGAGCATTTGAGCTTCAGTGTTTTGTTTTTTTTAAATAAAAAACCCAACAGCAACAAAAAAAAAATGCCAAACCAGCTCTGTTGTATCAGAGTAGACACTGACTGTATTTGAGTTAATAGCTGAAGTGTTGTGAAGTATTGTTCCAACTATTTTGTTTTTATGGAAAGATTGCTTTATGAGCACATGAAACAACAAGGTGAGCAAAGGCAGGAGGTATACTTCCCTCTGTATGGGGTGTTAGACTTTCCAGTTTTGGATCAGTCTTATGCACATGTTTGTACTGGGCTTTGATTTGAATTATGTGCTTCTGCTTTCTTCCAGGAACAGACAGGATTTAAGTCTGTATGTTGTTTTCTAGGCCTTTTCAGATGCTATCAAAAAATGGCAGGAGCTGTCTCCTGAAACCAGTGGAAAACGAAAAAGGAGGAAAGAAATGAATCAGTATTCATATATAGACTTCAAATTTGAGCAAGGTAAATACCAGGCTGAATGTGTTGTCCTCTCAGCATCGTTATAATAAGCAGAACTGGCTTGCAGCAGAAAGTACTGTTCTTGAAAAGGGGTGTGGTCCCAAAACAGCTATGTTTCTGTCACTGGCATCTATTTTGGAGATATTCTTCATTAGTATCGCTGCTTAGTACAGTGCTCTTCGAGATGCTGAATTTATGTAGCTGGTAGTGTGTGGAGGAAGAAGGATTTAAGCTTTGTTCTGGCAGCTCCATCCCGTTTCATTGTGCCTTTAACTCTGCTTTAGGGGATGTGAAAATTGAGAAGCGCATGTTCTTCCTGGAGAATAAGAGACGGCACTGGAGGTCCTATGACAAGCTCTCCCTTCTCCCACCGGTGCTACTGGAGCAGGAATTCTATGAGCAGAAAGTTAAAGAGATGGCAGAGGTGAGTGGGAGGAGCTACTTTGATCTTGTAGTACAGATTACTTCAACTATTGTAGAGGTTTTGCCCCTAAACATGGAAATCTGCCTTTTAGAGAAATTCAACCGCTGAACAAAATATTGAGTAACTGACTGTTTTTGCCCCTTTACTCCCTGTTAACATGTGTGACTTCCTGAGTAAATAACTTTTGAAGGAAAAAAGCCAAACACAGAGAGACTTTCATATTTACTTAAAGCTGTTTCTTTTGCTAACACTGTTCTCAACCATTTTTGCTGCAAAGTATTAAAAGCTCTACTAATTAATTCTTTCCTCTAATTGTTAGCAAGGCTTCTCTGCCCCTTTAGGGCTTGTAATTACAGCTCAGTGTTGGTGGTGGATAATGACCAGGCCCAAGGCAGTCTGTCCACTCACTGCCTTCCACAAGTTGGCAGTCCCTTGTCTCCAGAATGCCTTGACCTCTGCTGAGGACCCTGTGTTTCAAAGCAGAACCCTGCAACACCCTCTGGTGTGCTGCCTTCCCCTCCTATCTGAGGCTGAATTCACAGCTCTGCACCTACAGTCCTTTCTAAAGTAGCTTCCTAAAGATCCTTGTCTCTTAGGCAGATGGATAGTGTCTCCTTTTAAACACAATGCTGACGTTTCTTGGGGCTTTCTCTGGAGGGGCCCGTTGGGTGAGATCATCTCTGCCCATGGAAACCTGAACCAGCAGCCCTCCATAATACAGAATTTGGTTCTTTGTTCTTGCTGCCTTTGCTTCTCCCATCTGTTGTAGCTGAATCATAAATAGCTTAATGGATTGGAAGGGTGGGCTTAGTGATGTTGTAAGAAGACAGTGAGCCTTTTATGGTGGTTTTAAGTCCTGAGATAATGTAAAAGAGTAGAGGCTGGAAAATTGCTCTATTCTGTAAATACAGATGCACGTGTCTCTCTTGCAGCATGCAGACTTTCTCCTTGCTCTGCAGATGAATGAGGAGCAGTATCAGAAGGTCAGTATCTATGTGGTCCATTGAGTTCAGCTTGTGCATAGACACGGTTTTGCACTTACTACTTCACAGATTCTTTTGGCTTCTGAAATGGAGCTATTCTGAAGCTGCATTTGCAGTGTGCTGCTTTTGCTCAGCTGGCAAAACCTGCACAGTGTGTGTTGGCTTTTAGAAGAGGTAGGCAAGAGCGGAGTCCAACAAGACAGCATTGATGCATGTAGTAATGATCTGTACTAATTCAATCAGCTGCTGCTTCAATCTACACTGGCTGGAACAAACATTGCAGTAGAATAGTACCAGGTTTGCTCTTGCTACCACCATTATGGCTGTTGAAAACAGATTTGCTGTTGTTGGAGCTCTGCCAGTGAAAAGGCCTTCCTCATTTGCAGAAAGAACTCTTTAAAAACCTGAAAATCAGGCCTTTGTCTTTAAACAGAGAAAAGTTCAGCAGCTGTGGATTACCTTTTCCTTCTCCTTACCCATTTCACTTCAAACTTTGGAGAAGATGTTAGACCTCTGAAGAAATGGGCATACTTTTTAACAGTGGCAAGCTTCTCCATCCTGCAGTTTCGAGGCCAAGACAAGGCCTCTCCAGGCAGAAGGGTAAATGTTCCTTTAGACGGCAACAGATCTGCAGACTGTTTTGTTTTTTTTTTTCTTTCCCATATGAATGGTGTGTACTCTGCTGCTTTCCTTCAGTTGTATCTTCCCCAGACCAAGATACCTCTCTGCCTGTGAGCTAAGAATTATTAAACACCATATGTTCTTTTTGGAACCTGTCAAGCAGGACATGTAGATATTAAGTTACTTAAAACTGAGTTTCTGGTTGTGCTTTGTCACTTTGGACCACCAAATGGGATATGTAATGGAATGGTGTATATCTGTTGGTCTTTTTTTAGAATTAATGCTGGCATTGTTTATGGCTTGCAGTTGTATGTGTCTGTATGTTGCTATAGCTATTGATGTTTTGGTGATGATGCTAATACCTCTGTTTATGGCTGCAGGATGGTCAGATGATAGAGTGCCGCTGTTGTTATGGGGAGTTTGCATTTGAAGAGCTAACTCAGTGTGCAGATGGTCACTTGTTTTGCAAGGAGTGCCTAATTAAATATGCTCAGGAGGCAGTCTTTGGCTCTGGGAAGGTAAGAATTTCCCAACTGGATGAGGGGAAACTGGGTAAATTGCTACTGGGAGATCGCATTGCTGTTTGTGTTGTGTTGTTGTTTAAATCAGATGTAACTGCACTTCCCAGGAAATATTTTAATGGAATTGTGTCCTGAAATCCAAATCCAAGAAGTCAGTCTCTCCATCAAGTGAGGCCAACAACTTCACAATGGGATCTTTGCTGAACAGGATTTCAGTTTTGCTAACGTCTATCTTTTGTGCTCTGTGCTAAGCAACTTGGATTATTAGGAAAACTTTCTATGGCATTCATAATAACAACAATAATTTACACTCATCTGGTTTTTGTTTTCTACTTAATAAACCAATGGTATCTGTAGAGAGAATACACTCTTATCTCTGACTTGGCCAGTCTCCTCCTAGCTAAGAGTGTCCTTTATAATATCACTGTGATCCCAACTTAATTTAGGGTTTCTCTGTGATACTACTAACCTTTTTAGTCTCCAGTTTAGCTAGCAATTATCCTGGTACTTAGCTGAGCTATAAAGTCATTAACTTTCTCTGAGGTGTGCATGCTTCTTTGCCTCAAGAAATGATGATAAGACTGTGGGGTGCTTTTGTACTCTAGGATCTATTTTACATGTAAATGTATAAACTGGCAGCTGTATTTTATATGATCATATTGACAAGAATGCAATATTCTGTCTGTAAGCAGAGTGCTGATTCTCAGCAGAGACTGTACAGTAATAATGGGCCACTGTGTGGTCACAGTGGACTTGGAGTGAGTGAACCATGATCCTGGCTGTCAACAGCATCTTCATGCCCATTGTTTGTTTGAGGTCTGATTTGTTCAACTAGTCATCTTCTTTCTGTAGCAAACCCATTCTGTCAGTCATCTGCTGGCTTAAGCCCTTTTCTCTCTAAGCAAGGCTCTTGCCTTAGTTTATTTGGAAATGTCGTGGGTACTGAGTTTTGCTTTTTGCAAGTATCGTACTGAACCTGAGCTCTCTCCTTCCAACCCTAGTCAGAGCTCAGCTGCATGGAAGGCAGTTGCACATGTTCATTCCCCACCAGCGAGCTGGAGAAAGTGCTTCCAGAGAACATCCTCTGTAAATACTATGAGCGGAAAGCTGAGGAGGAGGTGGCTGCTGCCTGTGCGGATGAGCTTGTCAGGTAAGTGTCCAGCAGAGGATGCAAACTGCGCTTACTGTTGTAGAAAATTGTTCCCTGAAACCCTAAATGCATGCTGACTGTGAGATAGGTAGCTTTCAAAGAGCTGTATTATGAATTCAGTCTTCTGCCTTCACAGGTCTGTTTTTATTCAGGTTGGTCTGTCTTTGACTAGGAGCAGATTAAAATTCAATAGACTTGTCTCCCCCAAGACTTGCTTGCCAGCTCTGTGCTGATCCTCTAAATTACATGGTCAAAAGCAGTGCTGAGCATATAATATTTTGACTGCAAACAAGGAAGTGATCGAAGAAATATGAGTAAAAAGGCAGCAGTCAGCACATCCTGTCGGCAGGCGTTTGGTTGGCAGCCTTATTAAGTACTGCATAGCTCTTTGACTAAATCCGCTTTCAGCGAAGATTTCTTTGGCACTTTGCATTAATGACATCTTATTTTGGGCTGCAGGTGTCCATTCTGTAACTTCCCAGCTCTACTGGACAATGATGTGAAGCGGTTCAGCTGTCCTAATCCCCGCTGCAGAAAGGTAATTGGGGGATATTTTGCCATTTGTTCTCTTCTGAAGTGTTGGGCAGGAGAGCTGGGAGGACAACTTACACTTCCTAGTAGCAGGTGAATGAATATCTAATGTGACTGCATGGGACAGCAGTCAAAGTATTTGCTGGATCCTACTGACATTCTATAACAGTGTGTGTCTGGACAGATTAATTTCAGGGCACTGTTGATAAAGACAGCAGTATTCCTTTCTTTCCTTTTAAGATGTTGGCTAAAAAAGCTTATGTATGCTACAGGTTGCTGTCTTGTACATACAGAAATGTTTTAAGTGAACAGGGAGCTTGAGTGTTCAAAAGGCATAAAACCAAACTGTAATCCTTTAGCTAATGAAACTTCAGGAAAATGAGCTGAAGCAACCTTATGGGCTATCCTTAAGAGAAACAGCATCTGCATTTTTCTCTTATTCTGTTGCCTGAATAGAGATTCAGTTGGAAGCGACCAAAAAAAAAACCCAACTTGTTGGAATAGCTTACTGAAATGTGAGCCATTCAAAGGGCAGAAGATCTTTGTGCTTCTCTCAAAGTTTGTTAATAGCCATAACGGGAGAATCATCAGGCCCAATGGGGGGATGGAGTGGGGAAAACTTGTTGCTTCTGCACCATCTGTTCTGGGGAAAAATAGAAGCATAGAAATGTGTTTTCCAGTCTCCTGAATGTATGCAGAACCTTGCTTGTATCTGATGCCAGTGAGCCGAAGCCAGCACAGTATCAGTGTTTAGTGCTGAAGCTACAAGGCATCTTGCGTAACTTTAGCCACAACAATGAAATCTCGTGCAATATTCAGGGAACTGCCTGTCCCCTAGCAGAGATTTCTGCTAATCACTGAAATTCCTCTTGAGTGCATTAACCTTATGGTTGTAGCTGCCATAGCTTTGGGTTCTTGTATTGATATGATACCACCATTTGCCTGTTTTGAGAAAGTAATAGGAAGTCAAATTCTCTTGTCTGGAAAAATTGAAGTTGCCAGCAGTGAACTTTGCGTTCTGTAATGAGAATTGAACTTACTGGCAGGGGAAGGCTGCTTATGAAAGATGCACAATTCCATTTTAGTTCTCTAAACTCCAGATATGTTTTGCTAACATCAACCTCTAGCATTTGGGGGGGAAAAAAAAGTGATTCTGATGGATCATCCAAGTGTCATGAGCAAGGAGGCTTGCTAGTCGCTAGGTGGCAATGTTGATTCACGTTTAAATAATTATTTTTTTTGCAAAAGCCGAATTGTTTTCAAAATGTACATATGTCAGCACCATAGAACAAAATTCAGACTCGAAGAACATGAACGCTTCTATGTGCAAAACGAATTGAAATTGCTTTTTTTTTTTTTCTAAAATGTGTGATGCGGCACAGTAACTGTGGTAAGAGGGCTCAGTGCTGAAATGTTCCTTTCCTTCTGGTTTGCTGTTTCATTTCCTTCCTAGAGTAGTGCCTGTCCCCCCTCCCTGGGGTTGCAGCATTCCAGTGGGCTGGATTTCTAGTTTCCTGGACAGCTTGTGTTGATTCATTAGCTGAAAATCTGCTGAGTAGCTTTGTGCTCTTCTTAGAAGTCTTGAATGACTTGAGGATTTTAAGTTGAGGGTGAGGAATTCAGATAGCAGGATGTGGTGTTGTCTCACAGCATCAACTGCAGTGGTTCTTCATATTCTTACTATCTTGTCTCTCTCCAGAATGAATAATTTCGGTTAATGCTCTTGCTTGCAGAAAACTGTTGCCCTTAGGGAGGAAAGGGCTAATCTAGGGAATGCTACAGAGGTTGGAGAGGATTCATTGGCTTTGCTAGCAGTGCCTCTGGCAGCCTCGGTGGTGGTGATGATTGATCCTGGAAGGAGCCCCACTCTGGTTGGAAGGACTGCACTTGCACAGCTGAACCTAAAGGGAGGAGAAGTGTAGAAAGGTCAAAATGTGCCTCTCCTGAAACCCTGAGACTCTTCCAGGGTGGGGAGAGGAGGACCAGATGGTGGACCCATGCTTCATCACCTGGATCCTTTGTCTTGCTTTGAGAGTTCATGTTGATATTCTCAGGCTTTCCTTTAAGTCTTGCAGAGAGGTTGGTTCATATTTGGGCTATCTATGGATGTATTGTAAGTGTATGTTGGGCTCAATAATAAGAGCAGCTCTAGGCATACCCAGGTCACTGCTTATGCATCTCACCTGTAGTTGCAGTCACTTGCACCTTGCAGGGACTAACATGTAGCTAATGGTAACCTGAGCAATGGGCAGAGCTGCCGAGAGCATGCAGATGAGCCCACACCATCTGCCAGGGCCACTGTGGCTCCAGCTGTGTGGCGTGAAGTTTGGCTCCTAGTTAGGTGGCCAGGGCTTAGAGTGAAGGAAAAGCTTAATTAACTAAGGAAAAATGTTGCGCAAGCCACCCGATGGATGCGCGCGTGTGTGTGTGTGTGTGTGTGTGTTTTGAGTTTTTGCTCTGTAACAGCTCGCTGACCATGCCTGGAGCAGGCTTCCTGGTGAGAGCAGGGTTTGCCAACCTGCTTTGTCAACCTCCATCTTACTCTGCTTAGGGATCCCTGTGTGGAAGCAGCTCTTGAATTTCTCCTCTCTAATCATGCGTGTTTCTCCTCCCTGTGCTCTGACACACCAAACCAAAGCTGGCAGTTCTCATAAACTAGGAAGGGCACATGTTGCTTCTTGACTTGTGCAGCACTGGGAAGTGAGCGTGCACTTTTGCACATTGGGGGAAGTACTGTTTCCCACCAGCAAAGGAAGTCCATCCTTCCTGCCCTGCCTCCCTCCTCCCAAGACCCCATAGTGTTGGTGAAGACAAGGCTTTTGTTCCCAGGCTGCTTACTGCTGTCCCCGGCACCATGTTGCGGGTGGGGGAGATGGTCTCCCCGCTTTGCAGTCTCAGCACAAAGCACTGCAGGGCTTTCAGCCAGAAAAGAGATGGGGAGGTGAAAGCTGCTGTTGCCATGGAAATAATGCATGCAGGGAGCAGCGCTGTCCCTCTGGTGCTGGGGAGCTCAAAACCCTCGACACTCATTTCCTAGCCAGACCACATTGCAGGGACTTGATTGTCCAGGACTTTTTCCTTAAAACTCCTTTGTATAGCTTAATTGTTGTTACTTTATTGTACGGCTGTTGCCTGCCCTGGCGCTGATGAGACGCAGAGAGGGGATGCTGTATAGTTGTGCAGTGCTAAATTGCATTGCCCTCAGCTGGGGCAGCTGCCCCCCTCTCTTGTTCAGGGCTCCTCAGTGCATCCTGGTAGTGAGACCGAGTTTAGGGACTGAGTTTGCCCACTGGCCATCGGAACTGTCACACTGGAAAAATGAGCATTGATGTGCCTCTGTCAGGTGGATAAAATCTTCACTCTTTTGCTTTACTTTTTTTTTTCTCTCTGGACACAGCAATCCTCGTGTGTACTTTTAATGTGCAGGATTTGGTATTTTAGAGGACTTCTTTTCAAGCTGCTCGAACATCTCGGGATTGATTTCAAGGTGCTGGCTAGAAACAGATGCATGCACCCAGCTGCTTTTAACCTTCATTTTCTGTTGGAAACAAGACAAGTTTAAGCTTGTACAGAGCTCTGCCTAGCAAGCTGTGTCTGAACATGGCTTCTCTTAGCAGGGTGCTAACACTGCTTCCACAACCTGTGTTAATAAGCATAAGTCGCGTTGTATGGTTTGCAGCAACTCTGATGTGAGTGGCCTTGCTGAAATAAATTGTTGCACGATCAACAAGACTTAAAAGTTACAGCAGGAGCTAAGGGGTGTATGGCACTGCCTGTGATCTCTGTACCTGAGGGGTAATGGGGCACACACCTGCTTGTGATTCAGAGGTGGGTAATGCTTCAGCCACCTATGATCCAGTTACAAGTATTTTATAAGGTGTAAGGGGAAATGTTTGTGTAATCAAGTACCCAGCAGCCTGGGCTGTGTCCAGGATGACAGAGCCTTCCAAGGATGTCATCCAACATATACCACAGGGCCCATTACTTCTCTGCTAGAGGCTGGCCCATTGCTGCCCGGAGCTGCCCTGCCTGACTCCAGATGTGCTGCGGTTTTGGGCTTAAACTGTATCAAGATTTGTCACTGGCAGGGTGTGTGTGCAACACAAAAAAAAAAAAAAAAAAAAAAAATTTCTGGTTGGAGAAATTGAGCTTGTCCCAAATGCCTCGGAATAGGATGTGCATATGGAGAATTACTTAATTCTCCTTGTTTTGCAACATGTTTTCCCAGCTGTTGAAGTCTGCTGTCTCATTCAGCTTCCTGACAGCAGTGCAAACATTTTGAAAGTCCCATGGCCCCGTCTCATTCTCTGTTCAGCCGTCCTTATTGCTGTTCTCTGTATGCTTCTCCTTGAGCCTATTTATTTAGATTTGATTGTTACTTAGAGCTTAGTCCCGCAGCTTTAGTGGAGAGCAGAGCCAAAGGTGGCACTCGCTTATGGCAGACCCCTGTAATTGCTTTCTGGTGGCAATGACCTCAAGAACCAACTCCTGCATTTAAATTCCCTTTCTCCTGTGTCTTTGTGAATACGGCTTAGCAGAATTGGTTGAGATGAGGAAGAAAGGGAAATGCAGTGTGAAGGACTTCGTTAAGGGTCTTACTGGGGGGGTTGGGAATGGAGCACTAGTGCCTGCATACACCTTTGTCCAGAGGCCTGTCTCCTGCTTGTCCAGGCTGGCAGAAGAATCTAAGCCGTCTTTTCATGACTCTGCCATCTTCCTCCTCAGCACTGCATCCCTGAAACGTCCTGCTCTGGAGCTCTCAGCTTTCTCGTCCAGCTCAGTGCCTTCGCTGCGCCCTTTTTAAACGCGCGGTGCGCATGGGAACACGCTCCCCTCTATTACTGCCAAAACCACAACAAATGGCAAGTTTCCGTCTGTCATCTCAGCTCGGCTCTGAGGCACTCGGCGGCTGGGCAGGCGATTTTCATTTTTCTTCCATAAAAGGACATTGAAACTCGTCTGCAGCGGCGGAGCTCTGCGCCGCAGGCAGGGCGAGCGGCGATGCTATCGAGGGCAGCGCCTGCAGTGCTGCAGCAGGAGCGCCGGTGATTTCCGTATCGCTCCTCAAAGGGATGGGCAGGAGGGGAGGGATCAAGGCCAAAGGTGGGGTTGAGGTCACTGTAGGCAGCAGATAACACCCCAGTAGATTTTATTGCCAAGTCCTAAAGGGAGATAGATAACAGGAGAGTGCTCCTGGTACAGCAAAGCCTTAAAAGTACAGTCCTCTGTAGGAAGACTATGCGTGTGCTAAACCACATGGTCCTTCCCATTGAGGCACGTAGGGTCAAAGTTGCATGGCGAGTGCTGAGATCTTCTCATCCCCAGCTTTATGCTGGGCAAGCTACTTAACTTTTGTGGGGGGCTGCAAGGGGAACAAAAGAAATCCACATGCCAGGGGCTATCCTTGCTTCCCAGGGAGCTGGATGGTGCATGCCCACAGTTTGCTTCCAGGCTGAGAGAGATCATCTAGGAAAGCTGGGGACCAGGAGTGAGTTGTTCACCTTGGACATGTTCCTGTAGTTTGCTTTTTGGTGTGTGCTTGGTCTGGTCTAGGAGCAGCTACAGGAATTGAAAATTGAGTGGTACCAGCAGTAGCTTGCTCCTAAATGCCCCATTCCAGAGAGGAGGCATGATGATCAGCCCAGAATCACCCTTTGCCTTCTCTATAGACCTGCCACCCTTCCTTGGGACATATAGGAAGGGTCTGTAAGAGCTCTGAGAATATCTCAAGTTAATTGCTGTGGTGGGGTGGAGAGAATCCATCAGTGGGAGCCCAGGTGCTACTGCTTTTACAAGGTCAAGTCTATTTATGCAGTGGTATGTGGAAATACTTCACTTGATAAATGAGTCTGACAGAGGAGGAGAGGGCGAAGCCCAGCCTGAAAATGGACCTGAGGAAAGAGGTCAGTTTAAATGGGGTATCTGTCTCTTAGAGGAGAAAAAAAAAAGACCTGCTGAAAGCAAGAACTCAAACTAGTCTCTTTAAAAATAGACTCTGTAAGTCAGTGTAATTTCAAGCAACAAAGCTTACTCCTGTGCTTGCTTTCTCCCTTATATAGCAATATCTATTCAGTGAAAAGGCAATTCTCCCACTGTTTACTGACCAGTGAATACCTCTTTGTCAGGTCCATAAGAGGTAGCAGTGCTGTCTTCCCTTCATAGCTTTGTCCTTTGCTGAGGAAAGATCCAGAGGTAATAAGCTGAACACAACTTCATGTGGGGATGGAAACTTCAGCCTCTGTCTTGTCTCACCTTCTCTCCACAGGCACAGCCTGCCACCATCTAGGCAAAGGAGCCACTGAGAGCAGCTGCAAACCTGTGGTGCTCAGTGCAGACATGCCATGAGAGCATCTTTGGAGATAAGCTGATGGATTCCACGAGAGGTTGAATAAGAGCACCCTGGGTGGGTGGTGTGAAAGGTGTTTGGCTGCCTTGATTGTGGCAAGTTGCTGGAGAGGTCCTGTAGCCAAACTGCTGCTGCTGGAAGGAGCCTCAAAGCTGTAGTTGTGCTAAGGGTGGAGCAGAGAATGAGACCTGCCGTAAGCTTTGCGTTTTCCTCCTTAGGCCCCTTTGAAAAAGGAGTGGTGTACTTCCATTTCATGCAGGGAACAAGAGAGGGAGTAATTTAACATGGTTGCCCTAACACTGGAGAGAAACACTAAACCTCTGTACGGACTGGAGTGCTCAGATTGTTTGATTTGTTTAATTTTTAAACAGCAAAATAACTTGGCCTCTGTCACTTCTCTGTCCTTATAACAGGTAGTAATGCCACCAAGCTGCCCCAGGGCTGCTGTGGGAGCTCAGTGCAGGTACCCTCCATGGCAGCAGGGGCAAGTTTAAGGTTAAAACTCTGCCCAGTGCTACTTGTTTTTGCAGAGCATCGGAACAGAGTTATCACTTCACTGCTGCAGTGGAAATGGAGGTTGGAGAGAATGGAAAAAGGCTATTCCAAAATCAAATTAAAAACATTGTTCTGACCTTAGTCAAAAAGCTACATCTTCCCTCTCTCTTTCCTCCCCCTCACATTCCTGTCGTAGTAGTCACTGATCTCTAACCTCAGCTTCATCTGCCACAGTGAAACACTTTAAAAATGCACTAAAAAATCCCTGCCTTTGTGTACACCTCATCTTGCTGTACCTTAGCTCTTCCAGGGCAGTTATCTTTGGACAGGCGTGAGTCAGCAGTGGAGGTTTTGAATAGTATTGTGTCAGGGCGGTTGATGACTCTCTCCTTCGGGCCAGAGTGGTAAGGTGGCCTAACCTGGCATGTGTAGTGCAAGGAGGTGTTTTGCTTCTCCTTTCTATTTGCACATAAACAGATTTCAGCAGATGACACAGTCATCAGACTTCCTGAGCTAATACAAGACTGCTGCAGACGATGTCCATTTTGGAGGCTGTCAGTAGAGTTTGTTTCCTAATTTGGTCACAGTGTGCTCAGGGCTGGCCTGCTTTCCTTATTTCTTTTCTATTTTTTCTCTTTAAAAACACCCATCCTTTTATATCATTGTCGTGGAGGGGAAGCTATTTGTATCGAAGAACCTTCAGCTCCTCTCACTTCCTCTCTGTAGAGGAAGTGATACTTGAAAGGTCTCTTTGAAAAGCAGTGCAGTGCTGAAGCTGATCTTTCCAGCTTTTTTTTCCTTCCTTTGCCACTCTTTCATGAGCTCAACTCAATGATCCTGCTGGCTTTTTATCCCTTCTAGGTGGTCATCTGAGCCCTTGGTGGTAGAGGACTTTGGAATAGTTCTCTTAAGTGACAGAGAGCTATGCTGCAGTTAAATAACATATTTAAGCTGATACATTAGAATATATATTGCAAGGAGGAGAGATATGTGTGTGATTTCAGCTAATGGAAAGACCACATGCTTTGTTTTTTTTCATACATCACCACTAACAAGGTCTGCTACCACGTAGGAAGCTGTAAATGCCAAACACAAGGAGAAGAGGCTGGTCAGGTCTGCTGAATGCCCTTTGAAAGCTAGCTCATGCGTCTTGTAAATTCTTAAGAAAATTAGAGACTGCCAACCCTTTTAGAAGATGCCTGCTTTTCAGGGTTGGACCAGAGTCAGCCCCAAACAAGCTGCCTTTCTGGTGTGCAGGAAACGGTTTAGCTCTTCCACTGTCAAGGTGAGTCTTCAGCAATAGGAACAGCTGAGGAATCAATACCAAACCTGTAGGCTCATTTTTTCTTTTATTTCTATGCTAGACTTAGCAGGACAAGGGGAGTGGTGGGGAAGTTCCAAAGTGATGCAGTCAAGGATGCAAGTTCCCGTTATCAGCGTTATCAGGAGGCTTGTGTGCCTTACACAGCGGTGAAGCTGCTGCTGTGAGGGAGCTGCTGTCTGTGTTGGAGAGGACTCCCTGGCCTTGGAAGCACAGGGGATGCTGGGTTACCTATGTAAATCCAACGCTAATTTAGGTTCAGAGTAGATGTCGTAAGCAGCTTCAGCAGAGCCTCAGGTTAAGGTGCACCGGGAGCAGCTTGATTACTGGCGTTAAAGGTTTGGCTGTAGATGGGCAGGTACAGGCTGGTCTCTGCAGAAGTTCCTCTGGAGAGAGGAAACTTCAGTGTATGTCATGTGTTGGATGCCAGGTTAGCACTGACCTCTGAAACATGAGTAACAGAGAAATGGGAACATGAAGTGGTGAGGCAGCGAGTTTAGAGGGGAAAAGGAAAGGTGAAACAGAAGTTTCTTTCTAATTTAGTAAAAATCACCTCTGTGTGTCATTCTTATTTGCATATTATCCTCTAATTAACCATGACTGACTCACCCTCCACTTCCACCTGAAAGGAATGGTATGTTTTGAAGTACATGGTTTATAATCTCAGTAGGCCAGCATTTCTTCTCCTCCTCCTCCTCCCTCCACTTCCAGTGCCCCCCAAAATGCATTCTCTTACTGTTTTTAACCTTCAAGCCTCTTTTCTTCTGCTCTCTCTCTGTTACTACTCTTGCATTATTAATGGACTGTAGCAATCCAGCCAGAACACTGACATTACTAATTACTACTTGTAGCAGAGGAATGAAGAGCAAGATAGAAACTGGGTCAGGAAATGTTGCCATCATAAAATGATAGCATAAGAACTGGGGAGCAGAACTCTGTACGAGCAGGTTTGCATTGGAAATGGCCTCCTTCACCCAGTAGCATACCTGTGCATGTTCACCATGTGTGTCCTCCTTACTTATTTGCTGCATGCAGATGGGAAGATCATCTCTCACACACAAAAAGGTTAATGGACCTGTAATTTCCCAGAGCAGAGGAATGGAGTGAGTTGTGTTCTGCCTGGTAGCACTACAAGCATCACAAAATTCATGTGCTCTTCATTGCTGGCACTGTAGTAGGAAGCCCCTTCCCTTGTTAGTGTCAAAGGCTGAGGAAGCATAAGTGGCTGTGTTTATTTTTGCATTCAGTGAGAGCCTGTCACACTCAATGTGTTCAGATTGTCCTTGGTAGTACCAAGGGCATCCTATAGCAGCAAACAGTGCTCTGTGCTCCATGTAAGAGGATATGGCTGCTATGAAATCAGAACATTATTTTGGAAATGCAGCAATTAACCTGTGAATACTGGGCTGCTGTAAGCATAAGGAATTGCCTGTTTCTGCTTAATGGAGCTGTGCCTCTTCACTCAATTGGGCAGAGCATCCGCTTGGGAATCTGGCATCCCTTGGAGGCCTTGTGTGAACAGTTGTGCTGTCATGTTAGCTTGCTCCTTGAGAGAGGGGCAAGTGTGAAAAGGGAAGTGTCGTTTACTGTAAAATGTATCAGCTCTTATGGTAAGTGACAGAGAAAGTAATCTCTTTAAACACATGTTGTCATCTTTGAAATAGTTAAAATAGCTAAAAGACATAGGTCAGCAATAAAACAAAATATAAACTTGATCCTTGTGTGCTGGCAGAAGACGGAAGTTCATGTCCCAAAAAGATGCTTTAAAAAAAGACAGACAAACTGAAGTCTTAATCTCTCCCAGAGATAGAAATTTGCTTGCCTAGTGATGAGGGGATGAGAGTATGTCTCTGGGTGAGATGGCTGGCTCAAGGTGGCAGATTCATTAGAAATCTCTTGGACACAGGGCAAGGAACTGTGTTTCTTCCCTCTCTGAGTTGCAGGTCCCAGTACATGCGATGTCCTGTGTGCATGCATCAGTTGGGTGACACTGCTTTTGGATTAATATGGGGAAGCATCAGAGCAATTTGGGCTCGGTCCCTGCTAGGCAGTCATGCATCCAGATAAACTAGTAGCCTGCTTCATTTACATTCTCCACAAAGCCGAGAGGCCAGCACATGAGCAGCGTGACTCCCTCGCAAGTCAGATGGTAACTCACACAAAGCAAGCTGGGCAAACTTGACAATATCCCCTTTCAAAGATTATCCTTTAAACTGTCCTGGTCACACACTGCCTTTGGCGCCTGCCCGAGCCTTTTGTAAGGATGAAGAGTATTTAAAAGAGAGGCTGGCTGCTCTAATCTCTCTCTGTGGGCTAAAAAATCTATCCTGCTGTAGCTAGCCGTAGTAACTGATCATATTAAGTGTAGGACTCCTAAATGCTGGCTCGTGTTTATCCGTGGTGTTGGTGGGGCTGTCTGTTATCTTGAAGCGAGCCCAAAGCAGAGCTTTGCTAGTGCAACTTAGAGTGTTTGAGGGAGAGCAGACATTCCCATGAAGTGGGAGCTGATGATAGGCAGTAATTTCTGCTGTGTATTTAATAAATCCATTGTGGAGCTGGAGAGGTCTGGAGTTTACAACCCCAGCGTTTTGTTGTGGTTTTTTTTTTTTTTTAGAAAGGCAAGTACTGATTTACCATTAAAACCGAGCATTCAGTAGGGCAAACGCTTTTTTCTGTCCAAAATTTCATGTGCACATATTTAATTAAAAGGCGACAGGGTTAATGAAGCTTTGAGTGCATAAGGCCTTATTCCCTGAATTTAATTTTCTTTAATTGCTCCAGAGATTGAAATTCTCAGCTGTGGTTGTCCCCTAACATGAATTGAGGAACTGGAAAGGGACAATTTGAATTGTCTCATTCAGTGTCAGCTTCTTCCTTTTCTACTGATTTTTCATCTCTTTAGCTGAAAGAGGATTCGATAAAAATGCTTTCTTAAGTTAGTGTTTTAGCTTTGCGGTGGAATTGGCAAAGCTGTGACTTGCTGACACCTTGGACACTGGGAATGAGGTGAAAAACGGGCAATGTTTCTGCAGATCATGTTACTCTTCTTCCCTGACGTATCACAGAAAAGCAAATACAGTTTTTATTCTTCTCCCACCTGCTATCACATTCAGGATCAGTGTGGTTAAGTTAACTGAATTACATGCCACAGCCCAAATCAAACCAGCCTTCATTAGTGTGCAATTTAAATGGAAAACAAAACAAAAAAAAGCTGTTTTGGGGGTGAATTTCTTGCTTTGTTTACAGGGGCATTTCAATAGTGGTATTAGCACCCAAGACCTCTGTGAGAATCAAGGTCTTTTTGTGGTCCTTTTGCATTAACTGTTGTGTAAGCTCATAGTCTGAGATCTGCAAAGCTCTGTAAAAGGGCAAAAATCTAAAATGCAGCAAATCTATGTACCAGTGAAATGATCAGTGATGGAAACAGCCAATCGTGTTCCTGACTTTGTTATAATAAAAACTTACAACCCTTGCTGAATGTCCCCATATGTGGCACGCTCTGTCTCTTATTTGTGACAGATGCTGTCAAATATTCCAAGGCTACTATTTGTTTTTATGTGTCCTTGTGGGCTTGTTAGCAACTACAGCCTTGACTAGATGGTTAATAGTAAAGAAAGTTTCCAGCAGCAAGAGAAGACATCAGGGGGGGTAATTTAATGTACATCTAACATTGGAACAATAGGAGCGTCAAGTGTTTGAGTTTTGCCTGTTATAGGTTTTAGCTGTCAAAAATCCTTGAGAAAATATGTAGTAGCATCCCCTTGATCTGGTGGAGACCTGCCATAACTGTCCTCTATGTGGTACTGATAGATAAGCATCCCCTACATGAATGGGTATTGCAGAGCTGTCCAGCTTTCCCAGTAAGAAGCTGGTGGCTGCTGGTAAGCTGTGGTGTAGAAGGTGGTGCCTGAGGTACATTTTAGGGTTGGGGGGATTGTTCTGGATGAACTGTGCTTTGCTTTCAGAAAGGTATCTGGTCTCTTCCCTTTGCTGTGAGTAGGTACCACTGTCCTGGCCATGGAGTTGGAGGGGTGCGAGGGTGGGTTTGGCACCAGGCACCCCAGTGATACCCATTTGGAGAGCTGGCACAGAGAGAGGTGAGATGCCTTCCACGTGTGAGCTGTAACCTGCATTAATCAGCCGTATCCATTGAATCTCTGCCTGAGTACATGAATCTGTAAAACCATTGAGGTTAAAAAAATTTAATGATTTTCTGGCATTCTTTAATCCTTATGTATTTCCAGCCAGCCTGCTCATCTTCAGCTGGAGTCAGCACAAATACCTCTCACAAGCTTGCACTTCTAGCCTGAAGGAAACCACCTTCTTTGCTACTACATAACACCTCTCCTGTGCCTTGATGGTTTAAGCGACCTCTGCCCTGTTGAATAACTAATGGCTGGGTCATCATGCTGCGGGCCAGGAGGTCCAGACCTGGCCCGTGTGTGGCTGCTCCTCCTGCCATGGGCTCGGGGAGCAGAGGTGATGCTTAAGTGGTCTCCATGCTGCTACCAGTGTAAACAGAGCAGATGTTTCCCCGAGTCGGGGGAGCATTAATGGAATGCGTCAGCCCTGGCTGATGTAAAACATGGCTGCGAGTTTTGGGGATGAGGTCAGCAGTACTGAAAACTGATTGGAGTTTAATGTCGAGTCTGCTTCTCTGAGCCGAGGGGTCAACTGAGAAAGCCGCAGCTAATGGAAATGCAAGTACACTTGTCATAAATCAGTGCCAAAATACTGAACAGGCATAGTTGCTGCTGGATTCCGCAGCCAGCGACATTTCTGTAACCACCCATTAGCTCTTTGGTGTCTGCTTTCCTCAGTGAGTGCTCTTAGTGTTTGACTTGGGAAGGGACAAACAGGCTGAAAACAGAGGGTTTGGGAAAAGCTTTACCTCCTTGTGCTGCGAAAACCCTGCCTGCTTCACGGCCTTCCCCCCAGCATTTATGGGGTCTGTGGTTACTGCATCCCACCCATTTGGGGAATAGCAGGAGGGCAGCTGGGATCTTGTTTTAAACAAGTTATCCTTCTGGTAAAAGGAGACGGATCGTGTTTCTACTATGAGGTTGCTAGGAAGTCCCAAGGCATCCAGGAAAGAGTCAGGCAGGAGGCAAAGCAGGCTTGGTACCGCGTAGAGATCATATGTTTTTTTTAAAAACCAAACAAATCTTGTGAAAAGTAAAGAGCAGCATTTTTCTAGACAATGAAAAGTCAGTTTGTTCTCCAGACCAACATGTTTCCTGTAAAGCTGGACGCTGTAACGTACCATTTGCCAACAAGATAAGATGGTTGTATTTGCTCAGAGATTTATCCTCTGTGAAGCTAATCTGAAAGAATGCTTTATTGCTCTATTTTTTCAAAAGAAGCTTCTTTGACCTAATTTTTTGTGTTGGGAGCATGCATGCCTTTAAGCTAAATCTCAGCCTGTTCAAAATTGGGGTCGTCTTTGGGGGTTGCCGCTTAAAACACAATATCCATGGGCTGTTAGTGGCAGAGATGCCATTCAGAAGCTGAGATGAACATCTCTCCCCAAGGCCTTTTCTGTATTGAAAAGCCTCACCACGATATCCAGCCTCATACAAACTAACAAAGCCAGTCTGCAGCTAGAAGGTGGTTTGGGTTTTGGTTTGTTGTTTTTTTTTTTTCCTTTCTGGGCCCTCCTTAAAGGGCAGAGGTTAAGACAAAGCAGATGTTCTTGGATGGTGTCTCTGCTCTGCTAAGGCAGTTGCTGCAAGAGGCCTTGCCTTGGCTCCTGGCACGTGAAACGAGGATGCTACCTCTTATTTGCAAGCGGATGTCAGGCTTAATAAAAAAAACAATCTGAAAGAGCTAGATGATCCCCTGAGTGGGGTGAGAGGGGAGTATCAGTGGTGTTATTGCATTACCTACATCCTAAAGTTTGTGTATGCAATTATCCATGTAAGTAAAACCTGAAAGTTGCCTCCTTATAGCACCATCTCCCCAAACAAGGGAAAGGATTGCAGCTCTCGGAGTGGCCTGCAAAGAGAGGGATGGATCTTTCAGGTAGCTGGAACTCGTGCCAGTTTGGGTGTTTGTTGGTAGCCCGCTACTATATTTAGTTTCTTTTGGCCTCCCAGAATGAGCACATTGAACCTTTCTAGATATGGAGATAGGCACTACACCAACCAGCTCCGAACAGCTTGCCAACTTCTCAGCTTTAGTTGTTTTCAGCCTTGATCCTTGCCATTCGTTCCCGTGTTTGGGGTAAGGGATAGTTAGATGAGGTTATGTGAACAAAGAGTTGTTTTTGTAGCTGTTCTGTCTGCACGTGAAAGCTGGGGTACTTTTTAATAAAAGCTTCTTTTTTGGAGTATTTTGTTATCCTGTAGCTTTAACCCTTTGTGGTGTATTTCAGGTGTGCAGAGTGAAAAACAGGCATTTTGGAGGAGTCATTTGGTAACTTTTCCAGTCAGTAAAAGAAATTAGTGTCTGAAAGTATCTGCATGCTTGTGTCTGGTACAAAACTGGAAGAGATCCCTGTCTTGAATAACTCTGACCTACCCATATAATTAAATGAAGCATTTTTTTTTTTCTTCCTGGAACTTTATTCTGGTCGCAGCTGTTGTATAAGCTATAGATTTCTAGATTTGTGTCAGAAAACCATGACTTCAGACCACTGGGATTTTTGTGGGTGGGTGAAAGTGATAACAGATTAATGAGTTTGACTTAGCATCTCCATCTGCCAGACTAAACCATGTTCTGTATAGGAGACTTAACACAGCTGTTTTGAGCTGGTCCTCTGAAAGCAAAGCACCCTTTACCTAGTCAAAGCTGACCCCTGATCTGAAAAAAAACAAGCATTGCTCTTTTGAAAGGTAGTGCTTGATATATAATTATATTTACATTCACGGTGCTTGGATCAGGAAAAGGAATGAACTCAGAAGCATGCAAATGAGGGAAAGCGATGATCACACGGAGAAATGCAGGTGATCCCCAAGGACGGGGTATAAGCCCTGGGTACTCACCAAACACATGGATCAGGTTCCTTGTCTGAAATTTGAACTCTTATGTACTGCTGTGACACTTGCAATTCCCTGCTTTGCCTCCATAAGTAGATAAATTAAAACCTGTAGTATAGAATCAGTTTTTTCAGTCCCAATGTGGGCGACTCATACCAGAGGAGAATGACTGTCAAGCGATAGCTGTGCATGGATGTATGTGTAAAACTGCACACGCTTTCTCAAATTGCAGTTGGCTCAGATCTATGTCGCTGCGAGGGACAGCCTTAAAGTCCAGCTGCGAGCAGAGGCAGGGTGAGGAATGAATTGACCTGATCAGGCAAAAGCTGCTGTGCATTAGCTGTAGCTGTTAGCTTTTCTATTCCCTCCTGTGAGATCTGAAAGTTAAATGGGAATGAAGTAGCTGCTGAATAAGAGACATATTATCCTTTGCCTGCATCCTGTTATATGTAGCAAGTTGCCATGGCTAAGACACCGATCCATTATTGTTGTTTTGAAGTTAAGTATTCTTCAGCTCTTTTTATAGAAATGGGTGTCATCTCCAGCACTCAGAAAGTATCTGCAAAATCAAGTGTTGATGTTAGTGTGTTTGTGTGTGCCTGCACATTAATACTCCTCTGCTGTTCCTGTACACCCTTTCTCTAATTTTTTCATTGCCTGCGAGACTGGATAAACAGCCCCGACCCTGAGTAGCCCAGAGGCTCTGGGGAGTTGGAGGGTGTGGGGGAAAGGCTGGCTTGGCTGATTTGGCTATGTAAAACTGGAAGGCATTTACTTAGTACATGGGGTGGACTGTTCCTGTATGTATTGAGTTGTGCAACTGCACAGCTGTACCAAAACAGACCAAGGTCCTCTGACTTGTCTCCCACATGGACTCATTACAACTACTTGTCAGGAAGATGCAAAATTCCCATGATCTGTTTGCATGTGTTACTCCAGATGCCTTTCTGTTCAGAGTGCCTCTCTGTTTTATGCCTGGAGTATCAGTGGGCCTTCTTGCTCCTTTCTGCAAGCTTGATGACAGATGCTATCCTTAACATTTGGTCTGGACAGTTCCTGTGGAGTACCTCACATCACCATGGAGAAGTGAAAGCAAGCAATGGAATTACCAGGAAGGCTGCTGTAGTCCTTGGACTTGCATGCTGTGGCATGCAGACTTGGAGAAAGATCTTATTTTCTTTATATTATGGTGTTAGTGACACCAAGTGTTTTGTTCTGATTCTTAGTCAAGAATAACAGGAAGCTAGAAGATCCTTAGAAAAAGTTTAAAAGTATTCTCTGCAGTCTAGAAATCCTGCATTATGGTAAGATGTTGAAGCTACCTCTTTAAAGAGAGATGTTATGAGATCACTTGATAAGTCTGTAAATTTACACTTTCAGAGATGTATGTAACATCTTAAATGTAGCAGGTAATGATAAGATAGCATTAAGTCTAAAAGGTAAAGCTGACTGAAAACCTATGCTTTGAGTCAGCCTGGAGCTTTTGGATCAAGTTGGATATCTCAGTTGAAAAGGAGGCAGGGGGAGATTTTTAGACTTAGTTGTAAATGGGATTTTTGATACAGGGAATAGGTGCTTTTATAGGACTCCCTGCTTTAATGGTTACTTTTGACTTCATTCTGGGTTGAAGTCTATTGCTTTAACATCATTACGATCTGTAGCCCCACCGTTTCAGACTGTGATTGTCCAGGCTAAGCTAGACTAGGTGTGAACAGACGTGCCTGGCTGACAGCCAAGGAGCTGAAGAACTGCAAGAAGTGGTAGCCTGGATTCAATAGGTAATGCTCTCCCAGGGATCGTGTGCTGTGTTAATTAGCGCTACCAGGGGAGAGACAACCTTGGAACATGTGTGATTCAAAGGCCACAGGGCAAATTCAAAGAAGAAAAATTTAGAGAGTCACTAGATGGACTTTCTGCACCATTGGTTTCGTGGCCCATGCGGAGCAGCAGGCAGGAGCAGCATGCCTGCCCTGTCTGTAAGGTGCTTCCTACCTGCCCTACTCCTTCCTGTACTGGAAACAACACCGTGACACCACACTGGGTCATGCTAATTTTGCTGGTGGAGATAGCTAGCACTATCTTAATATTCAGGAGTAAAAGATCCATATTAAAAGGGCTGTAGGTAATCACTGCATCTAAAACTCTACTTTTCACCTGAACTCTTCAAACCAGCCTTCATTTCAGCATGGTGGTTTGTTAAACAGCTGTTGTTCCAGGCTGAGGGTGGTTGTTCCTGTACATATAGACAAAGGTTATGCTATAAACTTAGAGTTCCTTGATTTCTCCTGCTGCTGAACTGATGCATGTGGATGTGGGCAAGGGCCTGTCCAGGGATGTGGGCAGGGAAGATCCTGCTCTGGGTGGTTCTCTGTGTGACTCTTCATTTAGCATTGAATACAGATGTTTATTGCATATTCTTAGAAAAGACTGGTCTGGAAATAAGCTCCTTTTTGCAGCACTCTACCTCCCACTTCATATTTTAAGACTCTTTATTCTTTCATAGTAATTTTCCAAGTGGATTAGCACAGGTCACCGAGGCATCCACATCAGTAAAATACAGCAAAATGTTATTGTCATCTGCTGAAACACTCCAGCACTCCACCCCACTGTTTTATCAACCTGAACTCCAGTAATCCTAATAGCTATGTCATAGTGAGATTAACAGAAAATCCGGGCAAATATTTATGGTTCCCTTCAAGGTATGTATGTATTCGAAAATGTGGAGTTAGGTGCATTATGAAGAGAACTTGGAAACCTTGCTCACATGGGCTGAAGGGATTCTGTGGTGTTACTGAGGGTGCAGGGGGGGATGCAGCCTTGGTGTGTAGCATCCCCTAGGTGGGGATGGGGAGAGGAGCAGCTGGAGCTCACAAAGAGAAAAGGGGGGATGAGGACCAGTGTCTCAGTTGCCTTTGGTGCTGTAGCAGCATCAACAGCAACTTGGTAATGAGAGAAAGGAGAAGAAATAGAAAGACAAAGCAGTTTAAGGCTGGAAGGAAGAAGCAGGAGAGCTGTACAGCAAGGTGGCATCTAGTAAATGCCTGGGCAGGTGGTATTGGTTGGGAGACAATAGTTTTAATCATGGTGAAGACTGGTTCCTTTTTGTCTGTGTGGTTCTGTACGTTTCTGGAGTTTGGGGGGTGACACCAGAGGGCTACTGAGGTATGACTTCCTCCCTCTAGCTAATGGTGAAGATACTTTCCTATTTTTAAAATCTCTGTGCTCATAAAAGCTTTCAAATAAGATTTTAATAGCAGCACGTCAACATGTGTGAACCATGCACTTGGAGGCTGCTGCAGAGGAAAACCTGGAGAGGGGCATGGTGGGTGCTGCAATTCAGCTCAAGTCAGGCAGAGACCAGTCTCCAAAGGGAAGAGCTAGACAAAGATGAGAAGACACTTTCTAGCTGTAGCTCTAAACTCTAGGAGATATTTGTAATGTCGTTAGCGTGCTATAGTTAAAGAATGCTTTGTGCCTGCCAGGGCTGTGGTAATTGTTAATGCTTATAAGTATTGCCCCCTCTTTCCCGGAGGGGAAAAAAAAAAAGCAGAATTCCTTGTAGTCTGTGTGGTTTGGGGGAGTGTTTTATTCTGAATCAGCTGCAGAGCTGTGACACCAGAGGGAGCAAGTGAGCCTGAAATAGTTGCTTTCAACAAAAACCAGCAGCAAATAATGACAGCCTTTGCAAGAGGTAAATTAAAACCATCTTCAGCCTGGGAAACATGCACAGCTCAGCATCTTTCCTCCATAAATACTTCCCTGCTGTTGAATCTTTGTAACCCCTTCGGAGCCCAGGAGCTATGCCCTTCCCTGCTAGCAGCGAGCTGCCTCCTCATAGTGTGCTCACTGAGCATCTGCTGGGCAGAGATTTTGACCCATCAGTAACTGAGTTGTGTGGCTCTGTTGGACCTTACTGGCTTGGAGAAGTTGGGAAAGGATTGATATGATACCAGTCTGGCCTTTCTGCATGGCAGGGGGCAGCCTGACATCCCTATGGAGTGGTTGTTAGTACTGGAGCAGTAGATTTAGTAATTTCCTTATCACCTCTCATGCATTTCTATTGTTAAAGCAACACTTTAGCTTTGGAGGAGGTTGGTCTTGCTGTCTTCCATCGACGTATTCAAATACGAGGGCTATCCAGTCTTTGCACACAAATCAGGAGCAGTCAAGTAGCTGGAAGTGTGGATTTTTAATTCTTGGATTATCAAAGTTCACCCCCAGCCTGATGATGTTCTTTCCCACCCTGTGTCAGTGGCATTGCATCCTTGTCTATGTAGATACTATGAGGCAGTCGTGGGATTTTGCTCCGAGGTAGCTGAGAGCAAACTGCCATAAGAGGGCTCCAGAGCCCTGTTCTTGAGCACGCTCCTTTGTGGAGCGATCTTTCCTTTTTCTTTACCAGTGTGTTCAAGCTGCTTTAGCAAAACCCTAATACACCTGCTCTAAATGTTGGGATTTCTTTTCTTGTATTGCTCAGACTGGTTATGAACCTGATATCTTCAACCAGAATAGTTGTACGTACTGCAAAAACACATTATACTAATAAAGCTTATTTCATTGTCTGAATAGAGAAATTTGACTTAGTAAGACTCCTTCCTTTCTCCTGTTGCGATGCTGTCCCCGTAGCAGGAGCTGTGTCAGTGCAGCTGCAGGGAGAGGAAGCCTGAGCCCACTTGGAGAGGTGCTGTTCATCTGTATGCAGCGTGCTGCGTGCCCGACTGGTAATTGAACACAATGAGGCTCCACCACAGGGTTTGGGGCAGGGGAGGGAGTTGTGTTGCCATGACAATAAAAATTGCAACAGATGACTCTTCAGATAAAAGCATCACATTTTTCAAAGGAGGAGAAAAAAAAAACACCCAACAAAACTAGTGTAAAATAATAGTAGTTGAAATATGATATGAAATTCCAGCTTCAAGTAGATGCAGCTTGCTAGAAAAACGTGGGGCTGTAGGTGCTAATTCTGGAAATGTTCTTCCCCTTGGGGTGCTGAAGGGAGCATTAAGGAGATCATGCAGGAGCCAGGCATCCTATGAGTAAGCGTCCAGCAAGTTTTCCATGCAAATATTTGGACATACAGTAATGAGTTCCAGTAATAGCTGACAGCTGACTGCTGACTTGCACCATGGGAGATACTGGGAGAGCAGGGTTGGTGCACTGATAACATGCTTACCAGTGAAGATACAGCTGCCAGTCTGCTACAGTCAGGCATAGTGCAGATGGCCAACTATTTATATTTCTGTTATGCCTAAAGCGGATTCCTCTGTATTACCACTGTCTGGGGGAAAGTAAATGTCCCCTGGGAGCCAGAAGCAGTAAGGATGTATTTACAGGAAAGCTAGTGAAGTCCAATAGACCTAGTCCTGCTCTAGGGGCTTTTTAGGAATCTCCTTGCAGATCCTGTTTTGGTGGAACACTTCTAATCCTGCTGTGAATCCATGTTAGAGATTGGTTTTGTGTTCAAGCATGGCTAGTGGAAGATCTGTTTCTACTTTGATCTGGCACCTAACTGTAAGTTTGTCCCTTCTTAACATAGACTCCAAAGGCTACAATAAAACAGGCCCTTTTTTTAACTGTTATTTTCCCAAAATTGTCCACAAGGAGAAACTAAACTTACCCAGTTGCCTATAATTCAAGATGTGTGATGATTGCACTGGTGTGGCAGCCTGTTGTGTCTTGTTAAGCACAAATAGAAATTCCAAGGAAGGATGGGATAATTAGAAGCAATCCAGTGATTCTTGCAACTGTATAAAAATAACAGGACTTTTTAAGGATGAGTTGTTTTTAGCATCCTCATGTCAAAAAAGCTGTGTGAGGTTTTGCATCTGAAAACAGTGAAATGAGGTACTGTACCTGCTTTTTTTTTTCACTTCTCCAAGTATGATGTGTGTTGAGACTCTTGCCTAAATTGGCTTTGGAAATTGTTGGGGTAGCTAATGCAGCCACTGTCTTGCTTGCAAGGGGACATCAACACCAGGTTTAGCAGTGGGATGGACCCACAACCTGTCAAATGCTTAGAAGAAGGTTTTGAACAATACACCCAAAGGAACCTTGCAGCCTGAAGCTCTCTGATGTCTATGTGATCTGTATTTAATTTTTGTGCTTAATGTGTCTGGGGGAGGCTAATTTTTTTTCTCTTCACTTGTCCTGTAACAAGACTCTCCCATAAGACAAGGTGTTTTTCAGGCTTATTCTGAAAAGCTGCTCTTCCAAGGGAAAGTTTCCAGATTGGTGGCCAAAACCAAAAAGTGAAGTTTTTGTGGGTTTCCTGTTACAGCATATCTTCTTTGTGCTCCTGGGAAGTCAAGTGATAGTGTTTATATATTAAAGAAGGGGAGAGGGTTGAGGGTCTCAATAGCTGCTCACTCTGGCTGCCAGGCAGCATCTAACCTGCCACACTAAACCATTTCACAAAGGTACTTGGCTGTAGTGTGTGTGTCACCAAAGGTTAAGCCTATGGACCTGAACAAGGCTGAATGAAACTCAAGATAAATGCTGGAAGTGGTGTTGGGTGCTCTGCTAGTAAGACTTTTGATGGAGAGCAATTGGAGACGTATGGGAGAAACCCAGAGTGAAGCAGCTTTTTAACACAAAACTCCGACTATGTTGTTTCCTCAGTAGTAGCATGCTCCCCTAAAAAGACTACAGTAGATGATGTCCTGGAATCTTAATGTTCCTTACGAGCATTACACTGACTTTCCACCCCCCAGATGCTGTTGTGTAGACATCATCTCCTTCAGTAAGACTTGACAAACTGAAACTCAGGTTAATTTTTACTTCTGGAGTCATAATCATTTTTGTGGTTTCCACCCAACACTGCTGCGTTGTTTTATATGATTCTGAAAGTGAAACTAGTGCCAAACAAAAATGAAATAGTCCCGTCAGCTTTTGTTGTTGATACATCCGAAATGCAAGGTGTCAAGTGCTGGTGGCAATCAGGGAGCAATGGCGAAGGGTCATTTGGCCTTCATCTGTGCGTGAGTGGGTTTAAGTATGTCTGTGTTTAATAGTGTAAAGGTAAAAGAATACAAAACCAAAAAAGCAAAGTTACTGTTCTTGAATAAAATTACTTTGCTTTTTTTTTTATATTGAGCATGTCTGCATTTAAGCTCAGGAATTTAGAATAATATCTGATGGAAGAAACATAGGGGTTTGTTGAGCAAACATAAATATGCCCTATCTAGAAAGCCAAATGCCTTCCTGATTTAAATTAAATTCTCAGCTTGTTAAGCATTGTTTTCCAGCAGACACGTAAGTAGGGTTGTGTGAAAAGGAGCATATTGGGTCACCTGGTAACAAGGTGGGTTGTGCAGATGAAGTGTCCTCGCAGACACAGGGGAGCCCAGGGCAGAGCTCCCTGAGTGCTGCCTGTCTTTGTTTGTTTGTTTGTTCCCTCCCCTTTTGTCTAGCTTTAAAACAAGACATCTGTGCTCCTCTGCAGTCTGGTGTCATTGCCCACGTGCATCCCTGATGGAAGTGAGAGAAAAACCCTTTAATCCTTATGGGGGGAATAGCGGTGACCTCTGGTGTTTCCGGAGCTTTAAGGAAGTTGCTGCAGTTCCCCCTCCTTGACTCCCCTTTGCAGAAATGTGACAGATGGGTCTTTTCCTTTTATGGCCAGTAATGCTGGTTTCCCTTTACAATAAAATTCTGGGTCAGAAGTGGAAGTGAGAAGTCAGGCAGGGGGAAGGGGCTGGTCCTACCAACTCCAAATGGGTGGGTATGTGATTTGCGACATAGTAAATTCTAAGCTAAAATAAACCAAGTTGCAACATCTACCCAGAGGTGCTGGTTTTGTTTGCTTGAGGGGTGCCTTAGGTTTCCAATCCTGTTGCTTAAGTCAGCAATTAAGAATTGTGACTGTTCTTAATTTCATGAGGAGAAGTTTATCTGGTCAAAACCCAGGATGGTTTTTCGATAGTCTGATTGAGTCTAGATAACTCTGAATCTAGGTAAGCATAGGTGAACAATGCCCACTTCTTTTGACAATCATCTTCTGTCATTTACACTAAATGAAACATCTTGGTTTCTTATGGATGTCTCAGAATGGTTCTTTTCCTGGACCCTAAAGAGTCATTTTCTGCAGCAGTTAATGGTCGTCTTTGTGCCTGACACTTGGCACTGGCTTCACTCATTAGCTGAGAAGAGGTAATGTCCCTCTGGGTGGTAATTGCTGATGGTGTTGGTAAGCCAGAAGCCAGCTTTGTCAGCCCATAAGTCTTTTACAAATCATCCAGCAGCAAATGGTTCGATGACTTTGAACCTTAAAAGTATTTTTCTAATAAACTGAACCTCCTGTTTCTTGCTACAAAGTGCTTCATATCCTGTTTCACGATGTTAATGCAAATGGCTCATTTGGCAATGGGTTAATCTGCTTGGTTTTTAAGTGGTACAGCTCTTGTTTCATCCCTGCAAAACCTGTTGGCCGCCACTTTAGTTTCGTTCTTATTCAGCACTTGAGCTCTGAAATTAGGAGGAAAACCAAAAAGCATAACTGGTTAGGAGAGACCATCATGATGTTCCCGGGACTGTCCATGAGCCCCTGTTGCTTCCAGTAGCTGCTGACCTAAACAAAATGCTTCGTTTACAGATTCCCCTGTTTTTTCCTCTGGCAGGCAGCTGAAAGACCATTCTTACCCTGGTCTAACCTAATGGTTATTTCCTAACCTTTGAACGAATGATTTGGATGTTCAAAGGGAGCAGTGGACATGGGCTCATGCAACCGTGTGTCGGTACATTATGGATCTGGTGTTTAATTCCAGCCGCCCCTCACTAGATCACCACTTCCAGGTGCAGGTGTGTGTTGGGGCTTCCCTTTTGGAGGAAGGTGTTTTGAAGATCTCCATTCCTTGGTGGTTGACTCTGGGAAGGGCAGCAGGTTTTGCTGACACGGAAAGCCTCTTCCCTGGGATTACTAACTGGTCAGTAGGAGCTGAAAGCTTCCCCACACATTGGGGAAGGGTTTTCAGTAGAATCCATGTATTTTTCAACTTTGTTTTAACGATGGTGTGTTTGTGATCACACCTTTTTTTTCCTTCCTTGTCTTTACAATACAAATGCTGGGAAAATGAGAAACAGGATCTGTAAGCTGCTCTGAGGCTGGGGAAATGGCCGAAACCAGCCCTGTTTCTAAATACTTCACTTGTGCTGCCAAAATCATTGATTTAATCTTTTGGTATCCCACACTCTGCATTTTTGTCTGTGGTTCATACCACTCTGAGGGTATCATGCTTAATCCTTTCGGAGGAACTGCATGTACAGCATAATATAATAATCTACCCATTTGATAAGGTAACCCCCAAAGCACCAGTCTTGATCCTTACCTACATTCAGCTGTACCAAAGCACTCCGTCCTTGCAATTCTTTTATTTTTTTTCTTGCTGTATGGCTGTCAAAGGAGGGAGATGGTCTGCATGTGGTAAAGGTGAACACCCAGTGAACCCTCATCTTGCAACAGAAGCAGCATTCCTCAGTGGCCCAGTGTGCTAGGATGGCTTTACTTCTGAACCAGCCAGGATTCTTCCCTCAAAAGTGAATTTATATCAGATGTCCATCATGAAATATTCTGGTTAGTTTTGCCATTGTGGTTGGTTCATGGCAGAAATGATTGTTGCTGCTTGGGAATGACTGCTGGGTCTCAAACAGATCCCTGGAGATGAGGTGGATTGTATGCTTGCAACATCTCTGATTCGTAGACAAGTCATGCTATGCAAATAGTTGAACCATGTGCTTTAATTAAACTTGTGTGCTCTACTGAAGCAGAAGGAGAAGAGGGGAACTGGTCTTTCTGATCAGTGTTTGTGAGCGTAACAGAAAGGGAACTGCTTGCCTTGGGATTTCACAACGCTGAGGATTGCGGTCCACTCTTCCCTTCTCACTTCTGTTGTGATGGGCCATCTTCTGTGCAGTGCTGGGACCTCACAAATGTTTTGGGGTTTGAGGCATTGTTTTTGGTCTCTTTTTTCCTTTCTCTTGCCTGATCTCACTTGATTGTGCTGGATTACCAGCTTTCATTTCAGAGCTGGTGCAGGTGGAGAGACTCCCCTTGGAACTGCTAACTCAGTTTAGCTTTGATGTCTGTGGATCCAAGGTGGTCTTATTCCAAAGTGTTTTCAAGCCCCAGATGTTTCTGTGACTATTGAAAAAAAAGAAAAAAGATTTGAAATGGATTACATGATTTAAAATTAGATTACCTATTAAACAACTTGGCTAATTAGAAGACAAATGTGTCCTGAGTTGCCCTTGTTTGGCAAGGTGGCACATTGCAGCACCACTGTTATTAACCTGCCCGCCCTCCCTCAGGAGTTAAGACGGCTGATTGTCTTTGGTCAAGATTAGACTGGTCCTGGGGGTAAGCAGGCATTTTGCATGATGGCCTCAGATTGCTGTATCCCCTCTGTCATGCTCCTTGGCAGGGCTTGCGTGTTTCTGGGCATTCCTCTGTTATTTTAAAGCCTTAAGGCTGGTATGGTCATACCTGCAAAATACCCCTATTCATTGACACAGTGCTCATGCAGTGACCTGCAGGGATGTGACAGTGTACACCTGGCAAGGGCTGAGGCTGGGGGTTTTTTCCCCCCTTGCAAGGTGTGCTTTGGGTAAGAAACACTTTTGATCACTGCAGCCTGTGCCTGGTGGTTTTGGACATCACTTGTCTCACTGCATCTCCTTCCCAGTGTCCCTCTGCTCCCTGCAGCCCTGGGGAGCTACGCTGTATCTACTGAAGCTGTGGGGCCAAACTTGAAAACACATTCCCAAACTGCAGTTTTGAGGCTTCTTTGCCACCTCTGCACCAGACAGAAACCCAGACCCAGCTGGTGTGAGGCTAGGCTGGTGGGTGCTTTAGGTATGGAAGGGAATGGAAACATCATCTGGGGGACTCTGAAAGAGGAATCAGTGAGTTGCCAGCACATCTATTTCCCTGATTAGTTTTCAGTACTACACTGCTTTATTTTGGTGCATACTCACTTACTTGTTACCTTCTTTTTTTTATTATTACTGTTTTGAACAGCCATCTGAGTAGCTTTTGTGGTGCAGGAGGAAGTCGAGTGCAGACCTCAGGTGTAAACTCTTCCATCATGCTGCCCTGCTCAGTGGTTTCAGCTTTTTAAAATCTCACGCAACACTTTTTCTTGATGGAAAGTTTAAGCAGGCTGCTGGTGCAGGCCATCAGCTTTGGTTTTACCACTAGCTTATTTTAGCATGAGCTTGCAGATGACTCACTATCACGTTGGGTGAATTTTGAAGATGGAGGTTAGCAGTTCAGAGGGCCATTTTCAGTTTATCTGCTGTAAATACTATAACTGTAAATACTACAGTCGCAGGGCTGGCTGCTGTGGTTCTTATGCTGTGTGGCTCTGTTCAGGGGCTGCAAAGCTGTCCTCTTTCTGAACAGAGCTCTTGTGGGGAGCAGCAGGTAAGAGGTAACTCTGTACCACACAGCATTACAACAATAAATCATCTGAACATCTTGAGATTTCAAGGAGGCCAGGTATCACTTTGCTTTCATTGTGTTTTATCCTTCCTAGTTCCCCAACTTTTTTTTTTTTTTTTACTGTGGCTAGTTTAAAGCTAAGAGCATCTTACTTTGGGCTTTTCCCCTTGTTTGAGTTTAATTTCTGTGCTTGCCCAGTTTCTGAGGGTGCATTTGTACCTAGACTAAACCTATTTACCAGCAGAGCTGCTCTGCTCGGGCAGTTCACATTTTCTCATCTCTTGCTGGTGTTACACTGACCTGGAGTGTTAACTTCTGCTATAGATAGAGTACAGTTAAACCTCTAAACTGGAAGTGAGGTGTGTTAATGCTGCTAAACTACCATCAAAATTGCCATATTGCAGAGACTCATTAAAAGTGGTTGTAGGTGTGTTACTTAAGCTGGGGTCTCCACGCAACTGTTGATGGAGGAGAGGACATCTGTAACAGAGTTCCTCGCGTGATCCTTCTGTAATACAATAAAATCTGGAAGACAGTAGGGGGAGAGAGAACCACAAGAAAAATAGGGCAGATCTGGAGAAGGCTTTCTTCAGTTCCTGCCACAGAAAACCCTGGTCAGGGATTTGTCTGGGGTGGGGTGACAGGGGATTTGTTTATCATGTGGTGGTGTAAGGGGGAAGTTTCAAAATTAACTTCAGTAATTGTTCCTCCTCTCAGTCTTACAATGTATCGTTAGCAGATACCTCTGTAAATAAGATACCTTGCTTTTGTTACACCTTAACCTTCTTGATGTTGTTGGGTGCAACCCCTTGAGTAACCTTCCAGAGTTATCCTTTAAAAATCATGTTGCTTGTCTTGAAATCTCAATCTGTTCCTCACCTAAGGTCTCTATTGTTTCTGCCAGTTCCACAATTGCTGCCACTGTTGTTTAGCCCTGCTATATTTCATTAGTTAGAGTTGCAGCTATTGGAAGCTTTTTGTGTGAGGTTGTGCAGAGGATTAAATGGATAACCTCTTAGATCTCCTCTGCTGAATGGGGTAAGGCAATCTGCATTGGAGGAGAGGCAAGAGGGTCAGCTGCTGAGTGCTTTGAGCTAGTCTGCTAGCATTTAATTATTTACTTTGGCTGGGAAGGCATATTGCTGTTATCTGCAATCAGTCCAACAGATCTAAAAACTGGTTAACAGCTACAGAAGTGTTTCCAGTAGCATGTACTGAATTTCTCTTAGTTTTCTGCCCTTGGAAAGAGTAATATGACCTCAGGTATACCGGTTTAGACATCTTTGGTGTGAGGTCACAGACTATATTTATCCTGCCTTTTATAAAGTCGCTAAGCAGTGGTTTCCTCTACCTGCACTGCAGGCTGACTCAGTTGATGGGTGACCACCTCTGGGTAGGTCACAAAGTCCTGTATCCAAACTTCTTAGTATGCTGAGCTGGAAAGATGTTCTGTGCAACATTAGTCTGCTTAGGGCAGGGGACTAGCTTCTGATAAATGTTTTATTTTATGGGGGAAAGCTTACCTTTGTGAGAAGCACTTGTTTCTCAGTTTAGAGGAAGGGATCCTGGTGCGATGAATGTGTGATGCAAATACTTTTTTTTTTTTTTTTTTTCTTAACTCAGCCAACCTACTGCCTGCAGCTTTTTATGTATTCCTCAGACCTCTGGAACTTTGAAACAAGAATACTTCTTTCAAAACATCCTAAAGAATGAAAAAATTTTTAGAGTTTTGTACAAGTTCAGATTAAGTCTTGATCCTTCTTGGTGAAAGAGCTGGTTTCTTACTCCGATTACACTATGGTACATGAACACAAGGTCAGCAAGCAAGTTCATGTGCTAGCAGTTTCCACCTCTGAGCAGCCATTTGGTGATGTTGATGCTGAGCAGCATTTTTTTGCATGAAACTGCAGGTACTTCTGCTCTATAGGTCTCTAACAGCTGTGCCCAAACCAGCAACTGATCTGGACTCTTAATGTCAAGCTCTGGGGTGGGAAAAAGCTTGGTTTGGTTTGGTGTATGTGTTTGGAGAACTTCTGAATTAGATATGAGATAGTCCTACTGACTTAGGCAAGTGTAGGGCAGGAGTTACCACATGTTTCTGGTTCTCAGATTCTAACATAGATAACCCAAACCTCTGTGGGAACCAGCCTGCCTGCACATTTCTGGAAGGAAAAGGCCACTGCGTATCTCCAGTGTCTTAAAGATGGAGAGGGAGTACAATATGCTCGATTTAACAGGACGCAAAACAGGAGGCATTGGTTGGGGTCATAATTTTTGATAATGGGATTTAATATATATGGCCACAAAAGCTTTAATCAGCCCTCCTTGTGGGTGTTGGATATAAATGTGTATTTTCCTTATCCAGCTTTTAACTCTCCATCACTCTGTTTACACCCTGGCATGTTCTTACAGTCCAAGGCTTGTTCCTATGCTTCATTTCTTCTTGCAACCTCTCCCCTCCCAGAATAAATCATGGCCATGCTAAGCAGAGGAGACTTCAGGGTTATTTTTCCCTCTTCTTCCTCCTGTCCCACGGCCTGGAGCTGCGCTGTGGCCAGCGGCCGCTGAGCGGCAGTGGTGCCTGGGGAACAGGGTTGGTTGGGGACCCTGCCCAGGTCCCCCAGGGGCAGCAGCAACACCCCCCCTGCCCCCAGCACCAATGTCCTCCCTGCCCCTCGCCCATCCAGGGCACTGTGTTCATTTCTCTGCGCTGAGTGGATTTTGTGCACTTGAGGTTGGTACCTACTGCCCATCTTCTTGCCCATTGTGTGCAGCAATGCCAGCGGCTCCAGGACCAGAGAGCTGCCGCAGTACTTGGTGCTGGAAGGAGCACTCTCTGTATTGGGCAGTCGGGTACCTTTGGACTTGGGGTCCCACTTCCCTGTGCTGGGTGTTTGTACATCCCTGAAGAGGGGTCTCACCAAAATGGATTGTCTTGGGCTGGATTTTAGCCTCTTTATCCCAGCTTAACGTATAGGAAATCCCAGAAACAGCCCCAGAGGAGTTTGCTCATGATGAGCTTATCCATGCTTAAAGGTTGTATTCATTTAGCTACTTCTGCATCCATTTTTAGTTAAGGTCAGTGCAGCTTTATGGACAGTGGAGACTTTGTGGGGAGGAAGACTCTGTGGTTCTTTGTTTTCCCATTAACTCGTCTGGTTGGGAATTGGAGCCCTTTAATTAAACCAGCGCAGTATGGACTGGCCCTGAGGTGCTATTCTAAGACTATTACATTCACATCTGCTTTTGGGTAAAACTTGGCCTGTTTTGAGGTTAGCCTGCGCTATTGTGTGTCTAAAAGCAGGAAGAAGCAGAGAATCAATCACTGGGGCTCCATTCCAGCGAGCATCGGAGGGACACACGGTATGTTTTACCTCTCTCTCCTAGCAGGGAGCGCAGCAGCAAAGGTCCCTGTGTGTGCACTCGGCAGAGACCGCTGGAGTGTGCAACTTGCCCTTCCTGGGAGACTCGGGGAGTCGCACAGCACAGCGGCGAAAGGATTTAATTAACCAGCATATGGAGAGCTAAGGCAAGCGCTGGACTCCTCAGAGCCACCGCTGAGAGCTGGAGGGCGGTGATGACAGCCTAGTCCGATGCCTGTTGTTGTTTAAGTTGAGCTTCCCCGCCTCCCCTTGCATTTTGCTCAATCAGTAAATGGCTTCGTGTAAACTCCTACAGAAGAAGCGGGCACGCCGGAATGCCGTGGGTAGCTGGTCCCTCTTCTCTGTATATCATCTGATGTTTTTGTCCATGTGGCATTTGTTTGGGTTGAAACCAGGAAAGCTGATGCATCTACATTGCTGGCAGTGTGTACAGCAGCCTGCCTGTAGCCAAAAGGACATGGAGACTGGCAAGCAGAAGTTGACTACCTCTCCCCCAACTACCCTGATTTATGGGCTGGACCTTGGAGAGTTGTTTTTAGTAGACAGTGGAGTGGAAAAAAAGTATAGGCTGTGTTTTAAAACTGTTGCATCCATTTCAAGTACTAGTAGAAGTGCTGAGGAAGGTGGTAGGCTCACATAAATCACTCCCTTCTACCTTCATTAGGTGCTGAGGCAGTTAACAAGGATGTTTAAAGATTGTGATGCCCATGCTAAAAACAAACTGGTCACCCTTAGCGAGGCTGGCCCTGAGCATAGAAAGCTGCGTATCCGCACTGCTGACCCTGGGAACAAAGGATCCTCCTGAACCCAAACATGTTTGTGCTAATCCCGGCTGCTTCCTGGCAGCCAGCGAGAGGAAACGGAGCCACTACCTCTAACAGATGTACAGTGAGGAGATTACAGTGTGCGATTAAACACCCTCTCCATCACATCCTCCTCTCTGCTGTCCCAGCCCGGCACATTAATGGACTGTCCCAGGCTGCCTGCCAAGCTCAGGCAGATGTAACAGGCAGCAGATACTTAATCTCCTGCATCCATGCCTGGTTTGGAGCCGTTTCCTAATGCCAAGGCTTCTGCAAACACACTGCCCCTCACACCAAAAGCTGAGCTGCGTTAGCTGTACCTGCCTGGAGGAGGAGTGGGCTGGGGAAAGATGGGAGAAACACATGGAACTTCCACCATTCAGAAATGATTAATTTAAATGAAAAGCTGTTAAAATGAAAACAAAAACTGCTTTTCCACATCAAGTATGTGTGTTGGCCATGGTTTGCTAATGGACAAGGTGCCGAAGAAATTGGGCAGGGTCTTTGTTTTGGTGGACTGACTTTTTCTCTTTGGCTGCCACACTTGGAGTAGAAGATTTCGGGGCTGGGGAGGACTCGTTCCCTCTTTGTGTGAGTTTAGGCGCTGCCTTATATTGCAGTAGGCAGTCCTACTGCCAAGTGCTGCTCTTACAATAGAAATAATCTAGGCTGGTTGCAAAAAATCAGCTATCCTACTGTGTGTTTAGGTTAATTAATATGGTAATGGCAAAGTATTTTTCTTTATCAAACAAAAAGCTGTTTCTAAAATAAAATAACCCCCTACAGAAATTGTAGAGATCAGAATTGTCATTATGCGAGACGTGCAAAACCCTCATCAGCTGAGTGGGTTGGATTTGACTAAGAGTAAAAATTATAAAAAGTCACTTTTCTTGGGTGAGAGCTGTGGCCTCATTTATAGCACTGGAGCCATTGCCTTTGTCTGAACCACGGGCTTTCTCCCCACTTTTGTGTGAAGGGTTCCAACATGAGTTCCTGTGACTGCCAACATTGTGTCATTGTCTCGGGGTAGAACAAGAGGAAAAGTCGCATCAGCTTCTGCTAATGGCACATGTATTGTCCATTTTTTCCCCTGCATCTGTTCTGGAGAGGATGTGGCTCGGTCAGAGGCAGCACCAGGTGGTGCTTGAGGTGAGGAAGCCATGGGGACATTTCTTTCTGCTTCATGGGTTTGCAGCTCCTGTGGCCAACACGTCTTGGGAGAGATCCCAGAAATGTGCACAGCTGCAATGGCACTCGCTGTGCAGTGGTCACAGTAATGTGGAGAACTGGATACCTCCCATTTCATGCCATCCCAGTGTGTTTGGGAACCTACATTGCCAAGCCTCTTCCCTTTCTCCTCGCCTGCACAGAAATCCCTTTTCCTGAGTGTAGGAGACAACTGTTTGGCAAATAACAGCCTCAGCTCAAGGGAGAGCATTGTTTTCAAATAGTTGCAGCATGCAAAGCAAGGATGGTGGCAGTAGCAAAAGGCAAAGGGTACTTGGTACAAAAGTATAAGCAGCACCATCTGCTTCAGAAGGGCATCGTTTCTAATTCAGCAGCAAAGGAGGCTCCTGGAGTTAAGTAATTGGGAATAGTAGACTCCTGGCTGGAAAGTGTGCCAACCCTTCTGGCAAAAAGCTGTTAAATCTTTGTTGCTGGCATGTGAAAGTGGTTCTGTGTAGCAGGGCTCCAAAGACTGTTTTTAACCCTTGATATATGTAAAAAACTGAAACCTACGGAACTTTTGATCTCGGAATGGCATGTGTCCAGGTGTCGAGAATGAAAGGGGAAGGTGGGTCCTCATCGAGGTACCTGTACGGCTCCAAGTCTGATCCTCCCGTGCCGATAACAGCCAGATGTGGCCTGCCAACAAATGCACACAAAATGGTGCCTGTTTTAACAGCTTTAGCAGGAAGACATGGTGTATGAGGAATGATTCATGAGGATCAATAGAACCAGACATTTACTGCCTCTTTAAAACTAGTGCCTGCCTGCCAAAGGGTGCATTTGCAAGATAAGTGATCACCAAATCCTCTGCTGAGCTTTTGGGACATGGTTGCAGACTTGGCTCTTCTCTTACTACAGCCCTTACCCTGCAGTCTGCAAACATGTCCGGCTTACCAGCCAGGACGAGGAGGCTTTAATTCTCCAGATGAAAGCACAAGCTGTTATGCATCTCCCAGCAAGCACAAATACAAACATGTCAACGTTTTGCACCACCACCCCCCTCCTAGGGGTGGCTTCCTTGGAAGCTTTGGTCTTCATCCTGTTTGTCTGATTTGCGATCAAAAGAGTGTTGCTGCCTACGTGTGTCTTTAAGCAGTTACTTCTATCATATCTCAGATAAACATCCAACTTCTTCATTAAAATAAAATGAAGGTAATGCAATCAAATAAGATCTGTCTCTGCAGCCATTGTCTTTCGCTAATAGTGCGACCAGAGCTGGGCAAAACTCTTTTGGGACCTTCTTTGCTGTGGAGGGGAAGAGGATGCTTCACAGCCATGTGTGTTTTCCTGCCAAGGGGAGAAAGTTGGATTTAAAAGCCTGAGCCCCAGCCATCCTGAAGATGAAACAGTTGGATTGTGAAACATGTACTTTTTCCAAGTTTGATCTGGATGTTTTTTAATCTTCCTCAAATTAAAGGAAAATCTCTTGTTTGACCCAAAACAAAATTATGTTTTCTTTGGCCATCCAGCCGAAAAAATCAACCCTGTCCCCAGTGTTAGCCCAAGTTCCCTTGGCAGTAGTGCCTCCCCAGCTCCATGCAGCTTTACCAGTCCTGGATTAGAGCCTTTTGCTAAAGAGTTTATAAGAACAGGAGAGTTCAGTCACTTGCTCTAAGTTTAGTTCAGTTCTGGTTAAAGTCATAAATGGTTGTTCATATTCCACCTCTGTTTTATGGATATTTGCCCACATCCTGCCTTTTTAAGCTGTTTACTCACATAAAATGCCTTAACTTTATTTTGTGAGGTTTCACAAAGCATAATGTGGATTTGCTTGTATGCGTGGTGAAGCAGAGTTTTTGATGCAGCTGCAAGGTTTTCATTGCCTGCTGGTCTAGAAGCCCTTTATATGAAGGTGAAGGATTTTGGTCAGGAAACAGATGAACTTGATGTCCTTTAGCACCATGTTTTCATCTCTGCAGTCTTCTCCAGGAAGTAACGGATGAACCTGGTGGCTGTTTGATGGGGTTTAGGTGAACTAGGATTTATGGACTCATTTTGTACCTGGGTTCTTGTGCCTTGGAAGAATCCTTGGCTCCCATTATTTCATGGACTTATTCTGGTCTCTGGTTGAGGACAGACCTGCAGACTGCTATACCATACTGCCAGCCCCATCCTCAATGGAGAACCTGCAGTGTGGTGGGGGAAGAGGTGGGAATTTTTCCAATTCCTGATGCTGTTAGTAGTGTGCTGGGTCTTCTTTTCCCTTAATGCTTGTTATCCTCCTCAGGAAACATGTCGGAAATGCCAGGGGCTGTGGAAGGAGCACATGAACCTCACCTGCGAGCAGCTGGCTGAGAAGGATGACATCAAATACAGGACATCCATGTAAGTAAACTCCTTAACCAGGCAAAAATAGGGGGGTAGATGAACTCATAATAGCAATACTGTAGGCAGTATGCTCTGGTATGGAGGGAGTGAGAAGCCCCTGTGTTCTGGTGACTAGCAGAGGCCCTAAACTTCTCCTGGGCGTCACTACCTTCCATCAGGGAGGTCTTAGGCATGTCAAAGCTGAGGGGTCAGAAGGCTCCCAGGATGAGATTTCTTTCTGTGAAAGATACTTGGCAGCAGATCCAGCTGGTAATTGAAGAACGTGGGAGAGTTGTCACCAGACCAGCCTGTTCCTCTGGCTAGCCTGGTGTCTTGCAGGCTGGCACCTGGTCCTTCTCAGAGGTGAGAAATCCCCATTAGTGTCGCTTGGGGGGAGGAGGGAGGTGTTGCACAGAGGCAAAGAAGTGTATTGAGTCTCAGTAAGTCATTACTACCCTTTGAAAATCTGGAGTGGGATGCGTGGTTTGCTCAGCTACTGCTTTCTGGCTTTGTGAGAGGGAATGTGTTTTCTTACAGATGCTTGTCTCTGTTTCTAACTGGTCTGTAGGAATTGTTACAGAATGGAGTCACAACTTGAAATATGCAGGTGTAAATCCTGAGTGTTTCCCTAAAATCTTTTGAAGTTCGATCTCTCTCATTGCTACAGTAAATGACAAAATCCTTTGCCTTTAGGAAATAAGGGAAGGTTCATCCATGGAGCTGCATGTCAGCAGTCCAGTGGGACTTGCCCACATTGCCCAATCCCTTCCTCTCTGATTAAGTCTGTCTGGCATGAGTAGAGGTTGGAAAGCTCCACCACTGGGAAGCTGAATGACTGTTGCTTGCTCATCTTGCAGTCCCTAATTCAGAACAAAATCTTTACAGATTTGATGTGACTTTCTTCTCTGCCACTCCTTTCCCTGTAGGAAAGAGGGGTGAGAAGGAGGAATGAGTTGTCATGTCCCTAATAAGGAAGAAAATAGTAGTTTCAAAACCTTTGGCAGAATGTTTCTGTGGGTAGATGAGTCTGACTGCCTGATACAATAAAAGCTTCCTTTTGATGCCTTGCATAAGGAAAGGGAAGCACAGCTGGAGCTCAGGCCAAACTTCCTGCCTTGCTCAAAGTTTCCAAAAAAAAAAAAAAAATCCGCATCGGCAGCATCCTGTTGAGTAGCGGAGGGAAGAGCAGCTGCAGCTCAGAGAAAAGTCAGTCACAAGTTGGGTTTTTTTCATCTCTATTCTTAGCATATCTCCAAATGCCTGGGTACAGCTCATGCCAGGTATAACTGCGTGGGAGCTTTGGGTAGCTGCAAGACAGCTGAAGTTCCCACCTTGCCATTCCCTGCTCCACTGGTTGTGCTGACAGAGCGGTTTGTGGGGCTGTGCTGTGTGCTGGTTCGCTGCTGGGATCCTCCTCAAAAATACCTCCCTGTCATCTCCCAAACATATGTTGACTTTTCAGGTCCACTTAAAGTAGTTGGGTGGAGATGCCTGGTTAAGGAAGATCATTCCCCACTGTCAGGTCAGCACGGCCAGAGAGCTGTGCTTCCCTCAGTGAAAACACTGTCTCTTCTGTCATCAGATTTCACTTCTAGGTTGTGAATTAAACTGTAACGTGATCTCCAGCGGTCAGAAAATTGGCCCTTAGGATGACAACTTATATTCTTAAGTCTTTTAATTAAATGACCGAGGCTTTCCTCAATTTCTGTGCCAAAATAGCATTGCCGCGAGCTGAGCCTTGCACTGGAGCGTGTGTCGCTGCCAGGGTGTCTCTTGGGGACAGGGACTGTGCTTTGTCCTGGATTCCCATTTGTGCTCCATTACAGCAAAACGTGTCCCTTGAACCTAAAGCAATAACCTCTGGAAAATGTACGTAGGGAATCTTAAGAGGGAAAGCCCAGCCTCTCTGGGGAAATATGTGATTTTTTTTTCAGTTACTGATTTAAATTTAACAAAACCCAAATCCGGAGCGTATCATCCAGGGTTAAAAAAAAAAATATGGTCATGGCAACTTTGTAGCTGAATCAACAGGCAAACATAAAACTAGCTAGCAGATGACAGCCAAGGGTTTGCTTTTCCTGAACTTTATCTCCCAGGCTGTATTTCTCCAAAGCCAAGTCAAGCATCCACATGCCCTTTGGCACTTCAACTTATGGCTTAAATTCCTCCCGAGCCAGAGCTTGGTGCTGCGGCGTTTTGGCTCACATGGAAACCAGGATTGGGTCTGTAGCACGCAGCCAGTGATTGACTTTCTTTCACTTAATTTGTTCTTGAGTTGTCATGGGTTGGCTCCAAGTGGAGCTGAGCCCAGACCTCCTTGGAATAGCGGTGGACCGCGGGGATGGTGTAGGAGGAAAGAGGATGGGGAGGGGTGCACTGGGGACGGGGGTTAAAGCCTTGCTGGGATAGAGTAACAGTAACTGTACTGCAGGCTGGTGGCTGCAAACTCCCCTTCTCTAATTCTTCTCCTTCCTCTTGCCTTACAGAGAAGAGAAAATGACAGCTGCCCGAATTAGAAAATGCCACAAGTGTGGGACTGGCCTAATTAAATCGGAGGGTTGCAACCGCATGTCCTGCCGTTGTGGTGCTCAGATGTGCTACCTCTGCCGGGCTGCCATTAACGGGTACGACCACTTCTGCCAACACCCCCGCTCGCCCGGGGCTCCCTGCCAGGACTGTGCAAAGTGCTCTCTCTGGACAGATCCCACAGTAAGTAACGAAGGACTTTTGTGAATGATTCCACACCCTGATTTCAATTACTGTTTGATGGCAGTGTGTTGAAATACATGCCTTCCACCAGAGGAAAACGGCTGGGTTTAGACAGCACAGCTTTTTTCCTTTCCCAAGGCAGCTAAAAAACACACTGGAAGCCTACATCAGCACAGAGTCACATCTGACCGCAACTTGGAAGGAACTGGTGTTGCTTTAGGGAAAAACAGCTCCTGTTAGACGAAGACTTTGGCTGGAAGCGCTCTGAGCGTTGTGGGGAGCGGGGTTTGTGGAAGGAGCTGGTGGGGAGCGTGTGCTGGCACCAGGCACGGTAGCAGGCACTGGGATTACTGGGACTTGTTCCTAATTTTGCAGCTGAGATGCTCTTCGGTACAGCTTTGCATCTGGGAGCAAGGGGAGTTGTGTCTTTTTGGTGCCCAGATCATCCTGCTGCTGGCTCTGCAAGTCCCTTCGCAGAGGTGGATGGACCCACCAGGAAAACTGCCTGCAAGGCCACGGACCCGAGTTGTAGTTGGGTTTGTTCTCACAGCTGTTGTCAACAGCTGCAAAGGGGGAACTGAAGTATGGGCTGAGCTGTAAGGGAAGCTGTAGTAACTTAATACAGCTTGTAGCTGTGACGGGCATGGGAAAACTTAGTGCAGCATCTCTGTAAATAGAGGTCTTCAATACCAGAAATCCAGAAGGAGTGTACGTAGGAGCAGGAGTTGAATTTCCTGATTTCAGCAAAGCAGTAGAGCAAACATGAACCTGGATCTGCCTTCCCAGGGCTTGTCTGAGCTTCGTTCTTCGTTTGTCCCAACACTTCTTTGTCTCAGGCTGCTGCAGCTTGCCAGACGGTTACTGGCCTCTCTTTCTGCAGGGGATGTGCACAATCCTGCGCTTGCACAGAGCCAAGGAAAAGCCACTCTAAATCTCCTTTTCCTACCTTCAGGCTCTTGGGGATCTCCCAGCAGTGTCCCAACTAGTGTAAACTTCCTTAGTCCTCTGCTCGCCTGCCTTTATTCCCTGCCTTATCCTATCACTGCGAGGTGTTAAATTAAACACAGACACCTCCTAGGCACCCCTGTAGCATTTCCAACACCTGGTTATTCGCTGTCTGGATTCCTGTCCCACTCCTCCCTGTTTTGCACCAGGATGTGATTCAGGGTTCGTCAGCGCTGCTGTCCTTTGTTCCTGTAAGGCTGCTAATTGTGCTGGGTGATGGCGTTTGTTCAGAGCCAGAGAAAACATGAGGCCTCTCAAAAAGCTCATACTGTACTTAAAAATAAATAAATAAATAAACAGCACAAAGAGGGCACTGTCACCAGGCCCTTTCCAGCTCTCTAATTAACCAATGTTGTGGCAAAGAAAAATTTCCCACCGTCAGCAAAGAGCTGGCACTGCCTGCTCTTTTGTTTTGTGTTACGGGTTTTTTTTCCTTTGGATGACAGAGCACTGGTGGGCTGAGGAGGTGAAGTTGGGTAACTGTCCTTGCTGTGGTGCAAAGAATAATGTGAAACTCAACTGTTGGCTTCTAGGGCTGGAACGACAGAAACCTGTGTGCATTGTCCCCCTTCGTAAGGGGCTTAGTGACACTAACCCAGTCCCACCTGGGTGATCTGTGCTCTCATATGGGCCATGTAAACAGGAGTTAATGTGGTAGACGTGAAGAGGGGGAACGAATTTGAACCTTGACATGGAGTTACGAAAGAGCAAAAGGCCATTGTTTCAGTAGTGTCTTGTCCTTTGTGAGGGAAAATGGCTGTCCAAGGGATTACCCCATCCCAGCTCTGCTGGCTGCTGCACTGGCATCTTCCTGTGCCTTTCTCAACTCTGCTGTTTTCTCTTTTGGTTCAATGTCTTCTATTCTGTTGAAGTCAGTAGACAGCTGATGCTGTACATATAGGAGGAGAGTATCTGTTGTGGGCTTGCAAATGTTTGCAGCCATACTCTGCCTGTGTGCAAGTACAGAGAAGACAAGACTGGGTCATCTTATCACCTGTGAAATTTGTAGCCCATTGCTTAGGAGCTGCCACTCCTTTTCCTGAATTAGGCCCGGTTGCAAAATGGAGAGGGCACACGCGTGGCACCAAAGCCTGGCTTCTAGAGGGTGACAGGATGCTTTTGTTCTGACTTCTGATATGCTTATGTACAGCCTTAACCTAGAACTGTCTTCAGCAGACCAGTGGCATGATCACAGTACCATGATCTTGTCCATTTGCATTTCACAGATGTAGACTTCAGCTTTGACATTCCTGGATTTCATACTTTTGTGAAGGATCTGTGCTGGGTCTAACTCCCCGTTATTTACAGCAAAATTCAGGTTTTTTTTAAATGGGGATCCTTGGTTCTTTTCCAGATGTTTAATGTTTTCTGAGTCTGAAATGATTCTTGCAAAAGTATAAGTAAACCTATTCGTTAGCTTGGGTTAAAAACAAATTCAAGACAGTCCTCTAGGAACTGCAGCATCTGTTAGTCTTTGTCTCAAATGATCTTGAGAGAGTAAAACAGACGCTTCAAAATTTCCCATAATAAAAGGTTAGTTAATCTTCCCTATACTGTAATCAGACTGAAGTCTAATTTTAAAATATTGGTGCAACATTTGCTGGCTCAGAGACAAGCTGCAATCGAGCTGTGGTCAGCAGCTTCCAGGGTAGCAGGCGGTAATCGCTTAATCGCTGCATTTCCTCCAGAGCTAATCGGTGCCCTGGGCCCCTGTAGGATACAGACGTGTGCCAGGAGCTCTTCTCAGTAAGCTGCTTGGCCAAAAGTCCTCGTGTGCCTGTTCTGCAGCCGGCGCTGGCTTTGGCTCCGCTCGCTGAGACGTTGCTGGCTGCAGGAGGAGCTGATGCAATATTGCCAGAGACAAAGCTGTGGATGGAGCAGTGAGAACTGGCTCTGCAAACAGCAGGCTCTGGGACTTGGGGGCTGTGTTTTCCCTGATTTCTAAATATCCGTAGCAAACTTAAGGCTGATGTATGCGTTTTAGCCGGTTGGTACAAATCCTGTGGTGCGATTTGACTAATGCAGTCTGACTGTTTTGGTAAACCAGGTTCTGCTCTCATATGTATTATTTTTAATTTAATACTCATCTCTGGACTATCAATAATATTGCATAGCAGTTTTTTTGACTTTAAAGTTTAAGATGTTTTCAGTAAACTCTTAAAACACTCCCAAAGGCCCATCATTAAAGTTCAAAGCAGAACTCTAATCATGATAAGGTGTTTGCAATTATCCTTCTTTCTAGCATTATAAGAAGAAGATGTTGAGCCAAAAACTGTGTAAAACTTCAAATGCATGAAGGACATGCATGAAGTACACAGCACTGCCTTTAGGATTTGGAGGGAGGGGAAGCACCCCGAAATTTAGGGTGTGTTGGTTGGCTGGGGTTTTTTTTAACATGCTATAAAATGCCTTAATCATAAGCATACGGTTAATCCGCAGCATTCACAGAAAGCCATCAATATGGAATGCCTGTTGCTAAAATAACTCTGCATTTCTTAAAACGCCAGCGTGTGCTTCATCCCCGTCCTGGCCCCCCTTTTCCTGCAGCACTGCGGATGCCCTGTTCCAGTTACAACACAGCTTTTATCCCCTGCTTCCTGCTGCATGGAGGAACACGCCGGAGACAGCCGATGCCTGTTCTTGCTCAGGCTCTCCGCAGCTGATCTGGGAATGATTTGAAACAAAACCCCTTAGTCCTTTGGAAGCCTCTGTCGTGAAAAATCATTTCAAGTTTATTAGTAACGGCTGCGGCCACACATACGTGGAAAAAGAAAGCAGTAAAAAGCCAGAAAGGGGGAGGCAGTGGTGATGAAGGCACTTTCTAAAGACAGGGGAGGGGTTGCACAGCCCAGAAATAGTTACCAGGTCTCTTGTTTTCCCTCTTTCAGGAGGCGGGCAGCCGCTTTCCCATGACACTTAATAATTAAAGATAACGAGAGGCGCAGTAGATAAAAACGGAGCTTTCAAAAGCTCCAGGGATGGCACTTTTGTTCTGGGCAGAGGAGGTGTGACTTGCGGAGCTTTTATCTCCTTTGCTGCTGTATTTTCTTGTTCCTGATGGGCTGTTTGTTTCTCCATCAGCAATTTCTGCGTGAGTGCAGGGCCCTGCGTGGATGCTGGACGTGGTTTCTCTATACCAGCCTTGCTGAAACGGGCCTCCCTGCCATGAAAAGGTGCCTTGCTTAGCAACCCAGCCCCGCTCTTTAGTTAATCCATCCCCAGACCCGAGCCATCCTTTCTGCTGTGATTGGCTCTGTGCGCGCTGCATTCCCTGGATTCAGTGGCAGAGGGCTGAAAGGAAAAGCCTCCTCCATGACGAGATCCTTTCACAGGTGGGGGATCACAAGGGCAGGCGCTGTTTGTCCATGGACAAACATTGGTTTTGGTTTTTTTTTTGGCCACAGGATTGAGGATGGTTCCTACAAAGATTATCCTGCTCTGAGGTTTGGGGCAGAGCTCAGTCCTGGTTTGCCACTTAAAAATGCAGCTGCTGTTAATAACGGTTGCTTTCTGCAGTGTTTGCAGATAAGAAGAGTGAATACATCTCATAGATCCTTTGCATTTTTCCTTTGGCCACCTCCCTTCTCCCGTGATGCAATGGAGCATGGGGAAAGGCCGTGCTATAGCATTGCCCTGCATTTTTCTTTCTCGGGAGGAGAGCCAAGTTACATCCCTGCTCAAAAAACATGTGGGCTGGCCTGTAGTGAAACCCCCCCCAGGGTTTGGGGGGTAGCTTTTTTGATTTTTACTTTTTTTTCTTTTTTTTTTCCTGTAGGCAAGGCAGCTGACAGGAAGATGACTGTTAACTTGACAAGATAAAGCCCTTCAATCCATACGGCCTGTGAACAGGCTATTAAAATTATAATCTAATCCTTTATTAAGGGACTTGAACCCGCTCAGGAAAATGGACACAAGAGGCTTTTGAAATTGTACTGCAGCCTCCACCCCATGTGACATTAAATGGTTTCTTACCACAACAGCCAGCCATAAGTGTGCTAATGAAACTTCATTTTTTGTGGGGATGCTTTACCCCTAGATGAATCTGTCATCTCCCTCCAATTAACTGTGGAATCAAAAAAACAGCTTCTGCTTCTCAAAGAATTAGCAGAGTTTTGCAAAAATCACATTGCACATGGTGCATATTTACAGGACTGAGACTTGTTTTTTAATTCTGACCTGTGCTGGTGCAATATGTAACAGCTGTAACCTGTGGCATCAGCTTTCCTTCACAAATATCCTGAAATTGTATTGCTGTACACAGATCATCAATTTTTTTGTTCCACCTGGGACATGGATCTTGCCTAAATACTGCAGGTATTGAACTGTGCTGTGTATTCATCACTTGCCAGGTTAATGTCTGCTTCTCAAGTAGGAAGGTGCCTATTGTGCCGTGTGTTTTTTTTTTTTCTTTCTGTATTAATAGATACCAGTTTTTCAGAAACACTGCAAAAAAATTCTAAACTAAGGTTTGGTATGTAGGATTAAGTGCAAATACTTCTCAACCTTCCAATGTGAGAATATGCTTTTATCAACAGAGAAACAACAAAGCTGATAACTTCAGTTCTTGGAGATGTGGTTTGATATGCCTCTGCTGTGATTTGCAGTTGCAGAACTAGTCAGGAACACGTCGTCCCAATCCAGGTCTGTTCTTGGCGGGTTTTTTTGTATTCAGGGTGTGCTGTGATGTTTGCCTCCCTCCTGAAGACCAAGAGGGGATGGGCTTGTGTAAGGATCTCTGGCTGCTTCATCTGAGGTGATGTGGTTTATGTTGTCCTTGAGAGACAGACGTCATTTTGGAGATCTGGCAGATGGGGTTTGCTGTTATGCTTTTCCCCAGCCCTCTGGGAGCTGCAGTAATTGAAGCCAGCATCACCTTGCATGCTTGCAGCTGGCCCGCCAGCCCCAGGGGCAGATGGCTTTGTCCATCCCTCATTAGTGTGGAGGTCAGCTGCAGTTGAAACTAGGAGGGTCGAGTAGTGCTCACTGCAAGAGGATCTTGGAAAATTGCTTTGTTGATGTGTCCCGTTCACCAGACTTCTGCGGGACTGACTGGTATCAACAGTGGGGTTTGCAGGAGCTGCAGCACCACGCTGGGGGGGTGTCAGGACAATAGTGTCCCTGGAGAGCACTGTTTCAGAGGGTTAATCCCAGACTTTAAGTATTATAAAACCTTTTTTTACGTTAGAAGGGACTTTGCGTCTTTCTAGGCTTTAAGGTGAGGTTTATGCCTTTTTGTGAGGGAAGGAGATAGGGTGATCTTGTTTAGTTACTTGTCAGATAACTAAAAAAAACCCTTTGGGTGCATCTTTTCCAGTAAGTGGCAATAAGATGGGAGAGGTGGCTATCTCCATTTTCAACAGCTTTGCAAAAATTATTCTGAAAAGTATTGAAATCTTGAAGCTTTGGGGCCACCCTTTGAGAGTGCTGCTTGGGCAGTGAAGGAGGTTTGGTGGCCTGTTGTGGATCATGCTCAGGTGATTTTCCAGCCAGGGAATGCTGCAATCTGATACTTGGGGGATAATTAGAAGTCCTGTATACGCTCATTCTTCGGCAGTTTTTATGGAGATAGATAGACTGTAATTAACAGTCCATGGAAGCAGCCTGCTTGGGAAAAAAAAAAATTGTGTCCTGGAAAGTCTTAATTTTAACCATTGACTCACAGAATAATAAAAGGGAGGGAAGTATTGAGTTTGGTGGCTTTCTGCAGATTAAGATAACTTCAGTCTCCCAGGGAAACTTTATCTGGTGGCGAGAGGAGGGGACATTTTAGCAAGGCTCCCAGGCGTTGCTGCTTGACATGTGCAGGACCATAAGATTGGAACAGGGAAGCTGGCTAGACTTAATTTCAACGTAGCTGCACACATGGAGTGTATTTCAAATTTAGTCCCAGAGCACTCTTCAAAATAGAGGATATTTTCCACATTAAGAGTGTTCACGAAGAAATTTATGGGGTTTGGCAGTACTGAAATTAGGATGAATAAAATGAAGCAGAGTCTTGCATATTGTGGGGTACGTGGGGCTTGGGGCTTCCCTCTGGCTCCACCGCTAGCGCTTGCTGAAGGAAACCAAATCCTCCTTCATACACAGGTAGACCCAGAGTGCCCGATGCAGGTGTCGTGTGTCATCCAGCAGCTCCTGTTCTTGGCCTTCTTCCCTAATAACCAACATCAAGAGTACAAACGCTGTCCAGGAGGCTTAGCTATGCTCATTTGTTTTCTGAAAGTGCCAGGTAGTGTTTCATCCCAACAGACACGAGGCAGCAGCAGATGCAACCCTGCAGAGACCAGGAGGACCTCTGTGGCCATTGCTGCACATATGGCCAGCAGAAGCATCTGCTGCCTTGCACTAAAAGGGAGTTGTCTCTTTAGTGGTTTGGTGTAATCTTTATTACCCTGATAACTGTTTCATGCTGTGGTGTGATGAAGAAACTAATTTTTCACAGCCATTCTTGGAAGTGGACAACTGATGCTAGAGCATGATTTGGGGTGATTCTCTGGTTTCATGCCAACACGAGCACGGCCGGCGTAAAGCCTGAGTGAGAGCTGCCTGGACCCTATGGGCTGTCAATGCCTCTGGCCATCCCTCCAGACAAGCCTCTCCTAGCTTGCATGGTCTTCTTCCAGGACTTTGTTCACCGTGCTCCCTTGATCTAATAAACATTGGTGTAAATGCCATCTCTCTAGCTGCCTGCAGCCACCTGAGGCTTCACAGCATCGTTTGGTCTCACTGCAGCTCCTCTGAGTTGAGAAAACTGAAGATGAGAGGCAGAAGGACACTTTCAATTTCTGGCTTGTCCGTGCATTCTTGTTGAGCAGCGGGTCTGAATATTCTTGCTATAACCTCTAGATAGACATTAAAGAAATGTATTGTGAATTATGCCCTCCTCAGTTACAGATAAGATCTAAATGGCCTTGTCACAGCACCGTTTAGTTACTAGAGCCAGGATTTAAGTTGTGTTAATTCCAGCTGTTGCGCCAAAAACTCTAGAAGTGCTAGCATAATGTAAATATTTAATAGACTATTGCCATTTAAAAGATTAACAGCTCTCCAGCAACTCTTCAGATGGGCGGAGCTGCGTTGCAGTTCTCTGGTTTCCATCAAGGCAGTGAGTTTTAGCACTGATCTCCCTGGAAAGCTGACCTGAACTTCTTAGTCATACTCTGTGGAGTAAGCTTGGCTCTGTGCAGGTTACTCATCCCGCAGTCCCCCGCTGCAGCCTTGCCTCTGAGTAAACCTAGGTCAGCCCCAAATGAGGACAATTCAGCCAGATTTACCTTTTTAATCCCATGCAAACATGCTGAAAAGAAAAGCATCATTGAGGGAATAGAAAGTTGCTGCAGCAGGGCTTAACCCTCTGATTCTTGGTACTCCTGTGATTTCTAGGAAGATGACGAGAAGATAATCCAGGAGATTCAGAAAGAGGCTGAAGAGGAGCAAAGGAAGAAAAATGGAGGTAAGTCATAGTCTGTACCTGCGCTTTGAGATCAGACTGAGGACCACAGGAGAGCATAGGGTTCCCATCTGCTGACAAGTCTCTGGATCTTCCTTGGACTCTTCCCACCTCCTGGCTGCTCCATGCATTGCTGTGCTGCACCAGGCATTGCCCAAATCTTGCTCTGGAGTGCAAGCCATCACCCTGTTCCTCCTGTGAACAGCTCTAGGTTTAAAGTACTGTTGCCTGCAGGCCTTTGCTGGGACTGTGAGGAGGCACAAGGCTCCTGTCCAGCTCTCACTTGGTGCTGGGTGTCTTGTATGCACAGACCTGTCTCCTCTCAGCTTGGTAAAGCAGCTGAAGGGCAGAATAACCTCTGTGCTCTGTGGTGGGTAGCCCAAGGACATGCAAGGGGCTGCCCCACATCCCTGCAAAAGGAGATCTTCCCCCTTTGTGGTGTTGTGTTGTTGAAAAGAACCAACATGGAAAGCTCGTGCTGTGCTCCGCGGTGCCTGGAGTGTGGAAGGGACGAGCAGTGGTGCTGCAGAGAGCATGCTTGAGGAATGTGCTGGGGTCAGAGGACACTGACTGCAGGTGTAAGACTGGACCAAGCTTGGTTAGTCTTTGTTTGTGGAGCGACTGGGTTTTTTTCTCTCCTCCCTCTGCAGAGAACAGCTTCAAGCGGATTGGTCCTCCTGCAGAAAAGCCCATGGAGAAAATCCAGAGAATTGAAGTCATCCCCAGACCCGTTCCTCAGAACCTCCATCAACCCCGGATGCCCCCTTACCCCTTCGTTCACCCTCCCTTCCCGCTCCCTCCTGTCCGTCCCATGTACAATAACATCCCCCTCAACATTGGCCCCATCCCTGCGCCCTACGTCCCCCCGTTACCTAACATGAGGGTGAACTATGACTTTCCCCAGATCAACGTCCAGCTGGAGCACAACTTGCCTATGCACTTTGGCCCTCAGCCTCGACACCGGTTCTGACCTGGTTCAAATGGCACTTGGTGTAGAGTCAGTGCAGGGCAAAGCCACCCCAGTAACATCACCCCCCTTCCTCCTCCAGCTCCTCTCAGTGTAACCAGCTGGAAGGGAACCTGCTCTGATTCATGTGTACCTGCACCACAGCCCTCTCTAGAGCTTCTCTGAAACTTTGCAATCAAACATTTCAGTCTGTGTGGCAACAGGACTTGGTGCTGCATTTTCAAGGGGTTTCTCCCTGTGTTGGGCATCCAGATATTTTGATTTGACAAAGCCTACTCAGGCAGCTGTTGAGAGGGAAAGTGAGACTTGACAGCAGAGATACAGCCTTTCCTCGGGGACTTTCCAAAAATCGAACTTTTCTGCTGTCCAGAGCAGCTGCTGCACAGTCAAGTGAATCTTGGGGGAAGGGGGGAGAGATCTGGCATCTGAATTAAGACCTTCAGGAACAAGATAACAGGAGTTGGCTGCCCTGGCCTTCTGCCTGCAGAGAGGCACAAGGCTGGACTTCCCATGTTCTCCAGCATCCCTGTAGCCTGCTGCACCTCCCAGCAGAAATAAATTGTTCAAAACCAAGTCAGTCTACTGTTCATCGCATTTCTCGCTCTGCGAGTGAGGGGATGCAGCAGCTGTCTTGTTGCTGAGGTCTCGGTGGGAAGCTCAGAGCCATGTTGTGTCTCAGGGCTTTAGCAAGTAGCAGAAGACTCAGGCACCCTAATCTTTGGCTGAACTGAACTTGTCCCCTTTGAAGGGCTCAAGTTGTTGTTTTTTTCCCCACAGAGTTGGGTGCCTTTTGGCTTCCAAAACATGGCCTTTGCTTCGCTGTTCACATCTGGCATCCCAAATCTCCCCCTGGTTCTGGCAGCAGTCTTCAAACAGCTGGTAGAAGCGCCCAGTGCCTAAGCTGTGCCCCTCATTGCAAAAAGGGCTTGGGCGAATACCCAGTTAGATGCATAGACAGTGGTGTGTGATGTGTGCTGTGGCAGAGAAATTAGGAACTACCCCTGTGGTCATGCCTGCAGGTGATGGTGACGGGGGAGCCCCCTTAGCCAAACCCCCTGCAACCCAGCGGGCCACTGAAGCTGCCTGCTGCAGGAAGCTGGCTGCTTCCACGGTGCTTCATAACTTCTGAAAATGTCTGTTTCAGCTCAATTGGCTTCAGAAAAGCATGTTAAAAGGCAAACACGAGTATTGCTGGGCCGAGGAAGTGAGGGTTTAGGAAAAGCAAAACTTCCTTGTAAGAAGCAGAGGGTGTAGTTGCTGGGCTGCTGGAGGAGTGCTGGCACAAAGCCCTTTCCCCACAGCCCTTGGCTGTACTGTCTGTGTACAGGCCCCCTTTAGAAAAGAAAATGGAGTGGGGAAAAAAAAACCTTCCAGAGATGCTGGGCTAACTTTTAGGAGCCCAGTTGTTCCCTGAGTGGTTTGGTCTGGGCCACATCCTGCTCCTTCCTGCTGGGAACCCGCTGGGTGCATTTCCCCTCCTGTTATTCCCCCTGGAATTTGAGTGTCTATGTGTCTTTTGGTTTTATTTGTTTTTCAGGTAAAAATCCCTGCCTCCACCTCACAGCTTTTGCCAAGCCCTTGCTTGCAGCTCCCTCTAACTGCCCCCAGCACAGCATCTCCACGGGCCTGCAGCGCGCGCTGGGCTCTTGGTGGGGCGCTGCTGGAGAGAGGCAGCCTCCACCACGGCCCAGGACAGCGTCTGGAGACTGGGGTCCCCAGGAGGGTCTCCCAGAGGGGACATCCGTGCTTTTTGGAGCTGAGTCAGCAATTTCTCCCCTCCTGGGCATTGCCTGTGGATTGACCGTATCCAGCTCCTCAGTGCTGTGCTCTCTAGCATTAATAACCAAGTGGTATTCCCTTGCTGCTACCATTTGCTTTTTTAATTTTCATTTATTTCTGGAAGTAGCGTGGGGGCTGCAGGAGCTTATCGCTTGCTACCTGGCTGGGTTTGAGCCGGGTTTAAATCCTGCCTTGCTCCAGGTTATTCCTGCAGTAGCCAGGAGCAGTGTCCCAATGAGTCTGGGAAGGGCTGTGTTCACAGCGTCGGCGGGGGGGCAAGGAAACGGGCCCTGGTCAGCAGAAGCACGTGTGGCTGCTGCTTACAGAAAGAGAATCCTGGGGTTTTCATAGACAAGATCTTGTGGGCTCAAGGGCAGCCTTGGATGAGCCCTCCAGGCTCTCTAAAGCACGTGCCTTTCTCCGTCAGGGTGGTCGTGGTTGTCCCCCAGCACCTGCCTGTGTGAAGGGGGGGTCGGGCAGCCGGGGCATAGCTCAGCTGCTGAGCTGGTGCCTCAAACTATGAAGGAGACACGGTGTGTCGCACAGCGCTACGTGCCTGGGAGCTCTAATCCCAGCTTTTGGTGCGTGTCTGGAGACGTGCAGGTGCTGAGAACTGAGCTGTGGCAGAGGGAAGTGAGGAGGGGGATGGAGAAGCGCCGGGCAGAGCTGGCGAGGGGAGGTTGGTGTCTATGGTCTGTCGTGTTGGGGGTGTGAGTGTCTTCTGCTGCCGTGGTGCAGCGGTCACGGTCCGGGAGGAGCCCGGTAGAGGCAGAGGGAGAGGGGACCGCTGTCTGCATGTCCTCTGTGAAGCCATGGGCTTATTTGTGTCTGAGAGAAATCGGTGCTTGTGCTGTGGTGGGGAGGAGGTCTGTGATGGGCTGAGCTCCTTCCTCCACCGAGCCGTGGGGCGATGCTGAGCTCCCAGCGCTGCTGCTCTCCCTGAAGAAACACCCATTTCACCAAAAATTACTCCACAGCCAAGCCTGTAGCTGCTCCTCCCCTCTAACCCAAGAGACCTCGAGTTGTGGTTGCTGATAGTGTTTGCATCTGCATTCATATATTTTAACTGTGTTGATTTATTTAAAAAAAAAACCCAAACCTTAGTGCTCAGCCATCAGAGCCATCCATGGGTCTTTAACCCATTTTCCCATTTTTCCTCCTGCTCTGCCGTCCTTGAAACCATTCGTCCTTTAAAAGGCAACAGGGAGGTTGCTGTGCCCAGGCTGATCCCAGAACAGGTACTTCTTAAGGTTAATTGCAGTGTTCCATTTTACTTGCCTTAAAGGTGGAGAGAGAAACTTAGTATTTGCACTTAGCAAAACATTATATTAAAATAAAGAAACCCTGTAAAGATGTGCATGTTCTGCAACTTTGTATAACAATAGCTGAAAATAAATAGGTGGTTTATTAAAAAACAAACAAAAAAAAACACCCCAAAAATATTTTTCTTTACCTTCTGGTAGTAAACTGTTCTAATATTCTGTGTGTAAAAAGTTCCTGTATTATATTGTAATTTGGATTTTTGTAAATAAATTTTGTTCACTCTGGCTTTTACCTCTGTGCTTTAGTTACAGCCAAAACATCATCCTTCCCTCCCCACGGGCTTGGGGCTGGGGTTCAGTGCAGGCAGTGGGAGTGAGTGGGCAGGGCTGTTTTGCCAGATCTCAGCCTGTGCATTTGAAAACTCTGCCAGTTGCAAGGCAAAGCCCATTTGACCCTCCCGGAAAAGCTTAATATGTTCCATATGCTGCCGAGGAAAAACTGGATGGGATAGAAAATGGTTTCCAGTCGTTCCTTTAAATGGAAACCAGGATGTGTGCATCGTGGGGGGAAAGGCTGGAGGGAGGCGGGAGTGATGGTAAATGCAGAATCCAGTCTTAAAAGCGAAAGGAAACGTGAGTTGGCAACTGGGGGAGAGGGGAAGGACGAGGGTCCTCCCTGCCATGGTTCAGCGGCTCCTGAGCTGCTGCCCTGCAAACCCCCACCCTGCCTCCTCCCCAGGCTGGGTGTCGTGGACGGGTGTCACAGCTGGGTGTCACAACCCGGTTTGCTCGTGCCCAGGCAGCTGTGACTGTGGGGGGTGAGTGTAAGCGCGTGGCCATCGGAGCTGCTCAGCATTTCCTGCGCAGCCTAAATTTCGCCCTATGGTCAGGAATGGACATCCTGCCTGCCTTCCTCCGGCCCTTGCTGTGGTGCTTAAACCCATGTCGGAAGTTGAAATTTCCCCCCGGGATGAACATTTGGGGGTGGAGTCAGGCGGCCCCCTCCCTTTCCCAAACCTTACTTCTACTGAACAAGCTTTAGCTTTTAAAAGCCTGCTGGTGACATGCAGGTGCTGAGACGGGCCCCCCCAACCCCTCCATAACGCATGTGCTGCACCCCGTCTTCATCAACTGAGGTTGGCCCCATCATCAAACTGGGTTGAGTTTTGCCTAGTTTTGGCTGTCTTGGGAGATGTGGGGGCCCATCCTGGACACCCCAGCGCCTCTAGCCGTACGCAATGTTTTCGCCTGGCCTGGACTGCAGCCACTGGGCTTCCCACCTTCTTCCCATCTTTAGGGATTTTTTTCTCCACTTCTCCATATCACTGAGCAGAGGAGGAGGGGACTTGGTGCCGACCCCACCATGCCACGCACCCAAAAGCAGCATCCCATTGCTTGTCCCTCGCAGCAGGTACCTCCCCCGCAGGGCCATTGTGTGGGGGAGAAAAAGCAACTCCTCCGCAGCCAGCGCTGCCAGACTGAATAGGGGCACGGCTTTGCTCCCGGCTGCGAGAGCAGGAGGAGCTGGTTTGCAGGAGAGGTGTTTTGCTGGTGCAGCTCCCTGACCCATGCACATCCTCAGTGATTCCCATGGGCTCGGTGGCTTAGAGCCACTTTGAGCATCTCGAGAGGTGACCCAGCCTCCAACCAGCTTTGGCTTTGAACCTCCTTGGTGGAGACGAGTCTGTTGGTCACCATTCCCTTCCCACCAATTCATCTGAGCCCTCTACAGCCAACTTAAGTTTTGTGAAACAATTTTTCCCCCAAAGGCTCCATCACTCCAAATGCTCCACGCTCAGATTCGTTCCTCTCGCTAAAAGGCTGTTGCAGCCCCAGCTGTGGTTGCCCTGACAGACCACACACCACTGCTTGTATCCGAATGCAGGTTTTATTTTTTTATTCATCTTTCTCCATTTGAAGCTATTTTTTTAAGTTATACAAATGGCACTTACAAAAAAAATAATTAAAAAAAAAAACCCAAAACCCGAACAAACCCAAAACTTATATTTTCGGAGTGAGATGTTTTCAGAGAGTCACAACACCCGATAAGAGGAGACAGGAGGGATGTTGACCTAGTGTCACACAGAAGCCGGAGCAGGAGTTACATGGTTCAAACTGCGACGAGGGACGGGGAGGAGGCGACACAGGGCGGGGGCAGGGGGGGGTGAAGGCCAGCGAAAAGTGTGTGCCAAGTCACAGGGTCACGCAGGGCTTCATCAAGACACTCGGTCCTTTGAGGGGCATCGTGGTCCCCGGGCGGGCGGTGCCTGTGCGAGCGCAGGCAGCCCCTGGATGTGAGCGCAGAGCCGAGGTAGAGTCCCAGCCGGGATCCCCTGCGCCGGCGAGGGACCCCGGCCTGGAGTTGTCCCCCTGGCAGGGGACAGGTCACTCGCTGTCCCAGCTGAGAGTTTAGCACCAAGCTCCCACGGAGGGTTTGCCCTCCACATGGCTTTAAGGCTGACGAGCCCCTGCCTTGCCTCCGGCAGTAGGGACCGGCCCTGTTTTGGCACCAGCGAGCACCCTTGGTGTGGGGTAGGGAGGGGGACACCACTGCTGCCCCTCCCCAGCAAGGGCCTGCGGTGGGGGAAAAGGCTCCTCGGTGTGTTTGCAGGGAGCAAATACCAGCCCTGGGAAGGCCCCAAAGGATAAAGTGCCTTTCAACACCCTAACGAACACGTCAGCATCACCCGTTACAAACAGCGTTATACTCTAATGCAGACCTAGTACAGACAACAGCTGGTAACACAGTGCCATGGAGAGCATATATAAATAGAGACTAACAAAAATACTGTTTTGGTCTTTTTTTTTTTTTCCAGTAGGGTTGCGATGGCATGAGAGCCGAGCCCAGGTGCCCCGGGGGCTGCGGGACCGGGAGCTGCCGTCCTTGGGGGAGCCCGCAGGAACGGGCACTTCCTAATTCAGCATTAGGTGTTCAGTGATTTGTTTCACTGTTCCAGTATTTTATGAGAGAAGAAAAGAGAAAAAAAAGAAAAAAAAAAACAAAAAAAAAACACAAACAAAGGTACTGAGCAAATATCACTGTGCAAAGTTTGCTAAGGAAATTTTCTATTCTGTAAACCAAAATCTGCAGTTTATGCTTCCAGCCACCGCCCAGGGGAGGTTGCATCGGCCAAGCCAGGCTCCTGCGGGGACCAAAGCCCGTCAGTGCTGGGGATGGGCTGGATGAAGCCCCCACCTTGGCACAGGCTTGCTCTGTGTCCCCTCCACACCATCCCCCTCCCAGGCACAGCAGCAGGACCAGCCTCGGGGCAGGTGCCTGCCAAGCTGGACCCACCATCTGGGTCTACGATGCTCCTCCAGAGCCAGAAGCACAAGGAGGGGCAGAGGGAGACAAGGAGTGTGGGGCTCCATGAGATGAAAGGCTGAGGCTTTCCAGACGGGATCACCCTAAAAAATCATTTCCAGGTGCATGGGGCAGGGGGGGCGCAGGGGAGGTCAGCTTGCTGGCTCTTCTGCGGGGACATGTGCCAGCACACGCCAGCCCTGTCCCCAGGAATGCTGTGATATGTAAGGTCACCTCTTACAGCTCAGCTGGGGATGGATCCTGCCCCGAAAGCCAAGAGCAGAGAGAAGCTGCTGGGGAGGAGCCAGGAAGAGCCGCCTGAGCCCAGCACCATCGCTCTGCCCCTGCCTGGAGCAGGCGGGATGGGACAGGTGCTCCGGGGGACACTGGCAGCACAGACTGAGGCGGTGCCAGCGCTGATATGGCAGAAGTGAGCACAGAGGTGATCTTATTCCCTTTTTTTTCAGTCGAGGAGAGGAAAATGAACTACCTAAGGTGATGCTTGGGGCCAGGAGGGGGGGGGTAGGGCAGTTTCCAAGCCTAGCAAACCTGGAGGGGCGGGGGGAATAGAAACAGACCCCTCTACAAAGCTATAGGCAGGCTGCCCCATCACTTTTCCAGTTCTTACAGAGATTTATGGAGACCCACCTCCCACATAACACCCTGACTCTATGGCAGGAGGGAAGGGCAAGCCAGTCTGAAAACCCTTTTACAGAGAGAAACAAAACTCAAAAGAAAAAAAGGACGAAGGAGGGGAAAGAAAAGTTGGCAATGGGAGGTACGCTAAAGTGCATTAATATTCCCAGAGGGTGGAGGCATCAATGGTGTCGGCGGATGCCTTGAGGACCCCGGCATGGTCACCCTTCAGGTATTTGCCATTGATTTTGATAGCCACTTTGTTATAGTCGCAGAACTCAAAAAAGAAGTCCACAGGGGTGTCGCTGCTGCTGGTGACGGACGACTCACTCCCCACCATCCAGTACTTCCCAGTGGCATCTGCAGGCAGAGGGAGAGGGGGACAAGGTGGCCCTGTGAGCCACCATGGGGACCCCAATGGCCATCACCCCCCTGGCCCACACCCATTCCCAGGAACTCACCCTTGATGTTGTAGGCCCCATCGTTGAACTCCAGCTGGAAGACGTCGTAGGATGAGCGGTTGGAGTCCAGGGTGCCGGTCACCTTCCGGCACCCAATAAAGCCGTGCTCGCCGCGGAGGACGATGATGGGCCTGTTGATCAGCTTCATCACAAAATGCTCTGTCTCACCTGCACGGCAGGGGAGAGGGGCTGTGAGAGCGGCCTGGGGAGGGCAGTGCACAGCCTGGCAGGCAGCAGCGAGGAGAGTGGGCTGTATCCCCCACCCATTTCTCACCTACCCCATCTGTCCCCCCATCTCACAGCACGTGAAACCATCATTAAGAAAACTTATTGCCTGCATCCCTGACCATCACTTGGAAGAGGAGCCTGGCTGGGGAAGGGGAAGACACTTTGCTCGTCCTCTGCTGCCCCAGCGTGGGGCAGGGGTCCCTAAGGGGGTCCCTTACCAGCTGTCTCCATGGAGGCTGCCAGCTGCCCGTTCTTCTTTGCCGTCACGTACTTGCCGTTGGCAGCTTTCAGGGTGATGCGCTTGTCACACCACTCGATGTCGAAATAGCAGCTCGCGTTCCTGCGGGGGCAGAGAGGGTGGTCAGTGGGATGCAACGGACGGAGACCCTGCCAGTGCCACCCCGCTGGCTCGGAAAGGGCCACGGCTGGCTCAGGAGGCCTCAATTTGATGCAGTTTTGAGGGATGAGCCCCACGGCGGTGGCCATCCCGATGGGAAGCCCTCGCCCTGCAGGCAGGAGGCAGGCAGCCAGCCAAATGCAGTTTTGGGGTTTCCGCCCGGCTCTCAGCAAGCGTAGGGTTGAACTGCAGGGTAAAGCATTTCGACAGCCCCAGCTGGCCGGGAAGGATTACGTGGCCCGAGGGACTTCCCGAGCATTGTGGGCGGCAAGCCCTGACCCAGCCCTGGCTCTCCAGGGAATTTGCTGCCTTCGCTTGAAAAGTGTTTTGGGGCGAGCGCCTAGGCTGAAAAATCCCCCTTGGATCCCTCTGGGAGGTCCCCAAAGCCCAGGGATGGCCCCGAGCTGCCAGGGACAGGGGACTCACTTTGTGGAGGCAGTGGACTGGATGCCCCCGTTGGAGGTGAGGGTCCAGTACTTCCCAGTGTAGGTCCTGAAGGCGCATTTCTTGGTGTCCTTGTTGATCTCCAGCTGGTAGGTCTCCTGGTCACCCTCCTCGTCTTGGTTGGCCGAGAGGTCCATCCCTACAGGGCAGAGGCAGATGGAGGTGGGGGGCGCCGAGGGGGACGACCCCAACCCACCTCCAGTGGTTCCAGGTGCAGGGGCAGCCCAGGAAACTCAACTGAGAGGGGCTCCGCTCCCCTGGGTGAGCTTTGGTGACTCCTGAATCCCTCGCACGCATCTCCCCTCTGGCATTTTCGGTTCAAATCCAGGTTTTCATTTGGCTACTCAAGCGTTAAGGCCATAAACAAGGGCTGGACTGAGCTTGTGGCAGCCATGAGCTTCAGCTCAGGACTCTCCGGCTCCATCACAATTAAACACTAAGCAAGGACCAAGTTAATATATTTCACACAGAACAGGGCTGTAGTTTTTTCCCTGAAGGTGACAGCCAGGTTATTCAATCCATTAGCAGAGGCCGCCGCACCACCTATGAATCCCCAGCTCGTGGCATGTTTAAGGACTGTGGCACCATTTTTCATCCATAAATTGTCACAGCCCATTGGGGCAGCGAGGTCTGCAGGGAGAGGAGGCTCGGGAAAACCCTGGGGCAGCCAAGCCCTTCTCTGACTCCCAAGAAAACATCGGCACCAGCCTGTCCCTCAGCTCTGCCAGCTGGGATGACCTGTCCCCACAGCAAAGGGACCAGAGACAGCATTTACCCCAGCAGCCTTGGAGGCGGATGCAGCCACCAGCCACACTCCTGGGGCTACCACTGGTCCCCCCAGGCCACATGCGCATCCACCCACAGGCACTGAGCCCAAGAAAACCTGCTTAGTCAGGGCTAGCAGGGCCAAATCCTCTCCAGAGCTCTCCCGCTTGGTGGATTTCTGCCTAAAAATACTTCTGGGATGCGAGTCACAAGTCGTAGCCTGGAGCCAAAGCAAAGTGGCCAAGCTGCCAAGGCGGGTTTTGGGCGGGAGCTGAGGCGTCATGCTCAGCCCTGCTCCTCCCTGCCTACCTACAGCTAGGACGAGTGGAGATGGGCCCCAGTACCACCAAGTGGGGCACAGGTCTGCAACCAGTGAGAGCAGCCTGGGAGGGGATTCTGATATGGACTGTGGTTTAGTGGAACCAGATGAGTTTTTCCGAGCAGAAAGCACCCGCGTCTCTCCCCTGCTGCATGGGTGCTACAGGCTCAAGTCCAACCACACACCTGGTGCTGGAAAGGATGCAAAGAGTGCGTGCAACCTTCCTGCCTAAATCTGCCTTTTCCTGGAGCCAAGAACCTGCTCGTGGGGCTGACAAATGTGTTCAGCCCCACGCACCTCCGCGGTGCATTGCCTCCCAGTCTCTTTGCTGCTGGGATTTCAAGCACTATGATTCACAGTCGCTGGGAAAGCTTCAGGGACTGCAGCTCTGCACTGGAAAGCCACCAGCAAATCCCACCAGCTGCACCCAGCGGGTGCTGACCCACCTGGGGAGGGACCATCCACCTCCACACACCAGCTATAGGCCCTGGAAATGGCGCTGTCTTCCCCCAGATCCTGCAGACACAGCTGATTCCCACTGCCCCATCTGCATCTCAAAGCAGGCACCCACAAGCCAGTGCCCCCCCCAAGGAGCAGCCTCTGCTTTGCCTCTCAGTCTCCCACCTTTCTCAAAGGGATCAGGCTTTGAAGGCTTTGCTTTGTTGGCTGTAATCTTATCTCCCACGCCCAAACTGTCCTCTCACACCACTGCCTGTTCACAGCGTCCCCTCTCCCACCCACCATCCTCCAGCACTTTCTGCAGCTCCTGACAGCCACGCAGCCACCCCGGTGCTTTGCTCCCCACGGTATTTGGGGCAGAATGGGGGGCAGAGGGGTGCTGCACAGCCACCAACCCCAGCCCCACTGGCCAAGTCCTCAGCTCACACGGTTGTCCCACACTCGGCACCTCCCAGCGCTGCTGGGGGCTGAGCTGGCGCTTGGTGGAAACATTTGGGTTTGATTTTGTACCCCACCGGGAAAGCAGCGCTGGGGCAGGCTGGTGGGCTCATGGAGGGGGACTGGGCTGCGCGAGGGGATGCTGGGGGATGTAACCCACCACCCAAGGCCGCTGGCACCCCTAAACCTGCGAGAGCTGCTGCCACAGTTTGCATGGGGGGAAGCAGGCAGCGGTTTCTGCCTCACCACGTTTCTAGGTGAGGAGCACCCTGACCTGCAGGCGATGGGGAGAGCCTGGAAGGGGGGGGATGCTTTGTGCCGCAGAGCGGGATCGGATGGGCTGGAGATGGGCCAGCACGCACCAGGAGCCTCCTGCCACCATCCCCTCTCCCCCAGAGCCCCCCACCAAAGAGCACAGCAAACCCACCAGCCCCCCAATCCCGCTGCCGTGCGATTGCCCACGCTCTGGCCGTCGTGCCAGAGGTTTGGCTCTCCCCAGTGCCCCGCAGACCCCGGCGGCAGGAGGGTCTCCCACCACCCCCTCCCCGAAAGCGGCACTGGGTTGGGTTACACCGACTCAGCAGAAAGGAATGCAACTAGGGCTGGGGCAGAAGGAGGCTTCGAAGGGCTGTAACTGAGCTGGAGCGGGGGTCACTGGAGGAAGCATGGGCTGAGAGGTGGGAGGACCATGTCGGGTCCAAGAGGTATGTCCCCGTGTCCCTGTGGCAGAGGACAGAGGCTGTCCCTCCAGCCACCCCCACCCCTGCTTACTGCAGCCCAGGGCTGTGGCAGGGAGCCGGCATCTCCCGCAGCGCCCGGCCGAGCCGCTCCCGCTGCAATCACGCTTTAATTACCGCTGGTGGTAAATTTACAGTCTGGAGCCTGCACGACTCTGCCTGACCTTGATGAAGCTGCTAATTACAGCTGGAGGCGGGAGGGGGGTGAGCACACCGCAGCAGGGCGGTGCTTCGGGAGGGGGGAGGCAATGCCTGTGCCCCCCAAAATCTCCCCGTGTGGGATGGCCTCCAGCTCCATCTGCAACGCGACTTCGCTGCAGGGGTCTTGGGGAGGATGCAGAGGTGGGAGCTGGGAGGCTGAGACCTGCATCCCCCCAGGGCTTCTTAACAGAGCCCCCCCCAAACAAAGCCCCTGGGCTCGAGGTCCCCCAAGAGTAGCCAGGGAAGGGTGATGGGGAGGAGAGCCAGCGCTGGGGCAGAAAAGAGCTTCCCAAGCCCTCAGCTGACGAGGTTCCAGCCGGCGCCAACCCTTTGCATTTGCAGGATCAATGCCCCAGCCCTCGCCAGTGGATGCACACGGAGGCCCGTGGCCATCCCCAAGCATGCACACACCTCCCGCACCTCCCAAAGAGACAAGCTTCTCCATCTAAAGAAGCAGCAGTTTGCTGTGGCTGTGCCAGCCTCCATGCCACGAGGGGCCGCAGACGCAGCGTGGGGGGCATTTATGGCATGTAGAAGACTTTCTATATTAAGTTCATGCAGAGGGTGTCCTACGAGTCATCAGGATGCTGGTGAGACCCCGTGGGATGTGCTCCACTGAAAGGAGGCCGAGAGCCTGGAAGACCATGGCCAACCATGGGACAAGCCAGCTGGAGCAGCCCCCATGCCGGGACCCACAGGGGACAGACCCACACATCAGGCAGAAGCTGCCTGCACACGGGCTCTGCTCGCTGCCTTTCTATGGCGGGGAGCTGGCAGGGCCTGCAGGGCTGCACCTTTCCCATCCTCCAACTCCCCAGAGGCCAAGAGGCTCACTTTCAAAAAAACCCACGGTTCTGCCTGGAAAAAACCCTGAGCCTGCCTCCCTCCGAGGAATGCTGGCAGCACCCTGCAGAAGCCCCCAAGCCCTCATGGACATCAGGGCAGGATTTTGGGGTGCTGCACCCGGCTCTGCCTGCACAGCTCAGGTCAGGTCTCCCTGCAGGGCTCTTGCACCCGCCATCATGCTGCAGCCACACATGTGCCCCAAGACTTGTCTTGTCCCCTCCCTGCCTTTTGGGTGGGCTTATGTTGTACCCATACTTAAATCCAAGCATGTTTTTGTTTAAAAGCAAAGCCTGGAGCACCTGGGGACCATGTAGCTCCTCTGCTGGGGGTGCAGCTCTGCAAAGGGGTCATAGGCAGGGCTATGGATTTCCTGGAAAACCCACCCCTCCGTCCCTATGGACTTCCTGTGGCTTGGTGGTATTGCCCAGTGTCAACATGCCACTTGGCATCTCTGGATGAAAACCTGTGGCTGAGCCCATGTGTCCCTGGGCATGCCCCCCACCCCGGAGCCGCAGCTCCCCACCCCACTGTGGCACTGGGGTGAACCAGGCTGGGGGGGGAATCTGGCCATGGCTGCAGCTAGCACCGATCCCCCCCAAGGCAGGACCACTGGCCCCGGAGCAGAGCTCCCCACCGCCAACCCAGCATGGCCAGGCAGGCTCCCGTCGCAGGGCTCGCTCGCCCCCCTCCCCAGACCCCCTTTTCCCGAAATGCCTCGCTTCCCAGCCGGCCCATCCTCTCCCCCCATGCGGGTGGGGGAGGCAGGCGGCACACCTCTGCCGGGCAGGGGGCTGGCAGGGGCCCAGCGAAGCGGGGAGGACGCCAGCACTCTGCCCCCGGGGACCCTCGAGCCCACAAAGGGCCTTTTGTTGCCGCAGCCGGGCTAGAAAGGAGCCATTGAGCCGGGGAGGAGGCTGCTTTCTGCTGGCAGCACCCTGCCTCGGCTGTTTGAAGGTGTGATGGGAGATGGGGGGTCTCACGGAGCCCGGGGCTCCCTGGGCAGGGGCG
>NW_020799118.1:11755213-11762083 GCF_003259725.1 Athene cunicularia | reverse complement strand
AGATCTCGACACATTGAGGTGGCAAGGCCCTTCCTTGCACTGCAACAGCCCCCTGCAACAGCAGGACACACACCCCCACCCCCCCCACTGAAAGACCCCCACTGTATAACAAGACCCCTCCTCCCATGGGAAGAGCCCTGTTGAATGGCAGGACCCCCTCACATTGCAAGAACACCCCCTGCATTTCAAGACCCACACCCCCACTGCAAGACCCCCTCTGCATTTCAGTACCCCCCCACATTATAAGACCACCCCCTGCATTGCAAGACACCCCCTTGAACTAACAGTCCCCCTCCTGCATTGCAAGACTCCACCTACATTACCAGAACCCCTCCCTGCACCCCTCTGCCCCCCCAGGCCACGCTGCAGGGCTGCAGGACAGAAGGGGAGAAGGGTGAAAGATGCCATGGCCCCCCCCCCGCCATCTCTGTGCTATCCCAGCGCCCCGTGCCAGGCACCAGCGAGGCTGGGGAGCATCTAGGCCCTGGGGAATCCACATTTACCCCGGCAAATCAGGAAGGAAAACACGGGCATTCCTGTGCAAGGGGGGTATTTCGAGGCCGTTTCTCAGGACGGGGGTGAGCAGCGTGGCTGTGCGTGAGGCCACGCTCCAGTGGCACACACGGCAGGGCTGGCCCCCGGACGGGGAGCACAGCGGCCTGGCTGCAGCGCAGGGAGAACCACCCAGGGGTGCTGCCACGGCTCCCTGGGCACAGGGACACATCTCATGTCTACGGTGTGGAAGCAAACACAGAAAAAGAGGAGCGTGGCAGATTTGAAGCCCTCCCAGCTGCTTGCTCGCTTGCCGGGGGAAGCCGGCTGGGGAAATGGAGCTGTTGGCTGGGGAAGTGTGCGGAAATGGAAACTTGGAGGAAGAGAGATGGGAGGGACCCAGGGGATGGTTTTCAGCCGGATCAGGGAGCTGAACCGCCGGCCCCAGCTGAAATGGGACAAGGGAAGGGCTGGAGCACGGGCATGGGTGTGACAGGGTGCACTCAGAGCTGGCTGGCACAAGGGCTTTCCCCACACTTATCCCCCTGCCCCAGGGCAGGGCAGGGCCCCCATCTCCCCAGGCCCTCCAGGCTGCACTGGTTCTGCACTGGCCCTACTGGTTAGAGCCACCACTCCACCTCCGGCTGCACCACAACCACCCACCCCTGCCCTGGGGGTCACTGGCACAAACACCCCGGGGCAAAACCTGCCGGGCCTGGATGGGGTTTGTTCTCCTGGACGCCTGCGCCAGACCTGCTCAGTGCTGGTGCTTCACACAGCCCTGCAAATCCGGACAGACGGACAGACAGACCACTTGCAACCAGAACCAACCCCACAGGCTCTCGGCTGGGTTGGAAACAAATCTCCCCCAGCTCCAGCAAGGCAGATCCACATTTGTCTCACAAACTCCTTTTGCTCCTCTTGCTAAAAGCACCCGAGCATTAGGACCCGGCCACGAGGCTGAGCAGCTGCCTGGGCCCACAGCTGCTGAGATCTGCCTTCTCCTGCCGCAGCAGGCAGATGAAAAAAAAAAAAAAAAAAAAAAAAAAAAAGCAATTATGCAGGGGAAAAAAAAAAACAACCCACCCCGTTTTCTCCCCATCGCCCAGCAGCGGAGGGCTGGCACTGCCTGGCTCAGCAAGGCCTGCCCTCACTGAGCGGGCAGCCTGCCTGCACCCACCCTGCCTGCACCCGCGGCTTGAGGGGGCTGGGAGAGCCCTAAATGCTGTCTGAGACATCCCCACATGTCACTGTGGTGGCAAAGGGTGACCAGTGCCCCCCAGCCTGGGGATGCCGTAGCCAAAACCCGTCTCCTGGGTTCATCCGTGCATGCCAGGTGCGCTGGAGCAGTAAGAAAGGCGCTGGGTTTCCCTCTATGTATTGCATTTCCCATTGTTTTTGCAAGGTGCCGTGACTAAACGCTTCTGAGGTCACCCCCCCGCAGCCCTCCCACCGCCTCTCCCGCAGCAGACCCAATCCCCGGCGCATGGCATCCATGACAAGGGCTTTCCGGAGCGAGGCCGTGTCCCCTCCAGAGGGGCTGCGTGACTCACCCGCTGGGACTTCAAATAAACCCCGGCTCCAGAAAAGAAAAGCAAAGAGAATAGGAGCCCCAGTCATGGAGTAACCCTTGTCTTGCCCGCCTCAGGCACAGGAACGCCCTCGGATTTTCATGCTTGCCTGGGTGCTTTTTGTTGCAGCTCAGCTTCGTCTGTGAGCAGTCCTGGGGTTTTCAGTCGTGCTCGTGAAATCGGGCTTGAACAGGGAGCTGGTGGCTGGGGCTGCTGCAGGGAGGGTGGGTTGCCGGGCACAGCAGCACGGGGCAAACAGCAGGCACGAGGGGCTTGGCTGGGGGCCGAGATGGCAAGCGCAGCGTATGGCAACGTCTGGTGAAGCATTATGGGGGTGCAGCGGGTTGTTTCATCCCTGTGTCCCCCAGGAGGGCAGCAGAGCCGTCCCAGGGCAGCGGGAGATGTCCCTGGGTGAAGGGACAGTGTGAACCAGAGGCACTAGCCCGAGGCAGCAGTTGGGGGATGCTCTGCGCTGTGTGTCCATCCCTCCCTCTCCTCTCTTCCAGCACGCACAGCCCCTTCGGGCACGGCTGTATCATGGGGTGTCTGGAGCCGGTACCACCCCCCAAGCGTGACTGTCCTCAGGCTCAGCTGCCAGCCTGGCCTGAGCCCTCCTTGTCCCTGGTGCAGCGATTTTGTGGGCTTGCTGTGAGGGGGCTGTTTGCTGCCTGCTTCCCCCGGGATCCCTGTGTGCTGTGAACCCTGGCTCGGTGTCACTGGCACATGCAGACAGACATCCCAGGGCTGTCAGTGTCCCTCGTGATGGTGGCAGTGGCTGCGAGATGCCCAGGGCAGGCCTGTTAAGCCCCCCAAGCATGTGTATCTCCCTTCGCCCTGTGGTGGGCTTGCATTGGGGATTGCATTGCTGGATGGCCACCATCTCTCCATCCACCTTCATCCTTGCACAGGGCAGGGCTTGGTGACAACAGGAGCCCTTGTGCAGGATGGGGTGACCTTGTGCAACCCAGTGAGCTGTGCTCCAGTGGGATAAAGGGCTTTGCCAAAACCACCCAGTGATCGGGGACCGCTGGACCCGGGCCGGGAACAAGCCCCAGGCACAGACCCAACCCCCGCCCAGACGCAGCACCTCTCCGGGGTCCCCATTGTGTCCCTTGCTGCTGCTGGGGGCCACAAGGGCCACCCCAGGGTGCCCGGCTGCCCTGGCCTCGTTGCCATATGCCACCAGGCAGCTCAGCAGAGGTTCTCCAGCAGCTCTCCTGACAGTTGGCAGGCGCTCCGGCCTCATTAAAATTGTATTAGGCAGTATTTTAAAAAAAGCAGCAGCACCAGGGAAAACAAAGCCCTAAGACAGGGGCTTGGAGGATCATGCTGGGGGGCGGGGATAGGGAGTTTTCCCATGGGATGCTGCCCCAAGAGGGCTTGCTCAGCCCCACAACCTGGGAAGCAAGGGACAGCGGTGGAGCATCATTGGGGATCAGACATGTCCCTGTGTCTCGCAGCCATCGGGAGTGGTCATGGTACCTGTCGAGATGCTTGCTTGGTGCTTTATTAGTTGGGTTTATCCTGTTAGCCTAATTTAATTGCATCCAGAGGGCTATAAGGGATGGAAATGCTTGAAGTGCCCTGTTTCAAGCAGGTTGGGTGTTGGGCATAGGCAAGAGTCAAAGAAATGAAGGAAGAAAGTGGACAGGAAAGCACGTAAGGCCAGGCAGTCCTGTGTCTGGCCTGGGACTTTGTCCCTTTCTTCCTGCTCAAGCTTGTTTTCTGGTGTGTTTTTTACATTAACAGAAGCTAAGGTGAAAACCTGCCTCTTCCTCCAACTGCCTCTGAGGACCCCGCAGAGGTGGGATGGAGGCCAGTTCATAGAGCAGGAGAATGAATTTTATTGAGAAAGCTTAAAAGACCTTTTGTGTAGCAGTTATTAACCTCGGTGGCCGGGACAATGCTCTTTGTCCCAGATGCAGTGCCCTGCCTGGTCCCTGGGGACTCTGCACCCGTAACCCCATGGAAGTGCCCAGATGAAAGCAGATGAAAGACAGGGCATTTTGTGGGCCAATATAATCAGCTAGAAGGGGATGCTAAAAAAAAAAAAAAAAAAAAAAAAAAAAAAAAGACAAAACCAGGAAAAATAAGGACATGTCCATTCTTTGCTGCCCATCTTGCAGCAAAATGCGGCACATTTTGTGAGTGGAGGATGTGGGAGCCCTGGGGGCTTTTTGTAGTCCCTTAGAGGGAAAAATAAGCTGCGTCTGTGTGATGGTGGCAGGTTTCTGCAGTGCTTCCTTGGGCCTCCTGTCCTGACCTGCTGGCAGTGCCGCAGCATGTTTGCCTCTTGCTGGCCGCCCACAAGCAGCCCAGAGATGAATTGTGGCCCCAAAGCCACTTCAGAGGAGGCTCCAGCAGCGGGCGATGCCAGCTGCCCTCCTCCCCGGCCTCCTCCAGAGCAGAGGGGCTGGGGTCGGGTCGGTCTGTGGTGGCAGGAGAGTGATGCTGGTGCGACAAGTGTGCACACGCTCAGCTCTCACCTTGCACCCATCAGCACTTAAGCTGCTGTCACAACCCAAACCAGGAGGCCAAGAGGACGACTTAGTGCCAGCCTCACCACCCAGTGCACGTCCCAGCTTTTAATTCCCCGCTGCAGCACGGAGTCAGCATGGAAGATGAATTTGCAGGGAAGAAGAAAGTGTGTTATCAGCATCTGCCCACGCAGCTCTCCAAAATAACGCGGCCCCAGCCGCTCAGCAGTGCCAAGCGGAGCAGGTGACTCAGCTTGCGACAGCAGCTCCTTTCTGTTCCGATATTCTCGTTCGGTCATGCCCGGATCCATGTTTCCCCCCGTGATCAGTGCGCTGTGCCCGATGCACAGCCCCAGAGCTGCCTCTGCTCATGGCCTCATCCGGGGCTGCCCAAGGGTTTGGTGGACAGAGGGATGGCTCTGTCTGAATCCCCAGAGCACGGCTGCTCTCTCCAAACTCACAGTGTCCCAAAAAGCAGGCCTGAGCGTGGCTGGGATGGCTGCCCCCACCCCCAGATCGACGCTGCTCTGAGCAGACACAAGGCAACAGCTCTGTCCTCACCGGGGGACAGTGCACAGTACATCCCAAAACGGATGTAAGAGGGATGGAGAGGACTTGGAGAGGCTGGAAATGAGTCAGATGGTGCCTGGGAGGGATGTCAGGAACCAGGCACAAGGCGAGGAGGCTGGGAGGAAGCCACTGGGGATGGGGGACGAGGAGGAAGCAGTGGCTCATGTTTTTTTGTTTGCCATCTCCCCAGCTTCTCGCTGCAGGCTCAGAGTGGATGTCTGGACACCCTTTGCACAATGCTGTTCCAGGAGGTCTGTGCCAAGACCCCCATCTCCTCAGGGGCTGCACCCATGGGTGCACAAGTTTGTGTGCAAAGCCCTCCAGTGGGGTGAGAGAGCTGAGGCTATGTCTGGGGAGACTGAGGCCAAGCCCCACCAGAACCAGAGGGTTCCCCCCAGACACCTGCAGAACAGGGGGACCGATCTCTTTAAAGGAAGAGGGAGAAGTAATAGAAGCCAGCTGGGAAGCCCTGGGGTTCCCTATAAAGGGCTGAGAGGGTTAAGGGGGGGACAGGACACTTTTGCAGCCTGTGGCTTGGTGAGGGGGTTATTTGACTCCTTGTTGGGGGCATCCTGGGGTGGGATGCAGGGCAGCAACAGTGCATGCACCCATGCCTGCAGTGTGGAGCACTGGGGCAGGTGGGGGTGGATTTTGGCCCAGGGAAGGGGCTGGAGGCAGTGGTTTGAGCATGGGGGGAGTCAAACCTCCCTGCCCAGGCACAGCCCCTGCCAGCTGTGCCTTCCTGGGCCCGGAGGTCCCCTTCCAGATGGATAACTCCATTGTTGATGGTGAAAAGAGTCCATTAGTCAGGATTAGGAGCAGGCCTTTGGGGATTAGCCCCTCACCTCCCACCCAGCCCTCCCCAGCCTCCTTCGGGTGCTGGGCTGGGGGGCTCATCCCTGCCTCCTCGGGGCACCGTCCCCCACCTCTGGTTTCGGATGCAGGAGGGAATGGGGTTCCCGTTGAGCTGTGGGGGCTGAGAAATGGAGCAGATGGTGGAAAGAGGTGAATGGGGTCCTGAATATTTTGATATCCTGCTCCCTGTTGTATTTTCTCACGTCCTTGCGAACCCCCCACCTCATCCACCCTCGAACAGGGGGTTTGCAGCCCTCAGTGTCACTCGTCTCAGCGGCACCGCCGGCAGCCGGTGCACGGGGCTGTGCTGCCTCGGCCGCTGACCTGCAGGAAGGCAATATGGTCCCAGATCAGGATTTTGGCTTTTTGTCAGCCCAGGAACACTTGCAGCCCCTTACTTCTCTCCTTAGGCACATCCATGCTGATCTCCTTCAGCGTCTGGGCTTCCTGTGCATCCTCACAGGGCCCCAGTGAGGCTGGAGGGAGTTTTGCACGTGGGGAAATTGAGGCAGGAGGGACCCCAGCTGCGCTTGCCATCTGGCATGTGGAAAACCATATTGGGGATGAAAATGGAGGCTGTCCTTCCTGTGGGGACTGCGAGGCGGGGGGGTGAACAATCATAATTTGGAGCCACTTATTGAACTGAGTGTGACTCCCCATGTGCAAATCTGGGGACTTCTGGTGTGAAACTGGTGGCAATGGGAGCTGGGAAGGGGGGGCTTTTGCCTCCCCCGCTCCTCCATCCCACTGCTGCCTTCGCTTCCCATTCCAGGGGCTGCCTAGACAGGTTTATCTGCTGCGAAAGGCTACGGGGAGTCCCAGCCGGGGGGAGGGAGCGGGTGGGGGGCTTCTCGGCAAGCCTGCGGCCGGGCTGGCTGCAGGGAGGCCCCCGGGAAGGCAGGAAT
>NW_020799118.1:11749537-11755163 GCF_003259725.1 Athene cunicularia | reverse complement strand
GGGTGGGGGGGATGGGGTGGGGGGGTCTGGCTTCCCTCTGCAGCCCCCCCTTTTAGTGATGGTGCTGGTAACCCCCTCCCCAGCCCCCTCCTGGGGTCCCTCGAGCTTCCTGGCTGGAAATGGAGGCAAGCAGAATAAACTCCAGATGATGTGGGGCTGGGGAGGGACAGCGGGAGCAGAGCGGGCCCCCAAAATTGGGCTGGAGATGGAGTTTCCCTCGCTCTGGGGAAGGCACCGAGTCCCCTGAGGGTCACTGGAGGGAGAGGGGATGGGACCGGGGCTGCTGCGGCTCTGAGGGACAAGCAGAGGCCGTTGGTGGGAGTGGGGAGCACGGGCTGGGGGCTGGAGGCGGCGGAGGTCCTCGGCCAGGGCGCGATCCCGCCTGCAGCGTGGGCCCGTCCCTCCTGCGAGGTGTGTGCAGCATCCGCCTCCGGGCGTGCAACTCCTTGTGTGACACGTGTGTTGGTGCGCGGGATCCCGTGAGCAGTGCACACCTTGGTACGTGTGTGTCCACGTGCAGCGTGATCCCACGTGCAGCGTGCCCTTTGCCGTGTGCGCTCCCGTGTGCGCCGTGCACCTCAGCAATGCACGGCGTGTTGGTGTGTGCAACCACGTGTGCTGCATGCGTGCAATTCCTTGTGTGAGATGTATGTTGGTATGTGCAATCCCATGTGCAGCGTGCCCCTTGGTACATGTGATCCCATGTGCAGTGTGTGCTTTCCCATGTTCGATCCCCTGTGGATCATGCACATCTGTACAATTCCTTGTGCCACATGCGTGTTGGTGTACGCAATCCCATGTGCAGTGTGCCCCTTGGTACACATAATCCAACGTGCAGTGTGTGCTTTTCTACGTTCAATCCCATGTGCATCGTGCACCTCAGTGTGCAATTCTGTGTACAACATGCATGTTGGTGTGTGCAATCCCATGTGCAGCATTCACTTTGCCATGTTCAGTCCCACGTGCAGCGTGAACCTCTGTGCAATTCCTTGTGCCACATGTGTTGGTGTGTGCAATCCCATGTGCGGCGTGCTCCTTGGTACACATAATCCCATGTGCAGTGTGTGCATTCCTACATTCAATCCCATCTGCAGGCTGCACCTCAGTGTGCAATTCCGTGTACAACATGCATGTTGGTGTGTGCAATCCATGTGCAGCATGCCCCTTGGTACACATGATCCCACATGCAGTGTGGTCTTTCTCATGCTCAGTCCCACATGCAATGTGCAGCTCAGTGTGCAATTCCTTGTGCAACATGCGTGTTGGTGTGCACAATCCCATGTGTGCAGCATACCCTTGGTACATGTGATCCCATGTGCAGTGTGGACTTTCCCCCATTCAATCCCATGTGCATCATGCACGTCTGTGCAGTGCCTTGTGCAACATGCATGTTGGTGTGTGCAACCTCATGTGCAGCATGCACTTTCCCATGTTCAATCCCATGTGCAACATGCCCCTTGGTACATGTGATCCCATGTAGAGTGTGGACTTTCCCATGTTCAATCCCATGTGCATCGTGCACCTCAGTGTGCAAGTCCTTGTGCAACATGCATGTTGGGTGTGCAATCCATGTGCAGCATGTGCTTTACCATGTTCTATCCCATGTGCAGTGTGCCTCTTGGCACATGTGATCCCATGTGCCACATGTGCTTTCCTATGTTCAATCCCATGTGCAGCGTACACCTCAGTGTGCAATTCCTTGTGCAACATGCATGTTGGTGTGTGCAATCCCATGAACCGCATGCAATACCACGTGCCACATGCGTGCTGGTGTGTGCAATCCGTGTGCATCACTCACTTTGCTACGTTCAATCCCACACGCAGCGTGTGCCTTTGTGCAATTGCACGTGCCACATGCGTGTTGGTGTGTGCAATCCATGTGCAGTGCTCACTTTGCCATGTTCAATCCCATGTGTAGTGTGCGCCTCTGTGCAATTCCATGTGCCACATGCGTGTTGGTGTGTGCAGTCCCATGCACCGCATGCAATGCCACGTGCCATATGTGTGCCGGTGTGTGCAATCCATGTGCAGCGCTCACTTTGCCACGTTCAATCCCACGCGTAACGTGCACCTCTGTGCAATTGCATGTGCCACATGTGTGCCGGTGTGTGCAGTCCCATGCACCGCATGCAATGTCACGTGCCATATGCGTGCCGGTGTGTGCAATCCATGTGCAGCGCTCGCTTTGCTACGTTCGATCCCACGTGCAGCGTGTGCCTCGGTGTGCAGTTCCCCGTGCCACACGCGTGCTGGCGTGCGCAGTGCCCGTGCAGGGCGGACGTGGCTCCCCGCGTCTCCCCGCGCCGGGGCCGCGCAGCCCGAGGCGTGCTGCTGGGGCCGTGACCCCGCATGCAGCGATGCAGCCCCGCGCAGCGCGCTGTGCATCCCAACACTGCCACCCAGCAGCCCGGCCCTGCTCTGCAGCGGCTCGGGTGGGTGTTGCAGCTTGTGGAAATCCTCGGCGGGGTGGACAACATGGAGACGAACAAAGCAGCTAAAGGGAGCGAGCGTGGAGGCTTCGCTGCCTGCTCGGGGCCCACGGGAGCGTCTCCCGTCCCCTCTGGGGATGCTGCGTCTCTCCGGGAGCAGATCCCTCGCTCTCGTGCATCACTTGCAAACGCAAACCAGGACTCTGCAGCAGGCTGGGGGTGCTGCAGGGTTTGAGTGCGGGGCCGGACTGAGCATCGCAGCAAGGGGAACCTTGTTGTGGCGGCTGATCCCCACCGGCCAAGCTGGAGGCTTGGTGCCACAGACATCAGACCGCAGCCTGATCACTCGGGCTGGTTTGTCTCGCGCTGTGATTACACAGAGTGATGGTGGAAGTGCTCACTCCATCACAACCTGGTCCAGGCTGTGGTAGCCAGCACAGGGACAAGAGAGGCTGTGGGTCCCGCAGACCCCCACCCCATCTGACACTTGCAGCATCATCCCCACTGCTCCTCCCTGTGGCTGGGGGGACTTGGGGGGGTGGGGGGCCCTGGCCCTGGCACAGACCCCATCACCCTTCACAAAAGCATGCAGGAAAACTGCACTAGAAAAGCACAAACTACCCCAAAGCAGCCCTGGCCATTCCTCGGGGCTCCCTTCACCCCTAGGACACTGCACACCCCGTGGGCCTGCACATGCCTTCCATGCTGTGGGACGTCACCGGAACATTTCTCCAGGCTTTTATCGCTGGGGTGAATCATTTACCAGGGCGGGCAGGCTGCCTGCAAAAGCCTCGGAACAGCCAGTGCCAGCAGACCACGGCCAGGATGGGGGGTTCTTGCTCCCCGAGAGAAGCCACAAGCTGAGGGGCCATCACCAGTTGCTTTGCCCTGCACAGGGGTCTGGCTGCAAAAGGAGAATTTAGGGGACAGGGCAGATGGTTGGTGTGTGGCCCAGATTGTTGCCTGCTGGTGCTGCCCATCCTGGGTGGGTTTGTTTTGCCAGGATTTGGGGAAGCTCTGGAGTGAGAACCCAGCTGAAATTTGCGATCGCAGGGCTGGCTGTTGCCCCTTTGCTGCTTTGGCCTCCCCATCAGTATTTTGGGGTGTTTGCCCCATCATGCAGACGGGGATGCTACCACCCCAATCCCCTCCCTGTCCTTTGGTCTGGGGAAGGCTTCAAACCGCAGGGCACAGCCATGTCCCTGTGGCGAGGTGACAAGGGATGGGTGGTTGACAGGGCCACAGACCAACACCCGGCTGCCTCCCGGGGTTCCTCCCTCACACCCTGGGGCGTTTGTTCCTGTGACGTAATCCGGGGTGAATGTGTCAGGCGGGCAATCCCCGGCAGGGATGAGCTGAGCCGTGACGGTGCTGAGCCCCAGACACTTCTCCAGGGCTTATTAACCCACCGCGGGGTGGAGCAGGCAATCAGCCCTGCTTCCTCCATGGGGAAACTGAGGCAGGGCTGGGGCTGGAGGAGGTGGCATGGTGGGGACCCAGGGATGCCCATATCCCACACTGGGCATGGCTGGGAAAGGATGAGCCAGCTTGGGGGTCACCCATGGAGCCAGCCCAGCCCTGATGTGGGACCAGGATCCAGCCCCTGTGCTCTGGATGGGCTGGACGGGCAGCTCCGTGCTGCCTGTCCCACGGGTGGTGAACAGGCTTCGCCCACCAAACTCCAGGTGCTTCAAGGTGCTCCCAGGTGCATTTACACTTCCATGCCTCTAGACCAAATTCTTTGCAGAAAGTGAGATTTCGGTGCCTGATGGACTGCGGTACCTCTGCACCACGTGTCGAATTTTCTGCTTTCCCCTGGCCTGGTCCCTGGATCCTGTGCTGGATCACAGTGACATCTCCGCAGGTCCAGCGAGTCCGGCAGCGGCCCTCGGCCAAGCCCTGCACGTCGCGGGCGGTGCAGGGTGCTTTCGGCACGGTGTTTGCCGAGGCACAGCCGCTCCTCCCTGTCCCCCCCGCGCAGAGGGGAACGCGGAGAGGAAATTGCTGCTGACGGAGCTGCGAGCGCTGCCGGACTGGGGATGACTAAGTTTGGCAGTGCTACCTGCCGGCTGTTTTTCCTTTTATGGAGGATTTGAGCGAGCCGCTGGAGCAATTCTCCGAGAGAACCCAAAGGGATCCACCCTGGCCTTGGGGACGGGCACCACTGCGCTGGGGACAGGGTGGCTGGAGGTGGCTGGGGAGCAGGGTGGGTGGCGAGACGCTGGGGCAGCGTGTGGCCGGTGGAGATGGGGATGGACCCCCCCTCTCCTCGTCCGGATGGGGCACCCGAATGTTTTCACTTTCTATTTTAAGGAGCTGGCTGCTGGCCCCAAGCGGAGGACAGGCCCATGGTGCCAGCCAGGGAGCACGGCTGCTGGCACCCTCCGTGCCACCCACATTTGAGGCCACCCCTCTGTCCCACGCCCATCCCAGCGTGGCTTTCCCACAGGCTGGGGGTCCTGTGGGTGCTGGGGTGAAGGGGAGAGAGGCTGTGGGAGGCACACATCGCTGCAAGGGGACACTGCTGCAGGGGTGGGGGCATCATCTGCACAGGGACCCCTCGCTGGAAGATGACAGCATTGCAGGGGACACCGCTGCAAAGGGACACCCTTGGGGTGAGAGGAGGGCACCGCTCTGCACCCTTGGGGCTGCTCCACGGGGCTGAGGTGGAAACGGGGCAGCCCAGCCTCGGAAAGTCCCCAGCTGGTGAGAAATACAGTGAAAGAGAAACAAAAATAGCACCTTTCCTTCCAGCAGCCAGGGTGGCTTATGGGGCTGGGGCCAGGATTTGGCTGGGGTCCCCCAGCACCCCGGGGGCCACCCTGAGGCTCCCAGCCTGCACCGGGGGGGCTGCGACCGGGCTCCTCACGTTGTGTCCTGCATTCTTGGCATTATTCTCCGTTTTTCTCCTCCTCCTCCACCCCGGGGACGGCTCTCAAACCTCTCCATTTATGGACAGGAGGTTAGGTCAAATGGGAGGGTGAGGGGACGCCTGGGTCCCTGGGGAGGGACGGGGGGTCCCACGTGGGGGACGAAGTCCATGGCCACCCCTGGGGGTCACAGCAGCGATGGTGTGCAGGAAGTTGAGGGACACCCAGGCATTGCCCCTGGGACCCCCATCGTGATGCCCTGTGCCACTGGGACCCGAACCCAGGGTGGTGGTTGGGGTCACCCCAGACCCCGCCCCCCCCCCCCCC
>NW_020799118.1:11738353-11749487 GCF_003259725.1 Athene cunicularia | reverse complement strand
GACCCCCCCCCCCCCCCCCCCAGGATGTGGATCACTGTGAGCTGCTGCAAGCACCGGGGGAGAAAACAGCCCCTGCGGGTGGGGAGGGATTTTTCCTCTGGATTTATCATTTTATTTAAAAGCCAAACACTACCGGTTTTGGGGGTGCGGCTGCAACAGCCAGCCACCCCCGGGCGGGAGGCGGGATGTGGCCCCAGCCCCAGGCCGCCAAGGAGTCACTGGGGCAGGGTGAGATGACTCTGAAGCGGCTTTGGATGATGAAATGTCCTGATTCATTCGAATCATTAATATATTTTTTAAAAAAGAAAATAATAAAGGAGAAGTGACTCAGGCAGTGATACCCTGCCATTTGGTGGTGACAGAGTGGCTGCTTGGGGTTAGGCTTTTGGAGTGGATTTTGCCCCGGTCTATAATAACACCTTGGGGTGTTGATGAAGGCAAATATCCAAGGAAATGTGGTGCCAGGGACAGTCTTCATGCTTTACCATGTGAAATAGGGCTGGGGAACAAGGATGTGTTAAAGAGGGGCACATGAGAATCCCCCAGCACGAGGATGTGCCAGACTGTCACCAGGGTGGAGGAGGACCTCATAGGAAGGGCGAGGTGGATGAGCCTCAGCTGTCCTTTGGTGTATTAACCAGCCCTGCAGTCCCCCAGCCCAAACCCTGTCCCCATGGGCTGGGGGGCAGAGGGAGGGACCCCAGGAACTCATCCCTGCACCCCATGGGACCCATGGTCCCCTCCCGGTTCCCGGCTGACTCAGCCCGACGGGATTCCCACAGTTTCCGTCAGGTGCTGCCTGGAGTAAATGGGGAAGAGGTTTCACAAGCCCCAGTAATTAATGCTAATTACAGAGCAGCAACATGGGAATCATTTCTTCCCCAGGTGTCCTTCCAAAAATGGCTTTCTGCAGGTGTGGCACCATCCTTCGCTTGTCATTAGGCACTGCTCCACCTCAAAGAAGGTGAAACCTTCGAAGGCTGGGACTGTGGGAACGGTGTGACGGAGGACAGTCCCGCAGGCACCCGGCCCGGCTGCAGCTGCTGGCAGCTGGGTTTGGCTGGAGGGCAGGGCTCGCTCAACCCTGGGTCAAGACAACCCATGGGGAAAAAATACCATCTGATCTCCTTGAGTAGCATGACTGCTCCTGGCAGCTGCCAGCAGAAAAATAAAACCATGGAGAAGGGGCTCAGAGTCCTTTTTTTTATTTATGGCTTGGTTCTGCTGCCTGCATTGGACAGACAATGAGGTCCTCCCAAGACCAGGAGCTTATGCTGAGTGGGGCTGAGCTTCTCTGGGGCTTGAAAAAGATAGGATGAAGGGGTTTAAAAAACTTTTTCATCTTTGTTTTTCTTCTGTCTGAGCTGATCATGCTCAACCCCCCTGCATGTGAAATTAGAGATGAAGCAGGGTAGAGGTGGGCTGGGAGACTTGAGCTCCAGACCCAGCTGTGGTAGGCTGGAAAAAGCCTCACCTGCCTTAGAAATGTGCTGAGCATTCCCAGCGCTGGGCTGCCAGGAACCTCCCCTTCCCCTTATCTGTCTGGAGAAAAGGAGCTAGAGGAGATACAACTGGGCAAGGTGGAGAGGAAGGGACTACCTTGCCCTCTGTGGCCACAGTGACCAATGGCAGAAATCCTGGGCTGAACCATCAACAGCAGAGACACAGGCTAGAGGTGAGGAAACCGTTCCCATACAGACTGTGGGGTCTCTGTCCTCAGAGCCCAATTTAATGTGATTTTTCTGCAAGATTGAGCAATGGGAAGCAGCTTGGAGGTGACCCAGTGATGCAGGACATCAGCCAACTCCTGCTGGTGGCATCACCTTTAATGGTGAGAAGCAATCACCCTCCGCAGCAAAGTGCTGGATGACTGCAGAGATCACTTGCTCTGCTCATCTCCCCCAGCCCCATTCTGTTGTTTAAAATTGGGTTTAGAATTATGGGATTTGGGTCCCTACCCAACAGGGATGATTGTTTCCAATTTAACTTAAGCCTCAGGACTTTTGTTGCAGAGGGAGATGAAGGGGCAGGTGCTCCCCTATTTGAGGAAGAAGAGCATATCCCATGCTGGAAACATCTCTTATTATTTAGGAGTGGAAACAATTTCAAAAGACTTGGTTGAAGCTCACAGAAGAGGAAATCAGACAGGATTAAATCCACCCAGGGCCAGTTTCCAGGTCGTTTCCATACTTCTTCTCCAGGACGAAATGCTCCCAGTCCAGTGGCTGCGGGTGCTGCGACTCCCCGTCTGCCGGCCAGGCGGGTGGGGACCCTGCGACAGAGCAAGGTGAAGCTTCATCCCCACCGGGCTGGTGAGCTTGGAAACCGGTCCTGGCACAGAGAAACCCATCTCCTCTGCAGGCTCAATGAGACCTATAGGAAGGCGACTGTCTGCATGGTTTTTAAATAATCGTGACTTTGCTGAGATTATTTCTTTTTGATGTGTGCAGACTTCTCCCTCTGACTTTCCCTTTGCAGCTTTTCCCTTGCAGCAAGGACGGGTCTTCTTCCACCGCTCCGTCCTCGCTCCTGTCTGAAGGTGGGGAGGAAAAGGGCAACGCCAAAACCAACGCTCCTGTGCACAGAGCCAGTTCCCCCAAGGACAGTTGCTTTAATGAGATGTCACAGCTAACGAGTCTGCTGGCAGAGTGCTTCTGGAGAAACGTGCTGGGAAATGGTAAAGCAGCAAGTCTTGGTGTTGGGATTGCACAGCTTTCCAGGCTGTCTGTCACATCCCAGAGCTGGGTGAATCCATGGAAGCAGCTGGGCAAAGGACCTTGTTCCCTACCCCAGCATCATCCACGAGCAGCTTGCTGACAGTCCACTGCCACTGGCTATCAGGATGTGATTAGACCAAGTGTAAGAAATATGCTCATCTGAAAATAAAATGGGATGGCAAATAAACTAGCCAAAGCAAGTATTGGGAGTTCCTAATGTGCCAGGCACTGGCACAGGGTTCATTAGGTGGGAATGGTGATTTATGGGAGGAAATTAATGATGCTGGTGGGCTTGTCCTGCATTGCAAGGCTCCCGCCTTGCCCACAACCCGATGGAGAACATCAGCCTTGCAGAGGGGCTCAGGCTGGACTTGAGTCAGTGCCTTGAAATCTCCAGGAGATGAGTGAGTATCCAAGCTCCTTTCCATCCCAGAACATGGAGACTTCGGGAGCTCAGAAATATTTCTACTGCTGAGTGCGGAGAGTTATCTTGGAAGCAAGTGCAGGCCTGCAGCACTTCAGCAACTCATGCCCTGGCATCTGCTGGAAGTTAACAGGCAAAACTAACAATTTGGGGTTGAGGGGCCTCTTGTCCATCATTACTCCTTGAGCTGATGCACGAAGGAGGGGAAATATGGAGACCTTTTCCCTCTCCGTGCCTGCCCTGGGAACAGGGATGCAGGGTGATCCAGGGCAGCCATGCTGTAGGAGCTCACCGCCGTCACCTGGATGGGGCAGAGGAGGGAGGGGATAATTTCTAAGGTGTATTCCTGGTGAATTTAGGGTTTGTGAAGCGATGGAGGGGGGGCAGCGGGTGCAGGCCTCAGCTGCTCTCTGGTTTCCGGTTTCCGCTGCCTCTTTCTGTGGCTGGTTACGTGGAGACAGGGCCAGGTTTTGCCATTTAAGGCTTATTTCCCCAGGCTGGTGGCTGTGCTGAACTGCTGGGTAGGTTGGTCCCTCAGCCACTCTCTGTTAATTAAAATGTGTGCCCAGAGAGGGGTGGGTGCTCGCAGGTGAGGAGGGGGGACCCTCGCCGTCCCAACCTCCCTTCTTCCCATGTCTCCTCCTGTTACCGCAGAGGAAACAGCCAAGTGAAGGGATCTGGGTCCAGCGGTGATGTGACCTGTGTTGGATGGACAGCAGAAAACCTTTCCCAGTCCCAGAGGCTGCAGGATCCAGGCAGGGGGCTCTGACCCTGGGGTGGCAGCCCCCCACCTGCCAAGCCAGCCCTGAGAGAGGGACCTGAGCCAGGTGATTCCAAGGTGAAGCAGGAACATCCCGTGCCTTGCCAGGCTGCGGCTGGGACTGAGCCCAGGCTGTGTCAGGTCCAGAGCTGCCCCATGCTCAGGGCTTCCTCATTCTCAGCACCGCAGCTGGTTGCTGTGTCTTCCTCTTGCTTGTCCCTCCCCAAGCTCTTGCAAAACAAGAACAAGAGCTCCCAAAGAGTGAAAGGCACCCTGCAGCCATCTCACAGCCATGGGTAGCGGTATCAGCACCAGGGGGGCTCCTCCAAGGAGATTTCCCTGTAGGAAAATCAATACCTGGTTTTCTGCTTGCTGGCTTGCCTCTTCCTTGGGCCAAGAAGCTGTAGAGACAGCAGCCACCCTTCATGTCTCAGCCCATTTTCCGTCTGAGCCCCACCATGGCCCTGGTGGTCCCTGTATCTGCTTGGCTTCTTTTGCTGCCCATGGTCTTCCAGTGATGGAGGTCTGGAAGCCACCTCTGCAACCCCACGTGGCTCTGGCTGCGGCGCAGGGAAGGGAAGAGAGTAGGAATGTGGAAGTCTTAACCCCATTTATCGTTAAGGGCTGGAGGAGGGAGAAATGTGTTCATACACCACCCTGCACATGCAGGTTCCTTGGGAGATGCCTGGGCCAGGGCAGGCAGGGAGCTACAGGGCAGTGCCACTGCTCTGGTGAGTGCCACCTGCAAGCTCTTGAAGTTTTAATGGGACTTAAGTGCATTTTTAAAATATTCTCAGAGCTGCTAACACCTCTACCACCTTGGAGGAGCTCAATGCCCACTCAGGCACACACTGCCCACATGGGACAACAGAGAGGGCACCCAAGGGTGGCAAAGGTACCCCAGTGCCAGGCAAGAGCAGAGGTCTGCCGTCCTCTTTGGGAACAGGAGGGACTTGACAACTCACAAAACTACCTGAGTTCCATCCCACTTTATCCTTCCAGATCTCCATCCCATGGACCAGCCTGTGGTGGGATGAACATTGGGGTGTCCTCGCTGTCAAGAGGTCAGAGCTGGTGAGGAGTGGGCAGGGTACGCATTGTCAGGGGAGTGACAGTCAGCACATGGCACCCTCGGCTTTTATTTGCCTTTCTCTTGAGATCTTATCTCCTCCCAGCAGGAATGTGTGAAATGAGCCAAACAAAGCACACGCGCAAATACTGTCTCAAGTGAGGGATGGAAACTTCTGGGGCAATGGGCTTTGTGGTGGTGGTTTCCTTTTGTCCCCAGTTTGTGTATGGAGTGGCCTCTGGATGATATAAGAGGGATGATATTGTTGCAAGCTCGATGGCTTGTCCCCAGGTTTGCTGTAAATCTCAGTGAGAGCTGGATCAGAGGGGCTGGTTGGGAGTGGCATCACCCCGTGGAGCACACGGGCCCTCTCCTCCCCCTGCCAACTGCCTGTCGTGAGCACCATCACCCCGCTGTTATCCCTGCCATGGGGACCAGAATCAAGCCCACTCTGCCTGGCACTGAGTGAAAACCTCCCGATCTTTGCTCCCTGCACCCACTCCCTGCTGGGGAATCAAGGTGGGGGGAGATGGGTGGCAGCTGAGTTTCATTTCTGGTGGCTCTTGTGAAAGGGCTGAGTGCTCTGTACAGGCTGAACAACCCCTGAGGGTTTATTTTAAGGTGGAGGAACATGGGGAGCAGATGGGGCATTGACAAGAGCACGTCCCACTCCTCCATCGCCAACTCCCCGCCTGGGGTGAGCTGCTTGCATCAGGGCTCGGCACCGGCTCCGCAAACAGAGCCAGGGGCTAGCCCAGGCATGGACAGAACTGGGATGGGGCCCAGAGTGGCTCCAGCGGGTGCCTCCACATCCCTCCTTCTAGGAACGGGCAAACCCTGCCTTGCCCGCCCATTCCCTGAACATCCCCGTGCCCGCAGGCGGAGGAGCTGGGTGCGGGTCTGGGGCTGCCGGAGGGGTGGGGGTCCCCATCTGTCGTTGCTCAGGGCTGCCCCAGCAGCACAGCATGGCAGGGATTATACCCCCAAGCCCAAAGCAGAATTGCATCCAGAGTCAGGAGTGCTTTATATCACCTGGCATGGGTGGGAGAGCCATCCCGACCGGGGGCAACGGGCACCCTGTTCTCTGCTCCTCTGTTTCCCACACAGAGAACAAAGGCAGCACTCTTCCCTCCCTCACTGAGGTGGGACAGGTCACCTCACCAAGGGCTTGAAGTCCCCAGATGGGTAGTGCCATTAGCCCAGCAGTGATCAAAGTGAATTTCCCAGCGTGCTCAGGTAGCCCAGGATCTGTTTCATTTCCTAGGTACAGTATGAGCGGAAAACTCCATCCAGCTGCCTCCCTGCCTTTATCATCAGTGACCGGGGAAAAATCAATTCTCAAAGTAATTAAGAAGCAGTTGAAAATACACTGTATGGCTCAGCATGTAACACGTGCAGCGGCCTTTTGGTGGGCCAGGTAACTGCACCCCGGGGGAACATTCTTAGTGGGAAAGTGCCCCCCGAGGATCTGCATCACAGAGGGGTCATTCAGTGGCATTTGGGAAGCGATGTGGGGTGGGGTGAGTGGGGCCAGAGGGCTGAGGTTTGCAGAGAAAGCCCAGGGAGAATCAGCTTTTTCTCTTCCCCTTCTGTTTTTAGCTGGAGGAAATATCCCCTGAAGCTGACGTCGGGCCTCGCTGGAGGAGCAAGACTGCTTCAATGCCCTCAATCCCTGAAGAGAAGCTCTGATCCCCGCAGGAAGAGGCCAGTGTAGGGCTTAGTTTATACCTCTCCCATTGCTGTGGGAGAAGCAGACCCCAAAAATCATTGAGGCTGGGAGCCCGGCTGGCATCATCGCGGGGGGGTCAGGCTGCACCGGTGTAATCGCACTGTGCTGGGGAATGACCTTGGGCCGAAAACAATTCAACACTTGGGCCTCACTGGCTCTTGCTGTCAAGGTCAACTACAACAGCACCGGCAGCACATTTCACTGGTGGGGGAAGGGAGGGTTTTACTCTCCTCCGGCTGAGCCAGCTCAGCCCAGGGAGGGTCTGCTGGGGGCCTGGATGGTGCTGGGAGGAGGATGCCCAGCCCTGGCACCGGCTGAGGGCTGCTCACCCAGCTGCCTGCAAGGCTGGGAATGAAGCGCTGGTCTCCTGCTGCCTGTGTGGGCTGGGGTGGGCTGGGGGACCCTGGGGCCAGCGTCACGATCTGGAAATGTCAGTGCAGGGATCAGTCTGGAGGCACGGAATGAAGGGATTGGGAAGGCATTGGGGAATGGAGAGATGCTGCTGGAGAAAGTGGTGACAGGAACAGCTGGGGAAATGGGTGGAGAAAAACCACTGCTCAGGGCTTCAACCCCTCCAGAAAAGTCCTGTTATCAGGGACAGCAGTCTGTAAACCTTCCAGGAAGGCACGTGTCCCCTTCTACCACCTCTGCTACCTAGGCAGGCCTATGCCATTTTCAACAGCCTCATCAAAACCTGGCACAGGCTGTCTGTTGGTGCCCCAAAGATGGAAAGTGGTGAATTTATCCAGGATTTTCCAGTATGATACAATATAATGACTTACCTTGGTTGTGGATGGGAGAGATGCTCGATGTACCGTTAGCCCATCCATGCGGATGCAGTAGATCAGGGGAGAATGGTCCCTTGCACATGGAGGTCTGTAGAGGGAGAGGCTTTCATCTCGCTCTGCAAAAGGGACTGATATATTGGAGAGGACTCGAGGATCGATACAAAGGAGCAGGAACTTCGGGGAGGGATGTATGAGAATGGAGAGTGATGCTTAGAGGGGGAGAGGAGAGTCTGCAGCTCATTGGAGATGAGCTAGCATCAGGGATGCAACGCAACGAGTCAGGAAAATGTCAGGGGCTGTTTTGCTTCAGGTTTTAACACTGAATGTGTCCCCATAAAGGGGGAGGCAGGGGATGCAGTGAAGCCCCTGAACATCTCCAGAGCAGGAGATGGGCCTGGAGTTCCTGCTTAGATTTTACCTCCTGCAAATTCCCATTGCAGCTGATGCTGCAAGGAGAGAAATGAAAAAGAGGAAGGCACTGGGATGGTCCCTGTGCCTGTGAAATAGGGGATGTGGCCAGTGCTTTTTCCTCTTCCCCTTGGGGAGTGAGAAGGGAGGAGAAAGGCAGGGCTCCGAAAATTCTCCATGATTTTTGCAGGAGGGTGATTTAAAGCAACTGGGCTGGTTTCAGATGTTTCCACCTCTTTTCTCATTGTTATGACAGCAGGAGTGAGAGAGGGGAGACCCGAGTGCATGACGAGGGCAGCAATGGAGGAACTGAATGGGGTGTGGAGAAATTCAAACCAGCCCCAAAAGCTGCTGGGATTATTTCCCTCCTTTACCTTCCTCTCCCCGAATCTGCAGCAGACACCATCCCTGAGTGAGCAAAGGGCTTCTGCTCTAGGGGAAGGGCTGGAAGAAACGAGTGGAAAGGAGGGTTCACACGTTGACCCACAAGTGCAGAAATTCGAGTTTGGCCATATCAGCCAGCGAAGGGCAGGAGGATCCTCCCCCGGATAGTTTTGTCCAGAGCTGGGGCGAGCTGAGCGCCAAGGACAAGCAGGGAGAAGTGAAGCAACACAGGGAAATTTGGGAGCCTGTGATGTCTGCCCAAGGGTAATGTGACAGCCAAGGACCTCTTTGCTCAGTTCCCCTTTCTCTCCTCACGGCTCTTGTGACACCCCAGGAGCAGACAGGAGGAGAGCCCCGAGCCGTGGCCAGCAGAGCCGGCTTGGTCCGTCACACCGTGCATGGTTTGGGTGGTGAACACGGCGACTGGCTGGTGGCTTCACTATCAAAGCATCTTCAGGCTGGGAGGAAGCGGTGGCTCCTGGCCATGTGCTGCGGGCCACATCCTGCCATCCCCACCGAGGCCAAATCCCCCCGCCCCCCCAAGCCAGGATTCGCGGGGCTGGTGTTACTGCCCGCCGGATGCTGGTGGATTGATTGCTTTCTGATTCAGTCCAATAATCAAGAGACGCTAATTGTCTGGTAATATCCCTCCCTGCCTAATGGGCTGTCTTGCATCCATGGCTCCCCAGCCCCACTCCACTGGCTCACCGGGATGCAGCGTAGCAGAGCATCCCATCCCTCTGATGCTGCCCCATCCAGCTGGGCAAGACCCCCATGAGCCGTGGTGGCCTTCCCACCTGGTCCTGACCTCCTGCTGATATTGCCCATCCCAAACCCACCACCACAGTGCTATTGTAGGACTTTTTCCCACTGATGTTTTCTGCAGACACCTTATCAGCATGCTCATGGACCACTCTTTACACCCGCAAGGGCCGTCGGCTGTACCCATGCCTTGTGGCTCCCCTTATTTGATGTATAATCTTCTAATTAATAATCAGCCTTTTCAAAGTGGAGTACAAACATTAATTAATTTCTTGTGAGGTAGGTAATTAACAGTGATGACTCCCATTTTACTGCAAGGGAAGCTGTGATACAGAGATCTTGCACGATCCACCCGAAGTGGCAGGGAAACAGCCGTGCAAAGGCACCTCTGCTCCTGCACGGCCCTGCAGAAACCCTGACTTGCCCGGGCTGGGTCTCCTTCCCATTGAGGGTTTCTCGTGGGGACAGTCCCTGAGTGCTGGTCTCTCTCTGCTCCATCACCATGGCCATCTCCAGCGTGGAGGGGGTGGCATGGTCCCGTGGTGGGCTGTCAGGGCAGGTCCATCGCCATGGCCACCTCTGCCCCGAGGGATGGGGCACAGCCCTGGGGTGGCCCAAGCAGTGGCCACAGGGCTCCTGTCTCCCCTCTCCACACCATCCCCTCCAAAGCACCCATGGGTGCTGGGTTTTGGGGCACCCCCACCAGCTCCTGGACAAGGTGCTCCTGAGGAAGAAGATGGTGTCCCATGGAAAAGGGCTGTTCCTCCTGTTCCCATCCATGTCTCCTGTCCCCTCTCCCCCCACCCCCCCCAGGTAAATGCAAATCTCCATCTCAGCAGGCTTTTGAAAGTTCCTGCTGCTGCTCTCCTCTTTTGTTTGTCCCACAGTGCAGAGCAACACTGTGGGGGGTAGGAATAAGCCTGGGTCCCCCCCTCAGCCAGATCCCCCGCTGGGGAGGGCAGCTGGCGGTTCAGGGAGGAAGCCCCATCCTCGAGACCCCATCCTCATCCTCACTGCCATCTCTGCAGCTCATCGGTGACAAAGAGCTTGCTGGTGTGGGCTGCAAGACCCCGATGGCAGGGCTGGCTCCCCCCACCATGATGCTGGGTGAGGGGTGTCCCGTGGAGAATAAGCATTTTTAGCATACTTTTTCCAGGGAATTTTAATTTTTTTCCCCCTGTCATTGCTGTTTTCAAACCGCCGAGATCAAACATTCAAGGTCCCCACGCCGAAGTCTGCATGCTTCCAACCAGCAACAGATTGCAAGTGGCTGCTGCTACTTTACTTACAGGGCTGCTTAATTAACTTGATTAATCAGCCTGCGTTCGCACCACGCTCTGGAGATGCAAAGCCCTCTTGTTGCTGCGGCCTGCTGCTCTGCGGACGCTGCCCTCGCCTTTATTTCCAACCAATATTTGATGGTAACAGCCAAAGAGGGAATTGCAGCCCAAGCAGGAGCAGCCACGTCTCCCACTCCGGCGAGCCTTGGATCAAAGAGGACAGAAAGAAATATTGTCCAAATCTGAACAAATCACTGCTCCCGTGGGGACGCCTCCCAGCCTGGGGCAGGATGGGGAGCGGGTACCAGGCCCCCCACTTGACTCAGCACCTGAGCCAGAGCCAGTGGGGTGTTTCTTCAGCCAGGTATCGCTGGACACGGCCTCTAACGGTGCCCAGAGGCAGCCGTGGCATTCCCCAGGCAGGTTCAAGGGCTGAAGGCCTGGCAGCCGGCTGGCAGCAGCCGCGTCCCCACTGCCTGCTGACATCAGCAGTGAACTTGTCCCCAGCATCCCACTCGAGGCTGGGACCCACTGGGAGGTACTGGTGGTTGCCCCACGCCTGGGGGTGCAGGTGACAGGCCCTCCCCAAGGCCGGGGTGATGGGCAGTGCTGCAGGCAGGAGCAGGCAGCAGTCACCCCCCCCAATACACACACACGCCGGGGTCCTGCACCACGCTGCCCCCGGGGGGGACCCCCTTTCTTTCTTGGGGGTTGGGGGGCTGCAGCTGCTCACCTGCCTCCCGCACAGGCGTTGGACGGGCCGGGACCCCCCCACCCGCGGGGCTTTGTGTGCGGGTTGTGGCGGTTCCCCTC
>NW_020799118.1:11732326-11738303 GCF_003259725.1 Athene cunicularia | reverse complement strand
GTTATTGCATCGAAACAAAAGCTGCGTGTAAACGGGGAAGGGGGGGAAGAAGGAGAAAAGCCCCCGTGTGCCCAGGCAGCGGCAGTGCCCTTGTGCAGGCAGGTTGCCCGCCCCGGGCAGGACTACACGTCCCAGGCTGCCCTGTGCGGGGCTGGCATATGTGCCGGCAGCTGCCGCCGCCGCCCGCCCCTCCTCCTCTGCTTTGCCAGCGGATTAAACCGGCGCTGTCGGAGGCGCCGGAGCTGAGCTCGCCCTCCTCGCGGCGTGCGGCAATTGCATAAGACCCTGGCTTTAATCCCACCCGTTCCACGGGGCAGAGCCCTGCTCACGCTTGGCGAGCGGGCTGCGTGAGGTGGCTACTGCTCCCCTAGCCGTGGCTCCTCGCAGTGGCCATCTGAGGCTCCGGGAGAGCTGCTTGGGGCGGCTCCAGGACCCGCAGAGGCGCGGAGCCGGGCAAGGCGTCGAGCCGTGCTGGCTGGCACACGGAGGGGTGCTGGGGTGTGGCGGCCACACCCAGCCGGCCGGGAGGGGAGTGGCCACCGGCGTCCCCCAAAAACTGGCGGGCGAGGCGCGGCGTGCTCCATCCATTGCCTTTTATGGTAATAATGCAAGAGGGCGCAGGGACTTCCTTTGTCCCAAATCCGTGCGGCGCCGGGATCTGGAAGGCGTCGCACCCTCTAGCGGGCGCCGGGCGAAGCGATGCCGCGCCGGCAGGAAGGAAATGGGTGGGGAAGGCCTTGGCGGCATCACCTTCCCTTCCCTGCCCGGGGCTCGGTGGGTGAGATCGGTGATGCTCATGTCTTCTTTTTTTTTTTTCTTTCTTTCCTCTCCTTCCACAGCCAGCCATGGATGATGATATTGCCGCGCTCGTCGTTGACAATGGTTCCGGTATGTGCAAGGCCGGTTTCGCGGGGGACGATGCCCCCCGTGCTGTCTTCCCATCCATCGTGGGTCGCCCTAGACATCAGGTAGGTGGCTGGGTTGTCTATATTACTGGACAAAAGAGAGGGAGTATTTTGGTGGAAGCAGTTCCCCTAAAGGCACTGGGCTCCTAGGAGCCCTTTTATTTCACTTTATAACACAAGAGGCTTCTGCACTGCAGCACAGCTGGTGGGGGATACAGCCTCCTGCAGAGTTTTTGTGCTGTGTCTGTTGGAGCAGTTGGCTGAAAGCCTGCCTTGATAGAGTGGGGACAGTGGCTGGAGACCTGGCTTTGGGAAAAGCCCCCCACCCAGTAGGGTTTGCCCTTCAGCTGTACTTAACTGCTTATTCTTTGTTGTGCAGGGTGTGATGGTTGGTATGGGTCAGAAAGACAGTTACGTTGGTGATGAAGCCCAGAGCAAAAGAGGTATCCTGACCCTGAAGTACCCCATTGAACACGGTATTGTTACCAACTGGGATGACATGGAGAAGATCTGGCACCACACTTTCTACAACGAGCTGAGAGTAGCCCCTGAGGAGCACCCTGTGCTGCTCACAGAGGCTCCCCTGAACCCCAAAGCCAACAGAGAGAAGATGACACAGGTGTGTAAAAACTCCAGAGCTTGGAGCTACAGCAGATGTTGCTGCAGGCCAGTTCTCTTCCATGTTGTCCTCTCTCCTCCTTCACCTCTATTCTCCCTTTTTGCCATCTTCACAGGGTTTTCCTTTCCTGACCTGAATCTCCTCTTTGCTGGACCTTGACAGGTTTTGTTTGCTCTTCTAAGCTGGCTTTCTCTGAGACTGAACTAGCAACTTGTCTAACTGCTGTTTCTGACTAGACACACTAATCCATTTACCAGCTTTGAGTGACTGTACTGTAGTTTACTTGGCATTTGTGTTGTTCCTTGCTGTGACACATGGATGGGTCTGCAGTGGTGGTGGTGTCGTCCCAGCTCAGCCTCTGGCCTGGCAGGTGTGGGTGGAGACCAGGCAAGAGCAGCATGGACTTTGAGGGGGAGTGGAGAGATGTCTCTTATGTGGGGACAAAAGTAAAACCACTTGCATGGACTTGGTGTGGACCTGTAGAGAGAACCCTGTTTTTTTGCTGTTGACTCAGCTGTTTCTTTTCTCTCCCTAGATCATGTTCGAGACCTTCAACACCCCAGCCATGTATGTAGCCATCCAGGCTGTGTTGTCCCTGTATGCCTCTGGTCGTACCACTGGTATTGTGATGGACTCTGGTGATGGTGTTACCCACACTGTGCCCATCTATGAAGGTTATGCCCTCCCCCATGCCATCCTCCGTCTGGATCTGGCTGGCCGTGACCTGACGGACTACCTCATGAAGATCCTGACAGAGAGAGGCTACAGCTTCACCACCACAGCCGAGAGAGAAATTGTACGTGACATCAAGGAGAAGCTCTGCTATGTCGCCCTGGATTTTGAGCAGGAGATGGCCACAGCTGCCTCTAGCTCCTCCCTGGAGAAGAGCTATGAACTCCCTGATGGCCAAGTCATCACCATTGGCAATGAGAGGTTCAGGTGCCCTGAGGCTCTCTTCCAGCCATCTTTCTTGGGTAAGTGACTTTTCTAGGATACCCTGTGCTCCTCAGTGTTCCTTTCTGTAAAGAGTGACCTGGAGACTTTGGCAGCCAGTTAATCGATTTGGTGCCGGTCCATAGCAAGGTCTTTGCTGTCCCACCAGTTAGACTCGCTTCCTGCACAGCCTAAAGTTGTTTAAGGAGCTTGGGACAGTAGAACAGGAGGTTGAGCCTGTTGGGCTTCCTAGTGCCTTCCCACTGAAGGAGCTGATGGTCTTTTGGTTGCCTCTAGTAGTTCCTCAGGTTTTCTTGGCTGTGTCTGAGCCCTTGCTGACTTGAGATTTGCTTCTTCCTCACAGGTATGGAGTCCTGTGGTATCCATGAAACTACCTTCAACTCGATCATGAAGTGCGATGTGGATATCCGTAAGGACCTGTATGCCAACACAGTGCTGTCTGGTGGTACCACAATGTACCCTGGCATTGCTGACAGGATGCAGAAGGAGATCACAGCCCTGGCACCCAGCACAATGAAAATCAAGGTAGGATGGAGTTGGAGGAACTTCTTAGCACCTCTGTTCATGCTGAAATGCAGAGCGGGTGGAGGGGGGGATAAGATCAACTCGTGCTAGAAGAGATGGAAACTGTACTTGTGTGGCTGGTGCGGCCTTAGCAGTGTTGCTCTGGGCAAGGTGGCATCCACCCAGCCACATGAATAATGGGGTTAGTGTAAATACTGGCTGCAGAGGTAGGAGGGAGGTGGGTGTGGGAGCTTGTCTTTAGCCTGTTTTTGGACTTCATGGTATCTTGCCAAGGCTAGATAAGGGAATGAGGCAGCTCTGTCCTGTGGGGCCCTGCGTGGGCCGCGAGTGCTGTATGAGTCTGTGCCTCTGACTGATGTTCCTCTCCCTGCAGATCATTGCCCCGCCTGAGCGCAAGTACTCTGTCTGGATCGGAGGCTCCATCCTGGCCTCCCTGTCCACCTTCCAGCAGATGTGGATCAGCAAGCAGGAGTACGATGAATCCGGACCCTCCATTGTCCACCGCAAATGCTTCTAAACTGGACTGTTACCAACACCCACACCCTTGTGATGAAATGAAACCCATAAATGCGCATAAAACAAGACGAGATTGGCATGGCTTTATTTGTTTTTTTTTTGGCGCTTGACTCAGGATTAAAAAACTGGAACGGTGAAGGTGTCAGCAGCAGTCTTAAAACGAAACATGTTGGAGCGAACGCCCCCAAAGTTCTACAATGCATCTGAGGACTTTGATTGTACATTTGTTTCTTTTTTTAATAGTCATTCCAAATATTGTTATAATGCATTGTTACAGGAAGTTACTCGCCTCTGTGAAGGCAACAGCCCAGCTCGGAGGGAGCCGATGCCAGTTACTGGTGTTAGGTTATAATTGCTTGTCTGTAAATTATGTAACCCAACAAGTGTCTTTTTGTATCTTTCCGCCTTAAAAACAAAACACACTTGATCCTTTTCGATTTGTCAAGCAAGCAGGCTGTGTTCCCCAGTGATAGATGTGAAATGAAGGCTTTACAGTCCCCTGCAGGGTATACGAGAGGTGGTGCCAGTATGTGGGGGAGGGAGGGGCTACCTGTACACTGACTTAAGACCAGTTCAAATAAAAGTGCACACCATAGAGGCTTGACTGGTGTTGATGGTTCATTTTTTTCTTTGCTGCTTTTTGACAGTTGCACCATGCTCTGATCTAGACTTGCCAGGCTGTACAGGTTGGCTATCTGACACTGGTGCTGTGGGCTGGCTCATGGCGATAGAGCAGGGCTGAGCTGAGCCTGCCAGCCCTGTGGGTCTCCACAGCTGCTCCCTGGGCTGGAGCTTTCCAGATAGTGCCAGTGTGGGTGAGAGGGAGCTGTTGGAGGAGCTGGGCTTAGTGGGGATCCAACTGCACCTTCTGAAGTGCTGCCTTAGTGCTGTGGCACCACCAGCTTCAGCTTAATGAAAGCAAGTGGGGGGTGGGGGTGGCCTGCTCATTTGCCAAGGCTCCTTTGGCTAGTCTGCAGCCCTCGCTAGCCCATGGGCCGCTGTCCCCTCTTCTCCCTGCACCAGATACCTGAGCTTGTCTGTCCTGCTCTGTGCTTGCCTGGGGAGGGAGGCCCGGCTTTGTGCTGGAAGAGTCATGCTCTCCGGCAGACTGCTGCTGGCTGGGTGGAGCAGCCTTTAGGTGAAAGCTGGAGAAAGTCTTGTGAAGTAGAAAAAATTGACTAGCAAGTGAGGCCAGTGGGCTGTTACACACGGCTAGGCAGGGTTGGGGCTGGGAAAAGGGTGTGAGGAGGGAGAAAGCTCTTGCAGGGTGGGTGACACCTACAGCTCCAGGACTTGCTGTGGGCAGTGCAGATACCTGCCTGCAGCCCAGCCCCTGCCAGGAAGGTTTGCACAGCTGCTTGGCTCTGTCCCCACCCTCTGGGCTTCTGAACCTTCTTCTGTGAAGCTTCAGCCTTGTTTGATGGATCAAATTCCCCAATTTCTTGAGGAGCAGCCACCATGGGGACCCTCCCACAGCCATGCTGGCAGCTGGGACCCTGTTGTGCACAGCAGAGCCTGTGAGCCCCAGGAGTGGGAGCTGCTGCGGAAGGAAGGAGACAGGACCAAGGCTGCCGGGTCAGGGCGCAGGAAGAGCAAAGCTGGGTGACGCTGTGTGTTGCCAACTCCAGCAAACCGCTCCTTGGAGCCTTGCTCACAGGCTTGCTGGCTTCCTCAGGCTCCTCCAAGCTGCCTGTCTTTGAAGAGCTAATGGCTGTGATTGTGTCATGCTCACAGCAGATGAAAGGCAGGGAACAGGCTCCTTCGCTCTTTAATCCTCTGCCTGGCCTCATCCTGTTCCAGCATCGTGGTGCATTCAGGGTGGACTTGCTGGTTTCTGCCATTCATCTCCCCATCCTCCCTCCTGGCTGCCCCGGGTGCAGTAGGAGCCTGGCAGGGCTGTAGGTGCAGACACTGGGTTGGGCAGATGAGTTACTGGAAGCACCAGTTCGCAGCAGGAGAGGTGAATGAAACAGGTTGGAGCAAGGCCCAAATTGGGCTTATAACCTGAGGTCTTGGGGAAATGGGGTGAGGAGGAGGCAGTGGCAGTGGGAGCTGGTGGGAGTGGGCCAGGAAGAAGGCCCGGAGGCCAGAAGAGATGATAGCAATAGGGAAATAAATGGGGCACCTTTCTTCAGCCCTCCCTTCAATGGTCACTGATCACTGCAAAAATGTGTTGAGACACAAGGAACAGAAGAGGTGGTGGTGAGGGAGAAACCAGAGAGCAGCAAACGCCGGGGCCAAGAGCAGCTCGGAGGGGCAGAGGTGCAGTCACAAGGAGAGTGTGAGCGGCAGGGCTGGTGCAGAGCTGCTGGGTGCAGGGGCCAGGATGATTTTCATGCTCCAGAGTGCAGCAGGTGAGGCTTTCTGTTAGCTAACACTTTGCAGGTTGGGTCTTTTTTTCTCCTTTCTTCCTATTTCACTTGCTGTTCCAGGCAAACAGCCCCCCCCCCCCCCCCCC
>NW_020799118.1:11728679-11732276 GCF_003259725.1 Athene cunicularia | reverse complement strand
CCCCCCCCCCAGTAAAATGAGGCTGAGCCTTTCACAGCCCTTCCCGATGCCTCTGTGGTGCAAGGCTGTGGCGTGCACAGCTACTCTGCAGGCTGCTCCAGCAAAGCTCAGTTTATTCCTCCTCTGGGCCATTACATGCTGGAGAAAAGAATGTGGTGCCGGGCAGGGAAGCCTGTGAGCATTACTCACTGCTCCCAACTCCAGCGAGCAGGGGGGAGCCCAGGGTGGTTTCCTCTCAGGAACGCCAGGCGCTGGAAGAAGGGGGATTGATTTTTAACCACGGTTTCTCCATCACGGTGCTTCGGAGAGCTCCGTTCGCCCCGCACCATTTCACAGAGGTGGGGAAATACTGAGGGGCCCCTCAGAGGAAGGGCAGTAGGGGAGTTGGTTTAGTCATGTGCTGGCTCTTGAAGCCACCAGCCATGGGCAAGACTCAAAGGAGAAGATGTGTAGGGAATATTCAGTCCCCTGCCTACCTCCTCCTCCTCCTCTTCAGCACACAAATAGCCAGGGGTTGTGGGGAGACCAGGAGATTTAAAAGGACCACCCAAGGGCCAGGCTGAGCGCATCCTCCTGTCTGTCTCAGTGGTGGTGGCGTCCCAAGATCATCCAGGCTGCAGAGACTGCGCGACTCAGCTTTTTGCAAGCCACCCAGCCCTTTCTCACCTCCCCTTAGCTGCCCAGGGGGAGCTGGCTCAGCTCAAAGGAGCTGAGCAAACACGTTTTACACCCTTTCTTTCCCCAGAGCTCCCAACTTTCTCTCCTGCTGGAGACAGTCACTGGCACTTCACCTGCAATTAGCTGGTGACCTGGAAAGTCACCTCACTGAGCTGCTTATGGAATCAAGCCACCGCCAGGAATTAGTGATGTCCTTGGCACAGGAGACGGCTGTGACTCTTAGGATTTAGCCCTGAAGGGCCTCATTGTCTCTCAGCCCTGTCAGCGAGTGTTGACCAGAAACAGTCCCTGGCTGGGGGGCCCCTGTTCTCTCCCTTGCGAGTGTGTACTGCTTCAGGAGAGGTGCCAGCTGGCTGCAAGCAAAAGTCCCAGGAAATCCCAGAGTGTTCAAACAAAAGTGGCCTCCTCGCAGAAGTCCCCTCTGAGGGTGCAGAGCATAGCCTTCAGAAAATGGGATTTCTGGGGTATCAGTTCAGGGACGGGACTGTGGGTATCAGCTGGGCTTGGGGCAGGAGGAGTCCTGGTCTTTGAAGCTGGTCTTTGCGAGGGATTGCTGACCTGGAGCCTGCCCTGACTTGTATTATACCCATCTGTAATCTACTTTAGCAGGCCTTACAGTATTAAACTGTATCAAGTATTGAAAATCACTTACAGCGGTGGAGCTAGCAGTTCACCCAAGCATACCAAGTGTTTTGGCCACTGTAGTCCAGCTGGGGTTTAGTCATGCTGACAAAAAGATGAGATGTCCAGACTGTATCAGTTTTAAGAAGAAACAGAGGAGTGAAATGATGCAAGACTTTCCAGAGGGAAAAATATAAAATCCGCAGAACAGTCTGGCCTTGAACAGTTAAGATATTTTGTCCTATACAGAACAAAATATCTTGATACAAGCATTAATTTGTTTGTTTGCCCTCCCGGACTGGGACAGCATGGTATGTGCCTGCCTTCTTTGGACTAAGAAAACCGTGTATTAGTCATAAGATGAACAAAGTCTGCCCTGAGATGGCCCAGCCCTGAACTGAACCCATCTTCACAGAAGGCTCCCAAGTGCCCACATTGGTAAGAGCATTCCTGAACAAGGCACACCAGGAAGGGTTTCTCCTCTCACTGGCTGGCCACCTCGCAGCAACCATCAAGAGAAATGCCAGAGCTTGGTGCAGGTGTTCGTTGTCTTCCTCCTTTACCACCCACCTGATGTCCTGCTGCTGCCTTGTGTTCAGCCTCCATGTTTTATCTACATCGCCACATTGCTCACTGCTCATTATTTGGTGGATTATGAGTCCAAGTGCAGCTCTATGAACTGCTGCGAGTCTGGTTTCTCCTCGGGAGGTTCTCTTACACCTATCTCTGTTCCCAGTTCTTATTCAGCGTTGTCAACTGCTGTCTGGTCCATGTATGCCCCAGGGCTGGAGGGAACCTTTGGCTAGTCCTAATACAGGCTGCTCCAGCTGATCTGGCACTCTGGGCAGGACTTTTACTCTGCTTATGGGCCTTGCTCATGATTTTATTTACTATTTGCCTTGGAAATGCAGGTCTCCTCCACCTCTCCGCTTTCCCTGATGACTGCAAATATGTCAGGTTGGTATTTTTCCCAGATGTCAAACAAGTCGGTCTTGACTGAAGGGCCTCCAGATTTGTCATTACCTTCTATTTAAGTAAAACAGATGACAAACCAAGCAGGTTCTCTTACCGAGGCTCTCCCTCATCTAAGGGCTAAGAAGGGTTTTCCTCTTCAATTCCAGAGCCTTCTCACAGGCCTAGAAGCAAAATAGGTAATCAAGACATGAGGTACTTGCTATTTCTAAGAGAAACCCCCAATCTACCCCTAATCTAATTCATGGCCTTAAATGGCAACAATTAAGCAGGAGTAAAGCAGCAACCCATTCATCTTCCTTTGTGGGTCATCTTTAAAACATATTTTCTATGAACAAAATTCCCAAAGCACACACATAACTGGAAATTCCAGCACTCGGGTCCTGTCTGTACTTGAGATTTGGGATGAGGAGCTAATAGTAACAGTGCTGAGCCAGCTGCTCCCCTTGGACGTCGCTGTGTGCAATGGCTGTGCTCACAGCAGCCCTGGATGACTTCTGCACAGCCCTCTGTGCATCAGCAAAGCGAAGGATCGTATCTCACACCCGCAGCCAAAGTTAGAATAGCTTGGTTAGAGCCCAGATTGATGATCGTTCCATACACAGCAGTGAACCTGAAGCTGACAAGTTTATCCTTACGGTTTTCCTGGAGGGAAGGGGGTGGTATCTGCAGCCCCATTGTTAGCACCAACTCAGTCCGTGCTCACAAGCGTCCTGTCTTTCGCGCCCTGGCTGCTTCTAACCCACGGTGTGAACCGGGAAAGGGTCGTTCTCCCAAATGCTCCGCTGCCTCCCCTGCAAAACCAGGGAGTTAGTGCAGCGATTGCCCCTGGGGCTGAACAACAGCCCTATGGGGTGTCCCACCAAACCGGTGGGGCTCCCTTTGCTCCCTGCTCACTCGCTGAGTCACTCCTGTGCCTCGCGGCTCCTTGCAGGGCGGATTTACATTTTTGGAGCCAACTCAGAGCTTTGTGGGGCGCGGGCCGGTCGTGAGTCAGCTGTTGGGGTGGCAGAAGGCCCGTGGCTGGGAGCTGCTGAGGGTGGAGGAGGCCAAGTGGCCGCTCGCCTGGCTCCTGCCGTCCCTGTCGCCTCAGCACTGGTGGCCTTGGGGCAGAGGTGAGGGATCCAGGCGGCTGCCCGTGTAACAATTTGGATTTCGCCTCCACAGAGAGTTGCCGCCTCAAAATGAGGGCGTCCCCAGACACACTCGACCTGTGAGGGGACGGCACGACTGAGGCGAGCGCCCCAGCAGAGACCCGCCGCTCCCATCATGGCGGCGCCGCCGCTCTCAAGATGGCGCCGAGCCACGGCCGGCACCGCCCTTCCC
>NW_020799118.1:11711229-11728629 GCF_003259725.1 Athene cunicularia | reverse complement strand
TGCCGCCGTCTAACGGGGCTGGGCACGGGCGTCGGAATCGCCCTCCTCTGCGGTGCCTCTGTGGGGGCTTTACAGAGGCTGTGATGTGGGGGCAGCGTTCCCCGTCCCTTTAGGGGGTGCCATGGTATTCATGTCAATTTGAGCTTTATTAAAGATGGTGCTAAAGTCCCGGCCGTCCCCCGAGATCGCCATCATCGCGGCGGGTTGCCCTGGGGGCCATGGCATGTCCCTGTGCCGCGCAAGGCTGTGTGCACCTTGTTGCCTTCTTGCCAAGGTGTCCTTGGTGGGTTTGGGCTACGATTGCCAGGGTGCTTTTTGTCACCTCAGTGTTGAAGGAAGGGAGCTTGGGGTGGACAAACAAAGGGGTTCTCATGTCCCCATTTGGAGCCCAGCTGTCAGTCCTGTGGTTTTGTATGGTTCAGGTGTAAGCATGTTGCAGAAGAGCTAGGGGTGATCTGATGCTGGACTGCAGTTTTGTTTGTGCGTATACATCTCTCTATATGTGAGGTTATATAACTCTTACGGTTATTGAAATGCATGGCGCTTAGAGGAAAGATGTAGAAAGAGACTGCTGAGTTATATTTAGAAAGAATCAGAGGCAGTCACTTTTTCAGTTGCAAAGTAAGTGGCAAAAGTGGAATAAATCTAAGTGTTTTTTCCCTGCATTCTAAAGTAGCCAACAGTGAAAGAGCGAGTGATGGTACTGTGGCTTTGTGTGAAGTTTTGCACTACCTCCATATTGTCTTCTAAGGGAAAGCTTTTGATTTCTTCATGCGGATGTAAGTACTTCAAGATTCAAGTGTTTCTGGTTTGACTTTATAAATCCTTATGAGACTTGAGGTGTCTGTTTTCTCGCAAGATTTGCTGAAGTTTCTGACCTAGTAGCTTTTCTTTTTTTCTTTTTCTGTTTTCCCCTAGGAGATCGTAAGTGGGGAGAGCGAGGAGGAAAGTAATGGCATCAACCTGATGGAGTTCTCAGATGAGATCCTTTTGCACATCCTCAGCTATGTCCCTTGCACAGACCTTGTCCTGAATGTTAGGAGAACCTGCAGGAAACTTGCAACACTTTGCCTTGACAAGAGCCTAACCCATACAGTTTTACTTCAGAAAGACTATAAGGTGGGGAGAGTAGCTTGCTTCTGTTAGCTATGAAGACAAATCTGACTTCTGAAAAAATGCCAAGAAGTAGGACTTTCCAGTGTGTTTGCATAAATTAAGTGCTCTTGAACTCTGATATCAAATAAACAATAAACTGTTTTATAAAAGCATTTGTTTTCCAGAATGCTTTGTTAGAACAGCTCTGTGCTCCCTTAGTTATACAAAATACTGTCAGTGAAAACTATATTCTCTGTGTTTCTTGAAGCTAAAATGAAAGTAAACGTGACTTTCCATTTGTAGCAGTGGTTGTGTAAAGTTATTTTCTCAAAATACATTTTCCATGTTGTTGTGCAAAAAAAGTTTTGTGCATATTGCTGTCAGGCCATGCAGTCAGCTAAGCCAGAAATTGTATATATGTTATAACAAAAATAAAGTTTGGGAATGGAGGGTGATACATTTTATGAGGACTGTATCACCAAGTGCAGGCAAGGGGAAGCCTCTCTTGCACATTTCCAAAAGAGGAAACTGGATGAAGGAGAATGGGAACATTCTTCTTTCAGTTTGAGTTTCCATAGATAGCTCATTCTGCTGAAATAGCTTTGCTGTTAGAAAATGGAGATGGTCCTCTATTCCACTCTCAGTTGCTGAACAGGCTAAGACACAGAACCGCACAGACTAAGAAGCTAAAGGACTCTTTAAGACTGTTGGAATCTTAAAGCATGGCAGACTGAGCCAGCTACCAGCAGTATAATAATTCTTAGACTGTGCTGGCATCCTCAGACATTTGGATAAATGATGTAATCTATGTGCTAAGCACTCATCCCCATCTTCAGATGGGGAACTGAGTCAGTACACACCATTGCCATATATCTCATTGAGTCTGATTTTGTTTGAGTACAGGTAAACAAAGACAAAGTGAAGCAACTCATGAGGGATATCGGAAAAGAGATTTACCAGCTGAACATGGCTGGGTGCTATTGGCTGCCCAGTTCCACTATTGATCATGTAACACGATGCAAGAACCTGGTAAAACTGAACCTGTCTGGGTGCCACGTCACCTCCCTCCGTCTCTCAAAGATGCTATCCACACTCCAGCACCTGCGCTCCCTGGCGATAGACGTAAATCCGGGTTTCGATGCCAGTCAGCTAAGCAGCGAGTGTAAAGCCACGCTTAGCCGTGTCTCGGAATTGAAGCAAACCCTTTATACGCCGTCATATGGTGTCGTTCCGTGCTGCACTAGCCTTGAGAAACTGCTGCTTTACTTTGAGATCCTTGATCGCTCGCGAGAAGGTTTTATGCTCTCTGGGCAGCTAATGGTAGGTGAGAGCAATGTGCCCCACTACCAGAATCTCCGCGTCTTCTATGCCAGGCTGGCTCCTGGCTATGTTAATCAGGAGGTGGTGAGGCTGTACTTGGCAGTGCTGAGCGATCGGACACCTGAGAACCTTCACGCTTTCCTTATTTCTGCCCCTGGTAGCTTTGCAGAGACAGGAGCCACTAAAAACCTCCTGGACTCTATGGCTCGAAATGTACGTCTGGATGCTTTACAATTGCCCAAAGCTTGGATTAACGGCTCTGGGCTCCTGCAACACTTGAAGTTCAACAACCCTTTCTACTTCAGCTTTAGCCGATGCACCTTATCTGGTGGTCACCTGATCCAGAGGGTTATTAATGGTGGGAAGGATCTTAAAAGCTTGACCAGTCTGAATCTCAGTGGCTGCGTTCACTGTCTGGCTCCGGAGTCCTTGTTTCGAAAAGCAGAAGATGACATTGACAGTAGCATTCTGGAAAGCCTGGTCGTGTCTTGCTGCAACCTGAGACACCTCAACCTCTCTGCAGCTCACCATCACAGCTCAGAAAGCATAGGGAATCACTTGTGCCAGCTTCTGTCCAGGTTAAAGCACCTGCTCTCATTAGCGCTACCGGTGTGCTCCATCACAGATGTTGCTGCAAATGTGGAAAAGCCTCCCTCGGCATCTAATTTGGTGCCCCAAACGTTTGGAAGGAAAGTTCGGATTGGGATACAGACATATCCAAGGAACTTATCAGACCTGGTAAATCAGAAGATAGACTCTTCGGTGTTCTGGGCTCTGATGAGAAGCCTCCGATTTTTGGAAACCTTGGAAATAATTGGGTCCAGTTTTTCCTCTGCCATGCCGCGCAACGAGCCAGCAATTCGGAATTCGTTGCCTCCTTGTGTCCGGGCACAAAGCGTGGGGGATTCAGAGGTGGCTGCCATTAGCCAGTTGACTTATTTGCAGAGCCTCACCTTAGCACAACTGCCAAATATTATTACTGGCTCTGGGCTTATTAACATTGGATTGGAGTGCCAGCATTTGCGGACTCTTTCGTTGGCCAACCTGGGCATGATGGGGAAAGTGGCCTATATGTCTGCTCTCATGGACATGCTGAAACACTGCAAGTGTTTGAGAGATCTCAGGTGAGGGGCTGCTGTTGAACATCTCCATTTTGTTTGTGGATCTCCAGAAATGTAGCGCACTGTTTGTTTTGGCTAGTGTAAATCTGCAAGTGTTTCTGTTCTGGTCAAAAGTTGCTGCAATGGCTTGAACACTTGGTATTTTCCTTCCTGACTTGTGGAGAACAGGGAGGCATCACATTCTGTCCTTGAGGGCTCAGGATATGCCCTTTAACCCGTTTTTAAGAGCAAAAAGTCTCTATGCTGCAACTGCCTTCCTTTTAGATAAGGAAGAGTGGATGCTGCATATTTGGGAGCTAGCAGCCTGTCAGGGCTAGGTTAACTACTACATGCCTTTGCTGACTTTTTGGCTTTGTGTGCACGTACTTGTCTTAAATTTTCAGGAAGGAAGAGATAATGTAGAGTTCTAGATGACTTGATAATACAGAGTTCTCCTCAGGTTTCCAGTTAGATATTTTTCTGCCTTTGGTTTGTATTAAAATCTTGCCCTACTTTTTGGTTTCTTTTCTTGATAGTATATTGAAAGCATTCCAAATTTAGAGTTTGTCCTGTGATGTTCCTTTCTTGATAGGATCCTTCAGATCTTCTTAGATCCTTTTTAGATATTCAGATCCTTTAGGATCTGATCCTAAAGGGTGCATAAAGTTGCTTCACCGTAGCCAAAATGTGCTTATGAAAGCAAAGGGCACAAACTGTAACTGTTTCCTTGCACCAGTCTATATGAACATAAATGTTATTACTTGAGAAAGATGCTTTATTTTCCTTTTTTTTTTTTTTTCCCTCCCTAGATCAGCTTCTGTTGGTGAAACTACTAGACCTGTCAGTCCCATTGGCATCCTCTGTTCACAAAATCGGTCTACAATGCCGAACAGTAGTAACAGCAAGGTCACTCCTGTGATCATAAAGGCAGTTAGTGCTGCTAAAATTATTGCTTATCAGCTGAGACTGCTGTTTGTATTCATGTTCCTGATCCATTGCAATAGTGAAGGAAGCCAGGGTGGCTAAAACACCACAGGAGGGTTTTAATTTTCTACCACTCTCCATTATAACTGACAAGGGGTGTGTTGGTCTCTCATCCAAGGCATGACAGCTGTTGGAAATTCAGTTGCTTAATGGCTTGGCTCATGTGAATGTATCTTTAACCTTCAGGAGGCTAAATAGCCGTGGAAGAACTAAGATCTGGGGAAGGAGGTTTGGGTGTGCAATGTTGCTTCAACTCGGTCTAGGCCCTGTAGTTTCCAGAGAGTTTGAAATGGAGGCCAAGAGCAATAAAGATGGGAGGCAGCATAGAGCCTTGAATAAAAGGACGAACAAGGGTGTTGTCGTCTAACAGCCAGGAGTTTCAATGTAAGCTACCATTGTTCTTTCCCGAGTAGTCTGAGGTTTTATATAGGTTTAAGAGGATTTTAATGTTTAGCATTTCCTCCTGATAGTGTAGTTTCCTTTTCATTTGACTAATGCTCTGCTGCTTCTACCCTTTTTTACCTCCCCTTTTTCCAGGCTGAGAAACTAGTCTAAGGGGATATTCCAAAGCAACATTGTCATCTAGCGAGTGAAAGGCAGTATTGCAAGTGTGGCTATCGTGTCACAGAGAAACTGGCTGAGGTTGCAGGAGACTTCTGTGCTTTTTGTCCTAAATTGACAGTGGACCAATAATGCTGTTGAAAAACTGAAGAGGCTTCCCATGTCTTTAACGTTAGTCTTAAGCTATTACCCAAATAGCTTGTGGGCTGTGAGGATCTCTTCGGGCAGTGCTACGTGAACAGCAATCATAGGCTGAGACTCAAAACCAGAATTTATCAATTAACAGGATTAAATTGCTGAGAAACCCCCATGTACTACAAAAGCCTATGCAGAGATTATCCAGATCAGATTGGGACTGTCAGTTTGTTATCACCTAATGGATTAACCTTGGAGCTCTTGGCCTTGCTGACCCAATGACTGGGATTCCCAAGTCCTCTGAGGCCCCGTAGTAAATCTGCACCATGCACATGTACTCTCCTGCTTCTTGCAGACTGGTCTCTGTGAAGGTGTCATCCATTATGCTACTAGTTAAAACACAGACCCCTTGTTGAGCAGGTATGGCCTCACCGTGTCATGTTGTCCTGCTCTGGGCTGTCACATAAGATTGTGGATAACCACGACAGAGGATCCTGTCTCTCTTCTCTGGGCCAAGCATTTAACATAAAGGTTGGATTGATGATGGTTATTCTTCCTGTGGGAGAGCAGTAGCTTTGATCCTTTGCCATCCTCTGACTGGGGAGGGCTGGCTGTGGTCACTCTGTTGGCTCAGAGGCCCGAGTTCTGCATCATTTTGAATTTTTCATGCCTGCTTCTCTCTAGGCAGTAAACTGAAGATAACCAGTTTGATGAGTGGTGCACTGGAGCAGTAAGTCCCTAAATGCACATCAGCTGCTCGGTGGATGTCAGGTACCAAAAGCCAGGCTGTGCTTGTTTTAAGACCAGAATGGATCTGCTGGTCAAACAAAAGGCCCATCTTACTCCACATGTTTTGTGGAAAACTTGCAAAACCAGGCTTACTCCCTGTGGATGCCAGAATTCTGCTATTTAGGGCCTTCTGCCTATTTGTGTCCTTGTCCTGTAGCACACATTGTTCAAGAGTAACTAGCAAGCAAGAGGTCTGAGCTTGCAATGTTGGGTTTGTTAGGCCATACCGCTGGCACAAGCAAGTAGAAGATTATTGCATGTCTAAGTGAAACAGGCAGTGGGGGACACCAGTTGCTCCATCTGCCAGCCCCCCATGAATATGCTGTCTTCCCTTTTGCCTGAAAGCGGCCCAAGCATGAATTACCCATTGACTTGTTTTTGTTTATTCTTGCAGGCTGGAACAGCCGTACTTCTGCGCGGGCGCCCAGTTCTTCCAGGCACTGAGTCATTGCTCCTCTCTCCAACGGCTTTGCATCGTCTCCCGGAGTGGGACTCTGCAGTCTGACGCAGTGATGTCATTCATGGCCAACTGCCTTGAGGTCATCATGTGCCACATGTTTATGGGAGAATCTCTTACCGTTTGCAAAAATCTCCAGCAATCCATTGTCCGGAGGTGAGTGCGGAAAGAGGTTGATGTGGGATTTCTCGAGCTGTTGGAGATTTATCTCCATTTCCTTGCTTGCCAAGGTTTATATGGCTTGGAGCACTTGTTCCAAGAAGCTAATAGGTACTGTGTAACCGCTTGGCACATGAACTAGCCTCTTATTTTAATGAGTGAATCAGTGAAATATTTGAAGGTAGTATATGAATTTTTGATTCCATTCCCACCCATGTTCTCTGCAGTTCCGTTGGCTGGGTTGAAGTTCTGGATGTAAAGCTCCATCATAAATCAAATGACACTTTTTGTGTAAACAAAACATCTGCCGACATTTTAAGTACTGAGAGATTTGACCTTGAAGCTTTCCTTCTTTCCCACAAGTGACTAAGATAATTCTCTGTCCTCTAATCACTTGTAAATGTCACTTACCGATAATCCCCTGGCAGCCCAATTCAAAGCCTTTAAAGGGTTGTTGTGAAGGGTTTTTCTTCGGGGGATGCGTGTGGGGGGAGAATTGGTACAAACTGCCTTTGCACGTTTGGCAGTTCATAAATGCATTTTGCTTGGCCCCTTGCAGTGTTCTGAGGCTCACGTGGTGGGAAACGTTTGTGTGGAGCCGTGAACTGCATTTGAAAAGAGAGCTTTTAATTACGCTTGGCATTTTGAAATCTTCTAATAGTGGCAGTCATCTTACAAAATATTTCCCATGCAACAGACTTTCCATTATTTTATTTTTTTTTTCTATAAGGCTTTTTCTCCGCCTTCAGTCTGTTTTCTTTGTCACCTACTGTTGCTTTGCCCTGTTAAGCTCTAATAAAAATTTCAAATCACACGGCATTATTACTGCATCCTAAAGGGTGCTCCTCCCCCCCAGCCTTTCTCCAGCTTCAAACTGACTTATTACACTTGGCTTGTTTCCGCGGATCAAATCCAGAAGAGCCTATGACTATATTAGCTACCTACCAAACTTCACACAAGATTGTTTGTTAGTGCCTCTAAAAGGCTCTCTGTTCTTCTGGAACAGTGATTGTTGGAAACATCTAAGTAAATTCTGTGTGATGTGACAAGGATTCTTTGAGTTTGTTTTTCACAGGGCTTCATATCTGTAAACACATTTCTTAGTTGATTTCAGTTGTGCTTTGAGGATCCTTAGAAAGAAGCAAAGATCCGCAATTCCTGTTTTTTATCTTGCCCTCCCCTCTGAGATGCTATTGTGGCACTGGCCAAAATTTTAATGTCCACTTGCTGAACAGAAATATGCTGTTCTGCAGTATTTTCTCCCTCTTTCTCTGTTGTGGACAGTTTCTCACTACATGCTGTACCTCTTAATAATTTAAATCCTGGGAACTTCCCAAAGAGCAGCTGATGCCTCATGGAAATGTGAAAAACTATTTTATATTTAGAAACAGTTCTGTCTATCACACTATTTTTCTTCTTTTGTATTTTATTAATAGGGACGTTTGTATGAAAACAGGATTTTTTTTGAAGTGTGGTTTTGGTTTTGTTTTGTTTTTTTTTTCTGCAGAGAGCATCTGCTCCTGCTGCAGATTCTACACCTGAAGTCATAATCCTCTGTGACACTGTAATTGGTGGCTCTGGAAATTATTTTGATGTCACGTAAGATTATGACTTCAGGAGGAGGATAAGCAGTGGGAGCAGATGCTTTCCGAAGCAACAAAGATCCTGTTCTCATGCAACTGTCTCTAGTAATAAAATGGACAGAAGAAAATACAGAAAATGATGTGTAAGCAAAGCCTGGAGTCTTCTACAAGTCATCAGTCTTTAACCACGTGACTTTTCCAGTGATCCCATTCTCCTTCTTGCACAAATGTGCCTTCAGATAGGGTCAGGAATTGGTTTTCTCTTGACTGCGTTTTGTCTACTACTCCAAGGGCAAAGAGATGTGCAATAAAATCTGTGTGTGAGCTAGTTCATTGCTTAAACCTGTGGATAAGGCTCTAATTCATCCAGCATGGCTTTCTCTGAAAATGTGCTGCTGGTGTCTCTTCAATCCAAGTTTTAAATTGGAAGATCCCATTGGGCAGCAAGTTTGAAGTTATATTTCCTTGTGCCAGAATGAAATAAGGTGATTTATCCTTTTTGTTGTTTTTTTGTTTGGAATGTACGGAGATGCTGCGTGTGCAGGGAAAACAAGGAGAGTGTGTGGGAAAGAGGAGGCAAGAGGAGGGAAGGCAAGGCTGTGAACCTTTATTTTCTCCCCTTCTTGAGCTGGGGGAACTGATCCATATTCCTTTGGTCCTAATAAGGGTTAGAGTTCCAGTTTTAGGGCTGTGGAGATGGTCTTGTTTAGGCTGAGAGCAGTGATTGTTGGTTTCGAACAGGGAGATGGGGCCAAATGACACCCATTCTCTCAATGCCTCTAAAAAGAGAAGAAATGTGAATGGGAACTGGCATGGCCTAGGGTGCTACCTGCACCAGTAGTTTGCTGCAGGTGGTAGAGCTGGGAGGGCTTGAAAATGTGATCTAGTGTGGTGTAATCCTTTTTCGGATGTGGAGGCACAGGAGGGTTTGAGGCACAGGAGGGTTTGGATCACAGAAGAGCCTGGGACCTATCTGGGGAGAACACACTGGTTTCAGCTGTGGAGTTTTACTGGAAGACGGTGTATACATAGGGTGTGGTGATGGGAGCTTGGGTATTAAATCTCCTGCATCACACTGGTGGCTTAAAGCCTGAACTGATTCTCAAATTCTTCCCTTTGACTGTAAAATAAGGATAGTATTATGTGTTTCTTTTCTACTGGCCCAAAAAGAGAGTTGTTCTCAAGTCTGTTAGTCTTGTGACAGCTCTGTGGTGTCCAGTTTTTTTGTGGGCATTCTTCTGGTTGAAGTTTGTTGCTATTTGGGACAGATTAGTTTATGTATTTAAGTTATTAAAAAGCCTCTGATTCAGTTCTGTCTCTTGCAATGAAACACAGTAAGCAGAACAGCACTCATCTGGAGCCCTCATCAGCAAACAAGAGGCTTGCAAGGGCAAGGTCTCCTCTGAGCTTTAGAGAAGACTGTTTCCCTCTGGGCAGATAAATCATTGCAGTGTTTTTCTTTATTCTTTTCTCTTCTGTGTGAATGGGAGGGATAGTCTCCTTTATGGTTCAGGGAGATACTCTGTGCACGTAACAAGGGCTGAGGGGTTAGAGTGGGAGATGTGGCTTGAGTGATCCATATCCACTTCCCTGATCTTCCTCAGATTTCACATGTGACAGTGGTCTAGTCTCAGTTTCTCTGTAAAATGACATTTTTTTTCCTATCACATGGTGCTCAGCTGCTGCCACACTTCAGATATTAGCGGATCTAACAAACACAATGTTTTCCCTTTTATGCTTGGACCCCTAACTTTGCCAAAGTGCTTAGCTCCCAGCACGTGTTGTCTTGATTTAAATAACTCTTCTGTTAGAATCACTGTAGTAGTCATTCCAGAAACACTAAAATACCACAATTTGAGGACCCACAGTTGTAGGTTCAAGCATGATTCCAGACCTGTTGCTGTGCAAAGAGGTTTCTTTGCAGAAAAGGGAGATTTACTTCTCCCTTCTGGGCAGAGCTGCTGTGCTGGGATTTTTTCTAAATGCTTGCCAAGAGCCGTGTGTCCAAAGCCCAGTCTGGGGAGACTGGGCTCGCTTTGAGCAGTTTTCCCCGAAGGTTTCCACACTGTTATTTTGTGAAATAGTCAGTAGATGGAGCTGTGACCTATGGAAGGTGTTCCACTGTTTACTGCCGTGTTGCATGATAAATAATCGTATTTATATGCCTGTATTTCTCTGCTCCAGAAATCTTGCGGGCAAGGAATTTGGATGACTTCAGGATTGCACAGCTACATGGCATGGTTAGCGGGCACTTCACAAACGTGCAGGAGAAGTTGCTTTCCTGGTAAAGCTTAACAGCAGAAAACAGGCTGGAAGAGGGGATGAGAAATGCTTTGGCAAATATCCCCTTGGCCTCAAGGACAGATTTTATTTTCCAGTGTATTCCTTCAGAATTTTCTTGGTTTTAGCTTAAGAGTTTAGATATCTCCTATCATTGTAATTATTTGAAGGACTGTACAAGACCAGGCAATACAAGCCTGTGAAAAGTCATTGAAAAAACACCTTGGAAAAGGTCAAGAACTCAACAATTAAAACAAAACCCCCAAAAACCAAACCAAAGCCAACAATGCAAAACAAAACAAATCTCTGCAAGTGTGGTATCATTAGGGATTCTTCATACATAGGGGCAAAGTGTCAAGGCGTAGAGTTGAGTTGTGATTTATAGAAACGCAATCCAGGTTAAGCCACGGTAAAGAGCGTGGTCAGGGTGTGAAAGATCGTGGTGCAGCTGAAGTGTCTTTTAGGGCGGTGGGTGGGTAGTGGGCTCAGCTGCTTGTGTCTCCCAAAAGCGCTGTTGGAATCTCCTGGGGTCTGGTAGCTGCTGGGAGAAGGTGCAGAGGGATGGGGCTGGCTGGGATCCTGGTGCAACATCCCCCAAGAGCTGTGAGGTCGGAGTGGGGAGTTGGTGGTCCTAGCTCAAGCTCTCTGCCCCATTCCCCTAGCCATGCTGGCTACCTGTCTCTAGCAAATGGCTTTGCCAAGTGAGTGTGTGACTTGGGTGACCCTGGGGGTTAATCAGCTGGAAAGTGCAGAGAATTTTACTGTTTTAGGATGGTCTGCCTGTTCTGGGGAGACCCAGAGAAAGAAAAACACTAATGTAACCTTCCTTCTTCTGCCTGTGCCAGGTATGAGCACTGCTTAGTTTGAAGTGACTTTCACAGTAGGACTCCTGCCACTTTCCAGGAATAGCTATTTCAGTCTGAATTAGATGTCACTGTTCAGGCTTCTGTAGCACTACTTAAATTTTCCGTTGCTTGTTATTCTCATTTTTTAACACGGAACTCTTGGCTGGATCTTACCTTTTCTTAAACTGCTGATTCCAGTAGCCCTGTGTGGCTGTGAGAGCCATGATGCTTGCTGAAGGGATGAAGCACCCTCCAGGGATTCAGTTGCAGAATTAGGGCTTCCAGGTGGGAGCATGGGGGTGAAACCGAGTATTTGGAGAGTGCTGAGTGAGCTGGTCCCTCTCCTGGCATTTAGCACAGGATTGAACTATCACAAATGAATTTTTGCTCACCTCTGAGCTAAGCATTCCCCCCTCCCTTGTTGCTGTTGCCCTGGATATCCCAGCAGTATTCCTCTTGCCTGAATTCTCACTGTGTGCTTGGCTTCAGAAAGCCCGTTTTGGGTAATCCTTTTTTACTGTTAGATTGGGTGGGAGGGGGCTGTTAGGGCAGCAAGCGAGTGCAAGATCATCCTTGAATTCATCAGAGTCCTCCAGCATCCCTCCTGTGCTGCCCACCTGACTGCTGCAATTGCATTGACACTACAAAAACCTGGTATTAGCACCTAGGGCTTATTTGAGATTTTCAAGCTGCTTTTACAGCCTTTCAACCACTTTCTTTTCCTTCTGACCTTGAAAAAGTCCCTCTCAGTACACTGCTGGCTCTCCTGGATCCTGGAGCCAGCGTGGTAGCTGCCAGTCTCCTTCCACTAGCCTAAGCATGTTGTGGGCTCAGGCCCTGCGTCTGATTGCAGAAGACTTAATGTATCGCTAGGCTGGTGTAGTGAATCATTAGCATCTTGTTCCAGCTTTCATTGTCTGTTTCATTTCCTGCTCTTGGAAACCCCTGAATCATTCTGTCACAGGCTGAATAACAAACTGCATCCTTGTCAGCTTGTGTTACCCAAGAATTCCTTGGCGGGCTTGGCAAAGGCTGACTCTGCTTGAGGTGTGTCCTGGACACCTTTGCTTCTACCAGGGATGTTTATGTGTGGGTTCAAATACTTTACAAGCCAGCATGACTTGTGGGACCATCCCCGATTTGGCTTGTTAATGTATCTTCTTTTGGGGGTACTGACATACCCACTTCTTAAATGCATTCCTGTGGTTGACCCAAATGGCTTGTTCTAACTGCTAGCTCATGTGTTTTGAAGGGAATTTGGTCCTGAAACCTTCCTTAGTGGGTATATTGGTTTGTGCATGAAATAGATTTCAAGGAGTGTCCTCTCTCTCTTGGCTGAGAAATAATATTGGAATAGTACTGCTGTGCTTTCTCTTCGTGAGGGTGTAAAAGGCTGAACGGAAGCATTAACTGCAGCTTTAAAGCATTTCCATAGTAAAATAAATCTAATTGAGCAGTTATTGCAGTAGCTTTTTAATTTGTGGAAGAGATTAGGAAATAACTTTCAGCTTGCTCTGGCAGAGCACTCCCCTAGGACGTGTCCTGGGCGCTCTGGCATCGCTCTTTGGGTTCGTATTCCCTCCCCCTCTAATTGTCCGGTCACGTTTGAGTGATGCAGAGTTCAGCCGGCAAAATAATCTAAGAACCTCCGTCTGCAAGCGTGTTTGATAGAAACCTCAGCTTACAGAAGGAGTAGCGGAGTGTCATTCATGCCTTACAGAGAGAAACCACAGTAGAGAGATGTAATTTGCCTCTACCCGAGATGAGTCTGACACGTGTTGCTCCTTCCCCATGACGCGATGCAGTGGCAGAGGATGCTGCTTTGAAGATAATGGGAGAGCTGGCAGTGTTGTGTGTGAATGACTTCCAGAGTCCCATCTACGCCCCTTCGTCTCGGGTTGGAGACTGTAGTGATGGGACTTAAGGTGAGGGGGAATCGCAGGCTTTGGGAGAATGCCAATTTGTCCGTGTAGACACGAGAGGGGTGGAAAACACCCTTAAAGGAAAACACTTTATGGAGGAAATATCTCACTGTGTGGAGTTGAGCAACCTGAGGAATCACACCACCTTTCCTTGGAAACGGTTGAAGCCCATTTCTGAGGTTAGAAAATGAAGTCTGCTCAGCGCTGGTAGTCTGGCAGGGTTGGAAGTGACCGTGGCCCTAAGGAATGGGTCTGCTTTAGAGTCAGCACGTGGAGGCTTTGGACCCCTCTTGAGAGGCTCTGGGGGATGAGTGGGGGGAAAGGGGTCCTTCCTGCTCACAGAGGAACAGGCCCTGGGGGAATCCCACCCGCAGCTTCTTTGGCATGGCTGGAAGATGCTGCTTTTTATACTATTGGCAACCACTGTATGCAAGGAGAGCTTTTGCAGTTCCCTGGTACTGAGTTCAGGGCATGGCCAGTGGAACAAATTTTAAGTGTATGTCTGACCTTCCCTGAAAAGATGAGAAAAGTGTGTGTATGTATGTTGGGTCATGCCACTTGTCAACTGCTCCAGCTTGTCCTGGCACTTCTTCTGTTCCACTGTGCCATGCTTCAGGGATGGGAGTTTCCAGCCTGGCTCAGGTATGCTGGCTGAAGCTTTCAAGACAGATGCCATATTCGAACTTTTAAATGTAAGCAAGTCTTCCAGTGAAAACAGACTTAGGCTGTGCCTGGCAGAGGATTAACAGGGGTTTTGTGCATGTAGGTGATGAAAGAGCTGTGTAAGGGCAAAAAGTGAGTTGGTCTGAATCTCTTCTCTTGGGAAACTGGTGCCTCTCCAGAAGCAGCTCACCAGCCTGTGGGGGAGGTCTAAGTGGAGGGGGGAGAAGGTGTATGACTACAGCAGAGATTGGTTTGCATTTGGGAGAGTCACAGAAACTGGAGTCTGCATCTGCTCTGTCCCCTCTGTGCTCTGTTCCCCCAAATCAAGCTTCTGGTTTCCTTCCTTACTTTCCTTCTCTAGAGCCTCTTTTCCCAGAAGCTCATCTCAGTTTGGGGAGTTCAAATATTTGGCCTGGATCCACTCCTGATCTGCTGTATTTCCTTGTTTTATCTGATGTGTGCTGCTTTTGTTGCCAGTGCTTAATTATACTACCTTGTGTGCCCTTATTTCTGCTTACCAGCATTTGTGAAGTGGGATGTGCTGAAATGTCTGCATTTGGCAAAGGGCTTTTCTTAGGTTTCTCTGAAAATCTCATGGGGGAATACATTCTTCCGTCCCAAATACTGCCTTATCCTCTCCTTACAAGTAAGAGAGGGTAAGTCTGAGCAGCACCTAGCACAGTGGAGCTATCCTCTTCTGGGGTCTGTGGTGCAGAGAGTTGGAGTGGGGCATAATGCGCCTTTACGGGCTGGCTGGTGAGATGCTCCTCCAGCTTTGGGCTGCCCTTTAGCACTATCAGCAGGTGGAGTCCTGGGGACTCATTGGCCTCCCTAGAGAGGTATGTCTGAAAACACACTGAGTGTTCGCCAGGAGATAACTGCATTCCAGGGAGTTATTCTTTTGTCTTGCTAAAATCGAGGAAATCTGATCAAAGTGCAGCCTTGCTTTAGACTTTCTTTCTTTTTGACTTTGTCCCTGACCTACATATTGGATTCTGCCATGCTGGTTGGAAGTAATTGAGATGGTAGTGTTAGGCTATTTACCAAGCTGTTCACTTGAAAATAACCTTTCTGTGTCCAGTCCACACCTGTTCTGGGATAATTTTGGAGGCAAGTAACAAAGCACTGTTAACCCTTTCAGCCACATGCAACCCGTTCAAGATCTAACTGTAGAGTGAGGTTATAGCTCTGCTGATGCCAGGAGGAATTTGTGACACCGGGTGCGCTTTGCTGCTCATTTCCCAGCTCCATGGACGATTCCAGCCAGCTGCTGAAGTCAGGCCCGCTATGTGTCCAACATCCAAATGAGGACACTTCAGAGACATCCTTGTAAAAGCTCCTGCTTGGGTGGTTGTTGGTTTGGTGTTGAGTCTGCTGGACCAGAGGCTATGCTGGAAAATATGTGTGTGGAGGGGTATTTTCTTTGTTATCCCAGTGGTTGTTTCTGATTAAAGGGTCTGTTTTGAAGGGGCTGCTAGTCAGTTGCCTAGAAAACTTGCCTTCATTTAATTAATCATGATGAGTTTAGTCTGGAGGTTTTGTAGGAGAGAGCAAGCAAGCATATCCTTGGCTTCTTTCCCTTGGAAAAAAAGCAGGGTTTCATGTCTGAAACTGCAGCTCTTTTGTCTCCCCAGGTCGACATCCTTCTCTGTCCTTCGGGTTTTAATTTTACAAGCCATGCACTTGCAGAGGTAGATCCAGTTTGAAGTCCATCCAGGTGTGGAATGAGGAAAGAACCATCATGAAGATTACAGGAGCTATTCTGCAACTCATTAACTCAATCTCTTCCCCTTCTTGTTATCTCCTCCCCATGCCTGGGGCCCTTCGAACTAGTGCTCTAAGTGCTTCTCACTTAATCTAGCCCACCTGGACAGGTGTATGAAGAAAGGAATTGCCTTCCGGGGAAGGACTAAAGGAGCATAGATTGCAGAGGGAGTCTACTTTTGGGAACTGCTAATCCCAGTTTAACATTATGACAGCTGCTCGTTAAAATCAGGGTGTTTTTTAACAGGCAGTTAAAGGAGAGGCTTTGCACGCACATTTAGCTGAGAATAATAGTGAACCATGTGTATTTGATTTTTTTTTTTCTTAAATCACGCAAATTGTACATGGAAAGAATTCTTCGGCGTCAACTTGCTGGGGTATGGAATTTACAAGGTTTGCAGTAACATACAGTTTCCTGTTGAGGGGGGGAGAAAATTACAAAGCTTTCTTTTTTTCTTTTTTTTTTTAAGATCAAGTTCAAACCTCTCATATAAATTCAGCCTCTTTGGAAGGTATACTTACTGTGTTGGGGTTTTTCAGTTGTCCTGGTGGCAGATTGTCATGTAAACTTGTCTAGGTTCTCATTTTTATAGCTACATGTAAAGGCTGCTTATAAACTACAATTTTGTATATGGTGAGAAGGCAGCATGCAGATCTAATTTGGGAGAGTCTATATACAGAGAAAGAAGCAGAGGTTTCTTTGCCTTGGGGAGATGGCTGTTTCTTTCTAGCTGAACTTCAGTAAACTTGGTCTATTAACATGATTTTCTCTGCAGGACTGTGGTGTTGGATAAGAAACATGAAGAGCTGAGGCAGAGGAGGGACTATCAAAGAGACATTTTGCTGTATTTTATGTAATTTCACTGCAGACTTTACCAACTGCCTCCCAGATCAGCAGTTATTTGCTGGTTGATTTCTTGTAGGCAGTGCTGTGGAAGTAAGAAACGGTGCAGCTCCTACATAAGCCCCCAGATCCACTCAAGGAGTGGTGGTGTCCTTTTCTGCCAGCCCTTAGGCGTGAAGGGCAGGTCTGTGATGCAGATAGAACACTGCCCTGGGTACTTTTGTTGAAATCCTTGCTCCTGCAGCTACTTAGTTTCAGGCAAATTAAGTTAACCCACCAGGACTGAGCAACTAGCTTTGGCATGGGAGCTTCTCTTGATACATTTTTGGCAGCTTTACTCCAAATCATTTGTGGATGGGAAGGGAACATCCTTTCTGTCTCCCAGGAAATGCCAGTCTCTCGAGGCCTTTTCTTCAGCTGGCTGTATTGCTACCTGGGATTTTCATGCGTGTTTCCAGCAGCCGAATCTCCAGCTGTTCCCTCTCAGTTTGACAGAAATCTGGCTGTTTCAGAGCTAGGATGAGCTGGGAATTTTCCAGACCCATATTTGTATAAGAGAAGTCTGTTGATCAGTGAACTCTTCTTTCCACCCAACACAACTTGGTTCAGCCTCAGGGGACTGATGCTGCCAGTTTGACTCTGCCTCCTTTAGAGTGATAATGAACTGGCCCTTGTCACACAGTTCAGAGGAAGCATTGGTGGCATGGGGCTAATAGTCACAAGCCTTTTAATCTTAAGGGTGTAAATCTTAAGCTATAGCATAACTTCCCTTTACCCCCCAGCTTTAAAAGACTGAACTCTTGTTATGCTACACTGAGTAATACTATTTCTTTTACCACGTGTTCTCTTACTCACCAGGTTGCTATCATGTAGAGCACTTGCTGATGGGGACTCGGGGG
>NW_020799118.1:11688948-11711179 GCF_003259725.1 Athene cunicularia | reverse complement strand
CCAGCATCAACCCCAGGCTGAGTCTAATTGCATGCATAAAGAAATTCTAATCAGCATACTTGCAGCTGGTGGTGGTGGCTGATCTTTCCCGCCCTCCTTTTGATCAAAATGCCTTTTTTCCTTTCCTCTCACTCCACCAAGTCATTTGCAGGAGTCTGAAGTGTACACTAATTCAAATAAGGAACTCTTTCTAACTGCATGTTGAGAACTGATAATCAATGTCATCTTTAATTTTTCTTACATGGTTATCCCCTTTAATGGAGTGTGCCACAGTAACGGAGAATAAATCTGCTCTGGGTTAAGCTAGAGATTGTTATTTATTTTTCTTTCAGATCAGAGATTAATATTGCTGTATGACCATTGGCACTAACCTCTTTTTCCATAGCAACACTAAAGAGAACATAAACTATGAGTCATAATTTCTCTCTGGAGGACTTTTTTGTAATTATGATCATTCCACAGTTCCTAAAATATGTTAGCTGATATATAGCTTTGGTATAACAGCTTTGATTTTCCTTCGTTTGAACACACAGGCAGAAAGAAGAGACTTCCATTATTTTCTCTTTCTCAGGCTGAGCTAAACACTACACAAAGTACCATACATTCATTATTCATTATAGCTGCATGGCTCCTAAAAACTCTACAGCAACGTTTTCTTTATAAAGGTGGAACAGGTTTCCTTGCTTTCAGTAACCTTAAATGATACCGACCTTCTAAAAGAAAACTTGTGTCCTTCCCAACGTGGTTAGCAAATTGGGGTCTGACAGCTGGAACTGATCCAAACTGGAAGCTGTATTATATTGGGTGGCAGCAAGGTAGCACACTAGCATTGCTCCTCTGCCAGTCAATAGCTTTAAACTCTCCAACATTTCCTCTCCCACAGAACATAGCTGCAATATACAGCCCAAATTCAGTAATAATCGTGATTCTTTTTACATTGTATAAGTGGCTTTAACTTTGGCTATTCTCTTCCTATGCTCTGTAATTATAACTCTGCTGCTCCTCTCATGGTGTCAGATCAGGCTTCTAGCTTGCAAGGTCTGGGATGTGTCCTAGAAGGCAGACCCAGTGGTGTGATGTTGGCAGGAAAAGCTGGGAGGGCAGGAGGAGAATGCGAATTTCTCTAAGAGGGGAACCAAAAGATTGAGGTTCTAGATTCAGAAACTGGAACCCAAAATTCAAGTGGCAAACGGAGATGCTTGCGCCGTTTTCTGTTAAGGCAAATTCCTGCCGTGCCAAGACAGGTTTTCTGCAACTTGAATTAAAAAGGAGGCTTCAGTGCATATGTGTGTGTGCTCACACACTTCAGTGCTTATCTGTAGATCTGAGTTTTCTAAACTTGCCTGTGCTCTAATTGCAGAGTGTAGACTCTGCATGCGGAACAACCCAGCCTGAAGTGATAATCCCAGGCTCAGCCCCGAGGGAATGCCTGGCACTGCTCTGGCCTGATTTTCTTAATGGCTCTGCAACTTGCTGCTGGTTTGTAGGTGGTTTAAATTGTTATCTCTGAGCACCTTGCCCAGCTTGGGCAGAGCTCTGAGGATCTCTGATCCTCTAAAAATACCTATATATTGTGATTTATTAATTTTGTAAAACTTCTTCCCTCTCCATATTAGGCCCAATTTGAGTTTGTCAACTTAACAGACTCGCTGGAAAGGGGTGCAAGCCCAACCTGCACTCCCTGCGGACACATAAAGAGGAGAGTGGCAAGCCTTGACTTCCAGCTGCCCCTCCTGTCTCCCCTGAACAAGCCTTGCCCCCACTGCTGCATGATCTATATCCATGCATTCCCATGCTCCTGCACCAGAGAATTTGTATTTTTCCTCAGCTAATAACCTGTGTCTGATTTAGTTTCCAGGCGGACCGCCCTGCATTAAATGTCGTCATTTTCCCTCTGCTTCATGAGGACTTGACAGAGGTCATCAGAGATGTCCCCATGCGGCACTTGGATGAAATTACCTTGTTTAAAAGCAGAGTGGCAGAGGAACCTCCCAACTTATGGTGGTGACTGTCACAGCATGGAGAGGACAGTCAGCGTGAACACATGAAATAGCTTCTTCTTGGCCTGGATTCCCTATCTTCAGCTCCTGGCCACCTCACTGGATGCTGTACAATCACTTTAAATAGGTGCAATTGCAAAATTAAAAAAAGATGGCCCTCTGCAGTGGGGAAACATCTATTGGATATTGCTGCATCTGAAAAATCCTATCTCAAAGGTTTCTGGAATCTGATGAGTATTTCCTTGCGGTTAATATGAATTGTTTTGTTATTTTACTGAAGTTAAAGGTAAGAGAAACTGAATTAACGATGCTCTTCCCCCTGTGTCGCCTGGTGTATTTCCTAAGGGTCCCTGTGTACTTTGGCAGTGTGCTTTGTGATATTGGTGGAAATCATTCTTTGCTTCAGTCTATTTTCGGCAAAGTAGAAAGCCTAAGCCAGTTAAGAGGCACAAAAATGTGTTGCTCAGTTGAAGTGCATCACATCTTTTCTATGTTACAGATAGGCATTTGTCGTCACACACATACAATCACAGATATTTAAAAGTTTTTTTTGAGTGAGAAGTACCACAAGGACTCTTTTTTTATATTTGAATAACAAATTAAGGTCATTAGCACCTTGACCATGGTATGTTCTTGCTGATGCTTTTTCCATCAGTCTGGTGGAAGAAGTTCTCAGCTCTTTTGGAAATCCTTGTCCTAGGGTAGATGGTGCCTGCAGTGAATAAGTTGAGACTCTGGTCTGATTTAAATGGAGTCTGTCTTGCAGTGTAGATGGGAATGTAGTGTTCCAGTTCTGTCCTTAGATCCCATGCCTTGAGCTCATGCTAATTTTAGAGATGTTATGAAGTATTTTCACAGTGTGATTTCAGTCAGCTTCTCTGCTCCACAGAACTTCCTCAGGCATTAGTAGTGGTCTGGATCACTTTCATATTGCCTTATTTACTGAGCACTTTTGAAAGCATCAGACAGCTGTACCAAAAGCCAAGCAACGTACTCCTGGAGCTACGTTTCTGGGCGGCAGTCGGATTTCCCTTCTGCTGGAGTATTTTGTGGTAGCACACTGGGTCTGTCTTCTGCAAAACAGCTATCAACCAGAACAGTCTAATTTCTCCATCCAAATGCTCCCTGATGTGTTGAGCAGTGTTTTTCTAGGGAGATCCAGTGTTGTCCAAAGATGATGTCCCCACCTCCTTGTCAGCATTTTCTACACAAGAGGCAAATGGTGTTCTGCCGTCAATGGTTCATAGGAAGCTTGGTCTGATGGGATAGTTTTGAGACCAAAATGCATCTCACAGCTTCGGAGGACTTTCCATCCTTATTTTCCCATCGATCTGGTGTGCACCTGCCTGGAAATCTGTCTTGCTGGTGTAAATCTTGAACCAGACTGCGGTAACCTTTGTGCTCAGATAGGTTACGGTGTTAACGAGCAGGTTAATGTTAGTCTTCTACTAGCGTTGCTAAAACTAACCTCTGCATGTGTTTGCTGTCTGCCCTGAGTTTCTATCTCTTCCCCCCTCAGGCCAGGGTGCCAGCAGCCGTCTCTGGTTTGCAGTTGGTGTCAAGGTGGTGAGGCCAGCTCGTGCTCCTCCGGGAACGGCTGCAGCTGAGCTGCGATCGCTCCTGAAGTATTTGAGACTCTGCCTCAGGTTAGACACCGTGACATGCCGGTGAGTGTGAGGAGCTGGTGCCCTGTTCTTGGCATCATGCCACTGTTTTCTCTCCTGCTGTCCCAACGAGGTCATTCTTTCTACCTCTTGTCATATTATTCACCTGTTTGAATCCCTCTCTCTCTCTCTCTCTCTCCAACAGCTTTCTTCTCTCCTTCTCCCTCAGCAAATCAGATACACTTTTTGGCAGGAACACGAGCCACTGCTCTGTCCAGTTCAGGCTGCTTCAGCTCTGCCTAGTTTTTGTCTGGGAGTTAGGCAGGGAGTTTGCAGAGCTGCTTTCTCCTCTGTGCTTGAAGCATTAGTAAAGCTGCTTTCTCCTCCTTGTGCCTCAAGGAAGTGCAGAGGGAAGACTGAGGGTATGGAACCAGCTCTCTAATGCCTAAGGGGACCTCTTTTGTTATGTGCTGCAGGAGCGAGGCCATTCCCACCCTCAGCCAGGATTTCCCCTCCATCTAGAGGCTGTGGCACCAGCAAGAGTTTGGCAGAACCACCAGCTATCCTGTTCCTGTCCCACTGGAAAACCTGGGTTGGGGTACAGCAGTATGTGAAAATGCCTGTTGCTTAATGGTGGTGTTAACCCTTTGGTCTTGGAGGTTAGAGTAACCTGATGAAACAAGCTGTACCTTTTGGTTGGCAAAGCGATACCCATCTGCCTCGTGTCTTGCTAGATCAGGGTAGGCAATCAGGCATGTTTTATAACGCCATTATTCTGTTGCCTGGAGTATGATGTTTAGACATCTGTATTCATGCAAGCAGGTCAGAAGTCCTGATGCAAATGTTGCCAGTTATAATCGGGGCTAGGAAAGGTCACCCACAGGTAATAAAGATAGCACCACAAATAGTGATAAAGAACTAAAAACTCCTTCCACCCCCAACTCCCCAACTCTGGGCCAATGCTTGATATCTCTACTACAAATCCTCTTATGGTGAGTGAGAATTTCCGCTGCTTCTGCACTCCAGGCAGGATTCACCAGATGTTAATAATGTGCTTATTTTCTCTAAGTGCTATTTTGGCATCGGTGTTAATTACAATTTATATTCTGCAACATTTACACTGGGAAAAGAACCCACCCTAATAGTCCCCAATTGGCAGAGCCGGGCTATTAAACATAGCACCATATGTTCTGAGCAGAGCAATATATGGGACTCGGAGCCCACTCAGTGCTGAGACTCTAGCGTGCAGTGTTAGAGGAGGAGAAGAGAACAGAGAGATGGGTGTTTTGTTCCTAGCTCTTATTTAATCTGAAATTCCCCCTTTTCTCTGGTCTCTGTCCCCATCTCTCCAGAAAACTCCCTCCCGCTATCTGTGAGCATCTAATAGGGTGATCTCTGAGCCTGCTGATGCCACTGTCCATAGTCTAAAATAAATGAATTCAATTACAGTCGGTGCCCTTCTCGCAGGGAGTGCTTCTGCAGGATTCCCAGTCCCTGCTGCCGTGTTTCTTGCTGCGCTCCAAATCAGACCTCCCATCTTTGGGGACTGCAGAAGAAATCTTTGCTTTGACTACCAACGAGGTGTCTGCGCTTCTCTGGGAGAAGCATATTCTGGGACAAAGTGCCATTAGTGTGTAAAATCAGAAGTTGTTTGCTGCTCTGCTAATGTCCAAAGTCTTGTTTAGCAAAGTGACATTTGGTTCCTGCAGGCTGGAAGGGTCTAGACCTGGAGTGACAGTGGTTTTGGTGTGGGGAATTAGGTGGGGTGAAGTCGTCAGCGTTTTTGTAGGTTTCTTAGGGCTGTAGGTTAAAGGATTGCTTTCTCAGCTGTTTTGCAAAGCTGATTTCATGGTCTCTTTAGAAAACAGCAGTGTGTCCACTGCTCAGTTTGGAAAGGGGGCTGCGTGGCAAAGCCTCTCCCTTCAGGAGAGCTTGGGCGGTGGTCGCTTGTCTGCTGGGGAGGTGGTTTGGCAGGAGAAGAAGAGATGGGAGTGAGAGGGGGCAGGACTGTGCCATGGACCTCAAACTGGAAGCCAGACACACACTGTGAGACTTGGTTTCCCCACTTGTGAAAGGGGAGGAGGCTCACCCGCCCCACACAAGGGACCTTGCAGGGGTGCAGAATGTTCTCCCCTCCGGGTGAGGTGCTGCTCCCTTGGGAGCAGAGGGCAGGGCTGGGGCTGCTAATGCAGGCTGACGGGTAGCAGAGCAGCGACCCTGCTCGCTTTAATTCGCATGACTACCTCCTCCTCTGCTGAGGCATGTGAGACTCCCAGGGGAGCAGAGCAGGATCTGTCCCTTTGCCTTGCTGATCTTCAGAGGCATGAAGGTCCTGGGGTGACGTACAGGAACGGGACTGTGCGTTGTGGGGTGCTGGGTGCTTTTCCCCCAGCAGCCCTTTTTGAGGATGGGATATCCCCCTGTGGCTGCAGAAATGTGGGGCTGTTCTGTTTGTGGAGTTAACTGGTGCGGAACGGTTGTTTCGGCTGCTTAAGGGAGATGCAATTCCCCCTTGGCTGGTCCCAGCGGAGAGTGTCCAGCCGAAGCTCCTCTCCCCTGTCTGCAGGGAGCCCCGTGCCGGCAGCCAGGCGAGCCAGGCGGGGTGTTGCAGAGGCAAATCTCCTTCCACTGCAGCTCTCCTGCCTCTTTGATTAGATGCGCAGGCAGCCGGGGTACTCTAGCAGGAGAATCATTTCCATAGAAACCAATTGGGATGTTGTACAGGGAATAATGATTAATAGTGAAGAGATGTTGCCTCAGGCCCTTTTCATTTTTTAGGGGGCAGCGAGGGACAAACTGGAGCACAGGTGGGGGGACAGGCAGGCTCGAAAACTAATGGAAACCATCCCTTCCATTAATTTCCAGGGCAGGTTCCCCTCTTCTCCTCCTACCCTGCCCCCCACTGCTACTTCCCAGCTTTCGTCAAATTTTCAAAATGGCTAACCTGGTTAGAAATAATCATAATAATAAAAAAGGATGGATGAGGTCTGACTACTAACATTGTTGCTGTTAGCAGCAGGATTTCAGCCATAAAACATGAAGCAAGGGAGGCATTGACCTTTCCGCTGTTTGAAATGAATGGAGACATCAATATCTATTGTTTTGTGGCATTGACCTCTGACGCTCTTGTTTCGCCCTCCCTTTTCTTTTTTTTTTAATTTCCCCCTGACACTCGAGGAAAGGGGTCAGTTTGTACCATCTATTGATCCCGATCTTACTTGGTGATAGGGAAATAATTAGAATTTTAAAGATCTCTGCTGCACGCTGGTAAAATACATAGATGCACACTCTAAGCCCCTGCTTCCTGCGTTGCATTCTCCCCCCTTCCTTGCAGAGAGATTCAAAGCTCACAGATCTGAAGGAAGATGGATCAATATAGGTTTAATCACGATGGGGTTTTTATTTCAGTTTTTTACATAGTAAAGTGTAACGTTTTATGTTAATGTTGTCGGAGTCTGGCTGCCTGGTGCCTTGTTTTATTTATTGTTTTAAGTAGCCCCTTCTTTTGTGAATTTCATCTATGTACAGAGAATGTGAAATCAGGCATTGCTAATTAGCTGTATGACAATTAAGTAATGTAGCACAAAACCATTAGGACACTGGATTTGTTTTTGAAGTTTGTCCTTTGAAGTGGAAGCTGCAACTCCCTGCCCAAGGCTGCTGGGGAAAATGTTTTTCTATCAAAACTTTCTTTGAAAATAAAATGTCAGTGTAAGAGTCCCTATTTTTGTCGTCTCTCCCTATAAACAGCGGGTGGAAATTGTTTCTTATTGTAAAAACTGTTGGCATTGATAGAAAGGGGAATTCAGAAAAGCATTAAATGGGCAGTTGATCTCCAAACACCCTTGGTTCTGGTAGAGATGTTACCAAAACCGTTTGTTTAGCTTGTTGAAAGAGAACGGTGCTACTTTAGGAGAAAAGTCACAGCCAGCAACCTGGAGGTGGCAAAGGGAGGTGACCCTCAGAACTGCGGGTTCGCCTCTGACACCTCAAGTGCCATCAGGATGCGGTGCAGCCTGGTTGCAAATACCGACAAGCTCCTCGGTTCGGGCTCCTCCATCTGTGCACTCGTTTGACATTTGTGTTTGCATCTGGCCCTTTGTTCTAGTAGTGAGTCGAATTCTGAATGTGCAACTTTCATGTACGCTGGTGGCATGTAAAACTTCAAATAAAGAGTGAAACTGATTTTGAACTGGGTCTCTCTTGTTGCCTCCTGCCTCTTACTTCCCTTTAAAACCGAAGCCATCCTCCTAGAAGGCATGTTTTGGTGTGTCACACTCTAAATTTAAGTGAAATGAGTTGCTGTGGTAAGGTGTGTGTGGGCAGGGACATGCCTAGGTGTAGCCCCAGTTTGGACTGGGAGCTGTGGAAGCGTCACCCACTGGAAGCACTGGGGTGAACTGTGCTAATGGGGTTCACATCCCTGTTCCCACAGGTCTGAGGTTTGCGAATGCTGCTCTGTGGCATGTTAAAGAAGCAGCTACTTTGTCTTTAGGAAATGCTTTTTCTCTGTGGACCTCTGAGTGCTCAACTGCTGAGCCATGTTGCTATGGGACAAAACAACGGTTATCCCTGGGTAAGTGAACCAAAGTGACTTGCAGAACATCCACTGGTATGGTGGGAGGCAGCAGCACGTGCTGCTCGTGATGAAGGCAGCTCTGCAGGCATTCACCTGCCCTGGCAGCAGTAGTTCTGCCCTTGCAGACACAGCAGATGCCTGGTCCCTGGATCCCGGGAGCCTGCAGTGGTGGCTGAAAGCATATTGCCACCAAATATTGGAGGGGAGTGGGATGGATGTGCTGGACCACAGCCCTGTGCACAATCCAGCTGGAGCAGCGCCAGCCGCTGGGTTTGCCTGCGTGGAAAGGCTGATCGATGCTAAAGAAAATGTGCATCCTATTGAGCTGTTGTTGCTCTTTCTAGGGTGCAGGATATGATGCGTGGGGAACCCAGGCTTCAGGTACTTGCAGCATCTACTTTGGGTTAAAAAAAAATCCACAAAATGAACATGCAAGAGGAGCAGCTTGGGGGAAAATGGTGCAGCTTATGTACCCATGTGCTTAAATCAACTCACACCAGGGAGGTGAAGCAGTAGGAAATCACTCCAAATTGATGAGTGATCAGTTTTTAAAAGGTGAGTGAGTCCGTGCAGGATTTGTGGTGGGACTACAGGAGAGCATGTGTGCTGCTGTCTCTCCCCGCAGCGATCTGAGGTCCTGCACTAGGTTTTATTTCAGAGGGGATCATGAGCTCTCCTCTGTTGTTTTTCTGTTCTGGCAGGTCTGCTCTCCAGGGCACGGAGCAGAGACCCTCCTTCCATTCCTCCTGTGCTTGTGTTTAAGTTATGGATTTTATTGTTCCAATAACTTTTATCTAAATGTGGTTTTGGGGGAGGGAGGAAAGAGATAAGGAGGGAGGAGGCTGAGGAAAGAATGTGCTTTTGGACTCTGCTAAGCCTCCAACTTATCGCTGGGACTGGCTTGGGGTTTTGGCATTAACGATCCTGGAGGAGATCTTAAGGGGGAAGCAGCTGAAAGGCCCGTGGTCGATACATATGTTGATGAGAGGAAACCCAGGGAAGGCCTATGAAGAGCAACCCTCTTCCCATTTGATACTGATCCTTGTGACCTCTGCCAGCTTATATGTTGGCAAGGAGGAACATGACTCGGTTTCTAGGAGGGGGAACTGGAGCGGAGGTGTGAAAAGGCCGAGCGTGAAGAGCTCAGTTTGGCAGAGGGAGAGATCTCCTGCAACCGCTTGGATGATTAGGTGTGTTTCTCATTTTGCCCTCACCTATACAGCCATTATTTGGGTAAATAGTATTGATCTCTGTGAGAGGGGGTCAGGGAGAGTTTAAAGAGAAGAAAAAATAAAACTAGGAAGGCTACTGGCTTGCCCTGTGGGTTTCCTCTCTCCTGCCTGTCTCCCGATGGGGATGGGCTGGAGCCCTGCACCTCTAGAGCTGCTCGATAGCCCCAAGGCTGACAGTGACCTTTGGGCTTGTGGCAGCATGTGGATGTGCAGAAAGCAGTTCCCAGATCCTCGTCCTCCAGACCCAGCTGTATGAAGAGGGTAGGGTGGGACCTGCTGGTGGAGAACAAGGCTGTGCCTGCCTTTGCTTGTCATGTGAAGGGGAAAGGAGACCTTGTATGTGCAGGTCTGGGTCATTAATGATTTCCCCTGCCTGCCGAAGTGGGGTAGTGGCGGTCCCCTGCTCCCTTCTCCACCTCTCTGCCTCCATTTTCTGCCCAACTGGATTTTTGCTGGTTTAACTGGGCTTGCTGGGCAGCAAGTACCAGCCTGCTGGGAAAGCAGGAGGTGACCACTGATGCTGCAGCTCTGCAGCCTGCATGTGTCAGGCAGAGGGGGGTCAGCATGGGGGACTGGTGCACTTAGGGTGTGACGAAGTCCTGGAGATTCAGCGAGGAGGCAGAGGTGAAGCATCTATTGGGGGGGGGGGGGATGTTTAAATGAACATGATCCAGTTCTCTTCTGCCTGGAGATTGGGTCTTCTTCGGCCTTTACAGAGTCTCTTGCTACTGGATACCTGAGCACTGCAGGTCAGAATGGGAAGTGTGGATGAGCACTAATGCTGCTCTCTGGGCTGGTCCCCCTGATCTATTTTTCAGAGTTCTTATTGCCCATCAGCTGCTCTTCAGCATTTGATGCATCTTGGGTGAGAGCACCTCAGAGGGAGTAGGTCTGCAGGGTGCTGGCTAAAACACCTCCCAGACCCTCGGTCTCAGCCTACAGCAGCAGACGCTTGATCTTACATCTGCTGGGACCTTGGCTGGGAGGTCTCTAGGCCTGGGATGGCAGGAGGACAGAGGTCCTCCAGGTGTGCGCTCTGAGTGCGGCTTCTCACCCCCTGGGTCCGTTTGGGAGCAGCCTGTGCATCACTGGCTCCAAGGTGGAGACAGACAAGAGAGGCCAAACTGCTTCATCTCCCAGAGGCTTCATCTGTGGCAGCAGGATGCAGCTGACAATTTCTGAGGTGCTAAGTTTGTGCTTGTTACTTCCCAGACCCCAGCTATAGCCTCTCCGCGGGGGCTGACAGGCGAGGCAGAGGTGGAGGACGCGTGTGTGAGTGAGAACCTGTGTGTGAGCGAGGTTCTGACCACGGCCATAGGTGGAAGGTCTTGGGAGGGACCAGAAGAGGAGAAACAGTGATTCAGCCCTTTTTGTGCCATCCCTGTGGGACACGTGATTGTTCTTGTGGTGGGGTGGACTGTCCCAGCAAGCAGAGATTTGGACTGGGGTGGTCCAGTAGTGCCACCCTTTGGGGCTGGGGCCTGTGGTGGCTTTCTGGTTGGCATCAGAGTGGACTCCAGTGTCCTGTTCCCATTTCACTGTGCTTGAATTTTCTTTCTGGTGTGTTGGTGAAGGCTTGTGTGGAGAGGTAGAGCCACAGTGAGTGGAGAAGAGGAGGAAAAGGATGAGCTTTCTCTCTCCTATGAAGCACAAATGGATGGAGAAATATTTCTGAACAAACAAGTCTCTCATCCTTGTCTCCTGGAAGCTGCATTATCAGAGCACCATCACTGTCCTCTCCTCTCTTCTCCTTCCCCTGATGAACAGGAATTAAAAATACAACTAATAAAACCCTTTTACTTTCTCCAGGAGGAGGAAAAAAAAAGAAAAGCCTTGAAAATGCTAAAGGACATAAAGGGCATTCATGAAAGGGTTGGATGGTGGTTATTGCAGCAGGGGGAAAAACAACATTATTTCACTGTGCAGATAAAAGGAAGTGGAAAAGCAGCATATTTATAGCTAGGGAGCCTGGATTCCTTGTTAAGCCGCTATTATCAAATTAATGTCAAAATGCATCAAACAGGCATGAGTGTTCTGGGCCCCTTATGCAAAGTGCTTGCAAATTGGTTACAAATACATTTGTTTACAGGGTACGAGGCAGGAGCGAGCTAATTAGTCATTGTAGCAGGGTTGTTTTGTGTCTTTTTTTTTTTAAATTTTTTTGGCAATTACACAAACAAGCTGTTCTGAAGTATAAATACGCGCTGCGTTACAGCCCCTTTAAAAGGGAATCAAATAGAAATCGCGGGATGTGGAGGGCTTGACGTGAGCGTCATGGAGCATTGTTGCCTTTCCTCCCTGGCCTCCGTGCAGGTGCAGTGGCCCTCACTGGGAGCTCGTCTCCGGGAATTGGTGTGAAAACCCATCGGAGAGCAGCAGGAGGACCATATGTGGGTGTTTCAGGGTCCTCTGAGAGGGCTGATAGCTGCCCCTCCTATGGGGCATGGTGCCGGGGCGGGATGGCTGTAGCTGGGTACTTTGGATGCCCCGAGGCTGCGGCCACATCCCATGCTGGGGCCTGGCCCTTATAGGACCCGTTAAGGTTTCAGCTGACCACCAGTATCGTGGGAATTCGCTCTAGGTCTGGGATATTTTGGGACACTTTGGCTATCAGCAGCTGCCAACTCAGGTTGTGAAGCAGCTTGTGCCCAGCTAGTGAGCACTGTCATGGTTTTGGGGGATGCTTGGACTTGGAGAGCATCCCACGGATGGGTGATAGCATCCACTTTGCATGAAGAAAGGAGTCTGGTGTGAGCTCCTGCAGGTGAATGTGTCTTTGGGGCTGCTTTAACCAAACCATGGGCTGTGCCTCCCAAACCTGTTAAGGAAGAATCGAAGCAGGAAAGCTTGTCTGAGCCTCAGCAGTGGGAATGACTGGGGAGGGGAATTTGGTTGGGGGGCAGATGGAAACTTCCTACTGCCCTACATCTTAATGCATCCCATCCTGGGAGTAAGTCATGCCTCTGCCACTCAGGGAAGCTGCTAATTGCATCTGCTCTGGTGGGGGAGGATAAAGCCAAGGGGAGTTTACTACCATTATTATTATTTTTCATTTACTAGGAAAAAGAAAGGAGAGAGGAAGAAACAAGTTGTTGCCCCTGTCGTGCTGGAGGCCCCAACATTTCTTGGCAGAAGGTGTGCAAGCAGCCCTGTGGCTGCTCCTCCATTTGGATTTTTTCTGGTAAATCTGCCCTTCAGGCTGAAATAACCCTTCTGAGCAGGTCCTGTGCTACCAGAGGTGCTGGGAACATTGAGTTTAATGCTGTCATAAAACCCTGCTGCGGTTTCCATTCCCTCAAGGGGGGCAGTGACCGTGCAGGACGAGTGTGCTCAGCACAGCTTTCATACCAGTGCTTCCCAGCCAGCAAAGCCTGCGGCGCATCAGATCCTGCCATGGTGTGGATGGAGCTGGGTGGCTTCCTGAGGTCCCTTCTGGGATCTGAGCTTTCTTCTCAGAAGCCTGTGGGCTTGATGTAGCTGAAGGGACATGAGCCTGGTTGAGCTCCGCAAACCACATTCATGATGGCAGTTGATAGTCCCAAGTGTGATGAAGAGGTCGTTTGTGTCTCTGTGGTTTGCAGATGTTGGGTGCAGCACATCACTGAGCTCGTCTGGGTGGGAAGTGAGGACCACTGTGGGTGCTGGGAGAGAGCAGAGCTTTCACCAGTCTCCTGTGGAAGCTCTGATGTTTGCACCAGGTTTTATTCTTTTAAAACTCAGAGTAACATTTCTCTTCTTTGCACCTAGGACCTGCTTTTCAGCGGTGCCTTCAAACTCCAAATCTCTCATTACCATTTTCTTTCTTGTCCCGTTGACTTTCGCAGGCTCATTTGCCTTGGGGAGGGTGACCGACTCCGTCAGGATCAGGGTATATGATTTTGAGGAATGTTCCCATTTCCAGCGTAATCCTACTCCTGCCCTACGAGCTCTGCAGGAGCACGTCTCAGCTGGTCAACAAATGTGTGAGCAGCCTATTGCAATCAGGCTTTAACTAGGCGCCCAGTCGTTTTAATCAGAATGTGTCTCTCTCCATTTATAGCAGGGTTAAGGCTCTGGTTTGACTGTCATCTCCTGTTATTGTTGGTGACTCTGTCAGGGGATGGATGCTGCTCCGTTCTGAGCAGTTGGGTGTTTCATGCCTGCTTTTCCTATACAGGGTTGTGCCAGCATCTCCTTGCTCTGATGGTCAGGAGTAGACCTCAAATTCCTACCCACTTTAAGCTACACTGGTCTGTACCCTTCCTCTTGGATCAGTGCTGACCTTCAGCTGGATGAGGTCTTCTGCCCTGCTCAAGATTTTACTCCCCTTGAAATATTTCCTTTCAGATGAAGTTCCCCCTGGTGTCTGGTTTAATGGCACTTGTATTCCTTTACTTCTCAAATTTAAAATTGTATTTGTCTTTTCATCCATCAGTGCCTGTCAATCACCTCCTGATGTCCCAGCACACCAGGGTCCATCCCTCCTTTTCCATGCAGGCTGCCACCTTATACTCAAAATTTCTCCTTGCTGAGTGCGTCACCTTCCCCATGGTGCTGCTGGTGGCCACCTCCCTTCCATTGTGCTGCTCCTCGGGGCCACCCAGTTCCCAGAGGAAACCAGCTCCTCCCAGAGCTGTTGCCACAGATGTTTCTTTTGTTCCAGGACTAGTTGTGCTCCCAAGACTGATCTTTCTTTCTCAAGAAAGTCAGGTGATGCTGGGAAAATCAAATATGATCTTACTCTGTTTAGGTGTAGGTGACAAAATGTTGGTCCTACATGTATTTTTGCTTTATGCAGCATTTCTCTAAGTGGGCTTTAGAGCCTCAATTTACTACTGATGTTGGCCTAGCAGTCTTTCATTCTCCCTTGAGTTGCTTTCCCCTTTCCCAGTGATGGGGACAGTGTTTTCCCTCTTCCTGTTCTGTGACACCACTCACCTTTTGCTAACACTGTCTGTTCAAATCCTGCAGTTCCTTGAACCACCTCCTTTGACTTCTGGGCTGGAGGTGGAGAAGGTCAGATCTTCTGCACAAGAACCTTACCATGGAGGGGTCCATACGGACCTTCTGGGTCTGTACAACCTTCTTTGGGCTGCAAGATGCTGGTAGTAAGAGCCAGCTACTCCTGATGGCCAATGTGCATCTTGCAGCTCACCCCGGTGAGTGATGTGGGGGTGGTGGTGACTGTGTGACTTGATGGAGCTGTGTTAGCAGGTGGGCTCACTGCACAGACCCTGTGCTGGATTAACCACAGGAATTCAGCTCTGTTTACAGTCTTGGATTAAAAATAAATCATCAAAAGACTTGGAAGAAAGCTTTAAGGGTACATGACTCAAAGGGCTTATAAATTACAGCAGCCCAGAGCAAAGGTGGTGCGGGCAGCCCTCCTCGCCTCTTGGCAGTAGGACACAGTCTCTCCTTACCTTACCAGGAGCTGCTTCTTTTTTGAAGACCACCAAGATGCTCAGGGTCTCCCCACTGCACTGGTCCTCTGGGAATGCCATGTGACTCCCAGTTTGCTTTCTCCTTCCCTGCCTTGAGCCCTGCCAACACCAGCATCGCCCAGAGTCTGAATCAGGCCAGCTCAGGAAGGATGAAGAGGTGGGTGGTGGCGAACCCGTGTGCTGGCATGGAGCAGTGGGGGGAGCCAGGCTGGAGGGATGTGCTGCAGTGTGTGCAGTATCACTTTGTCTCCTGGATTCCATGCTGGGCAGGTCTAGGCATTTGCAAATGCTCTGTGTGATGCTGGTGGTGATGTTTCTTTGGTGAGGAAGAGCATAAACCGCCTTGGGATCACAGACCACAGCCAAGCCAGTGCCTTCTGCTCTCGGGGCAAGACGCTGTCTTTGATGCAAACACCTCGCAAAACCTTGATTTACACCAAAATGAGCCGGTGGCTTTAACCTGAGGCTGCTGCGTTGGCATGTTGAAGGGTGCGTGTACACACACGCAAGCGCTTTCCTGCCTCTGGGCAAGGATGAGAGAGCAAACGTGTGACAGATGTTAGTCACTGCTGGCAGTGGGGATGCTGCGGTGAGGAGCACGCCAGGAGGACCTGAGCAGAATAGCACCTGGGTAATGAGCACAGGAGGAGGATGGGAGTGGAGACAAGGGGAGAACATTTTGGAGCAGATGAATTGTTTTGCTTTCTGGTGAAACCTGTGGATTCCCTGGGATGGGGAAGGCTGGGAGGTGGCTCCAGGCACCTGGAGCTGCAGAGCCTGGCAGTTTTGCCTTGGTGGGATGGGGTGATGGGGCAGGGCACAGACCCATGCTTAATTCTTCTGTGCTAATTAACATGGCAAAGATGAAACCTTTCATGGAGATGGGCACTGGCATTGTGTGAGTGCAGCTCAGTGTGGCAGTGACTTCCAGGCTGCCTTGTGAACTGAAACCCTTCGGTCTCCAAATGTGCTCAAAGCACACAAAGACTGTATTTGATGTGTCCTGGGATGTGTTCCTCGATGGCCTCCTCTCCTGTGTCCAGAGGGGATGGCAGCCCTGCTCTTCGGTTCTGGCTCCTGTACCCACCACAGAACAGGAGATTCCAACAGGGTTGAGTTGTCCAAGGTTTCTTACACTTTTGCAGCAAAGAGGGAAACATCACAGTTGTCCAGTCCTTCTGCTTGTTGAGCCAAAGGGTCAAAGGATTAAGAGGCTTCCTCCGGGCCAAAGGACTGGACTTGAGTCCCAGCAATCATCCACCCAAGGGGCAGGAAGGGTGGGGAGATTCAGGGAGAGACACAACACCGGGGCTTGGGGACAACATGGGCATGCAGAGGGTTTGGGGACATGCTGAGGGTTTGCTGGGCTCTGTTCACAGCCCAGAGCTGGTGGTTCCCTTACAGGGGCTGTGGAGGTGGCGCTGACCCCGCGCGTGGGGTGGTGCGAAGCTGGGCGCACGCAGGCTGCCTGCTGCCCCTCTGATAAGGCTGCGAGTGCTGCTGGCAGTTAACAGCAACCGGGCATCTTCTTCCTCTCCCCAGGGAGATGTGGGAAGGCAGGAGGGGACACACACGTGGCCAGCACGAGGGCTGAGCCAGGCTGGGATGGCAATGTGGCCTCTCCCGATAAGCCACTCTGGTTTCTGCTCCTGCAGATTTACAGCCGGGGAGTGGGGAGGTGGGTGCTGCGCTTTTTGGTGCGGTGATTTATAGCAGCTCGGGGTGGCAGCTGCTTTCCTCTCCAGCAAGGTCTCAGCAATTGCACTGGGTTTTATGGCTGCTGTTACTAAGCTGTGGGCAAGTTAAAGGCTCAGCCAAGGTCACCACGTGGTGGGACACAGGTGAGAGCACGTCTCCTTCGGCCATGGCTTGGAGAATGTCCCTGTCTCAGCATGGGGAGGGCCGAGGCCACCAGCTTCCCCGTGGGAGGGGGCTGCCTCGCCTCAATCTCTGTGAAGGGCTTCATGGCAGCAGGGATGCTTTGAGCCCTTCAATCACCAACCCTGCGTGCTGGAGCCTACCAAAGACACAAGTGAGATGAGTTTGAGGTTCTCAGGTCTGAGACCCACATGGGAGGCAAAGTCCCTCCGTGAGCACCACTGGCCTGTGCTGCCCAGATGCTTTTCCAAGCGTCCCTTTGGCACAGACCAAGCAATGCTGGAGGGATGAGCTGCGGCAGGCGAGGAGGGGGAGGATGATGAGGAAGGAAAGGTCAGATGCTATCGCTGTGCTCCCTTCCACATGCCAACTCCTGCCTGGGTGAGCTTCCCAGCTCTTCTGTTTTGTTTTAGAGGCAGCATGGGGGCCCCAGAGCCCTGCAAACTCTTTGCGCTTGGGGTTTTATTGGCATGTGGAAATAGTTTGTCTGGTTTCAGATCTGGCTGATCACTAACCTTCCCCCTGCCCTCCCCCCAAAAAGGGCTGACAACTGCGGGCGGCTCAACTGCGCTTGTCTTCCTCCCTCTTTCTTTTTTCTCCCTACATTGTTCTCCAGAATCCCGGCTGCTGCTCGTGTCCCCCCTCCCTTTTCTATCCTTGCATGTCAGCTGGGGTAGAAGTATCTGTTTTATGTAGAAAAGCTCTTTTTTTAAATTTGTACTTCTGCTCCCATCTTGGGGGTTTTGGGGTGCCTTGCCATGCCCCATCCTCCTCCTCAGGGTCATGCAGGGACAGGAGCAAGAAGGCAGCTCTGGGCACCCTTGCTGTCACCCCCAGGCTGGCAGTGGCGGAGGGGGAGCCTTGGCAGGGGCGAAGGCACTAGCATCGCCAGAGCCCTTGGTTTTTTGTATCCGATAGAGAAGCCTGGCAGATCCTGAGGGCCAGAGCTGCCACATTCCTCCCTTATTTATCACTGGCAAAGCGCTGACGCAGGCCATTCCTGGTGAGCCAGCTCCTGCGGGATGGGATGGGGCAGGTCTCCCTGTGGCTCTGGGCTGCTCCCTGATCCTCCTCGGGCTCCTTCCAGGACGGTGTATTTTTGTGCCAGGGCCTGGCTGCAGCTCCTGCGCTCAGCAGAAGAGCAGAGCCGGGTGCTGGCCCCCAACCCAGTTGCATTCAGGGGTCCAAGCAGATCCCCTGGGAGCCTCCACCCTCGGGAGGCCTTCGAGGGGACCCCAGCCCTGGGAAAGGGCCCAGGCGATGCGGTGGATGCTGAGGTTGCCTCTGTGGTTACCTTGGGTCTTGTCCCCTGACCCTCTCCCCGGGCAGATGTGATGTCCCCACTACCACAGCTTGTGACACGGCTTTGTCCTCGCTCCTGGGCAGCTTTCTCAGCAGGCAGCAACCTTCACAGAGCCAGCACCAGAGCAAAACAACCAACCCTCCAAGCAGGGTGTGGGTGAAGATGTTCAGACCCTGGGCTCTGGCTCCCTGGTGTTGCAGCCCCAGTGGGTGCCAGGAGCTCTGCAGGTGTAATGGGAGCCTTGCCCAGAGGAAGAGGAGGAATGGTGGTTTTGGAGAAGAGGTGGATTATGTTTGGGTAGTGGAGGAAGGAAGAGTGGGTCCTGGGGACTGGCAGGAACTGGGTGAGGGGGAAGAAGTGGAGGAAGGCAATGTGTGACACCCACGAGCGTGTCCCCTCTAGGAAGTGTAAAAACACTCCTGTGGTCTTTGTCCTCCTTTGGGTGGGCTCTGGCAGCCCAGAGAGGAGCTTGTACTGGTCTGGTACCTCCTTCTTCCCTGTATGGCTCTCCACAGGACCATGTCTCTGAGTTGGCATCTCTCTAGGTGATCACTTTTTTTCCTTTTTTTTCTTTTTTTTTTTTTTAAATAATTTTAAATGCATGACCAGTAATTCAAGAGAAAACAAGAAATGCTTATTATTGCTGAGGATCTCAGCCCAGCCAGAGGATATGTGTTCCTTTTGTGTACTGAAACATCCATCAGGGAACAGTCATGCAAATTTCTTTTGCTTTTTTTCTTTTTACCTATTTCATTGATCCGGAGCCTATAGTGGTTGGCTCAAAGAGGGAACGGTTTGTTAATTCAGAGTCTTGCAAAGTCTCAGTCAGTGGAGGATGGGAGCTTGCTAAAGCTCCTGGCTCAGGGGGTGCTTTGAGGGAGAATGTGGCAGCGTGGGCTGGGACATCAGCCCTCCAAGGGAGCTGGGAGAGGTGTTTGCTCTGGTGCCTGGGGTGTCCCTGGAAGGCAGGAGAGTGGTTTCCAGCTCTGCCAAAGCTGCTCTCCACCACAGGGAGGGACAGGGACCCTTGGTCACGCTACTGGGCAGTCACCCCCCACCCAACTCAGGTTCCTGGGTCACTAGCCCTGAGGAGCCTATAAATGTGAGCTAAACCCTTAAAAATCTCAAGATGGTCTTAAAAACCCCAACTATCAGATTGTATAGACTCTTCAGTATGTCTGGGTGTTTTCAGGAGTCACCCGTCAAGCTTTTCTCTGCAGCTGGGAGGTTCGGAGTCCCGTAGCTTGCAGTGGTGTGGGTTATTGCTGTTTCTTGTTGGGGAGAGGTGATTCCAGCCCAACCACTAGCTGAGCATCCATGGCTGGGTCTTGGGAAAGGTGGCAGACTGCCTTGCGTGGTTTGATCCTTTTTCTTCACCAGTCTGTTCTTCTGGGAATGAGGAGTAGAGAGAGCTGCCTGGGCAAAGGCCAGAAGCTGGTCCTCTTGCTGCTTGTGGAGGATCTTCTGCTCTGCTCAAGGGAAGAGTCAGACCTCCCCAGGAGCAGGAGCGGGTCCAGCAGCCAGAGCCTGAGAAGCCACAGCACAAGGTTGTTGCTGCTCTTATTTCCCATGTCCCTACAATCCTGCTCCTCCTCTTTTCTGCTGAGAACATTGCTTTGTCCTTCAAGAAATTTTCTTTTTCTCTTGAATTGAGTATATTGGGTTTTTTCCCAAAAAAATCCATCTCTGGTGTCTTTGCAGGCCAGCTCTGGTTTGCCTGTGGGAGGCAGGGACCAAGCCCTCAGGCTGATGACTCCAGATGAGTTAAGCATGTGGGTGTCCCCACCATGGGGGCTTGTGTGGCTGTAGAAGAGCCACTGAGCAGACCTGCTGCTGAATGAGCCAGGGAGACACCTCATTAAAACAATTCCGGAGACATCCAAACAGAAATGTGGATGTATTTTGCTCACACTCTCTTTTCTTCAGTGTCCCCTTCTACAAATCTCCCAGCAGAAGAATTTGCTGGTAGGAAATAGAAAACCCAGGGATGTCCAGGGGCTCTTGGCTGTAAATGAAGCTGGGTGGTGGAAATCCAACAATCCAGTGCCTCCTCTGCATCCATCCGCTCGCTTTTGCATCACCTCCAGCTGCAGGGCCCGTTGCAGCCCTGGGTATTTCTTGCACTACATATGCTTAAATAATCATAACAACACCGTGTCTTCCCAAGATGCGGACTCATCCTGACGATGATTTTTCCTGTCGTTTCAGGTATCGCCTCCTTTCCCCAGGCTTTTCCTCAGCCCAGCAAAGACTTGTCTGAATAATTCAACTAAAAATTCAGGATTGCAAATAAATACTGGATAATTGCTAACAGCTCGCAGACAATCCATTGCCAGAGGAAGGCTAAACTCCTGGTGAATTATTTATCCGCTATGAATTATTCGCTCGGCCTTGTTACTGAAGAAAAGCTCCTTCCCAACCTTCACCTGCCAAATGGCCTGGCTGGGGGCAACTCTCCTGGTGCTGACTCAGCCCTTTCCCCATCAGCTCCTGCTGCCTGCCTGCACTGCTCAGCAGGGGAGTGGCTCTGGGGAGCTGGCTTCTGCCCTGTGCAGTTCCTCAGCTCCTCTGCGAGCCTGCAAGTGTGGGGTGGAGGAATCTGTGTGCCATGTCCTGGGGTTGTTGGGACCTGACCCCTCTTTTTTGGCTGCGCTGGAGCCATCCTGCTTCCCCGTGGTGTGGCCAAGCCCTGGCCTGAGTCCCATCAGGAGGTGAAGGTGTTTTTCTGCAGAGGTCTTGCAGCCGGTGCAGGCAGGAGTCCCTCTAAGGCAGCCTGCCTGCAGGATCAGTGCCTCTGTGACAGCCCCTGCCTGCAGGCTCTGCCTGCACCTTAGGGAGAAGGTCTGGAAAGCATCAAGTCCTTGGGGAAAAAAGGCTGAGCTAGACCTCATCCTCCAGTGGTGGCACCAACGAGGATCCTCGTCTTGGTGTCTGGTGTCACATATGGTGCCACCGAGTGTTTTCAGTGTGTGGAGGAGCTCTGAGCAACCCTCCCTCTTTAGAGAGGGGAACATGCGGGTACCCCAAGGCAGCTCCAGCCATGCTGCAGGGTGCCTGGGTGGCTCCTAAAGCTTTCGGTCAGACTTGTGCCCCTTCAGGGCAGGTATGAGGGTCTTACCCCCAGAAATACATCTCTCCAGGGCTGCCTTACGATGTGAGCCCGAGCGGCTCCGGCTGGGAGATGGAAAGGGCTCCCTGGGTGCTCTTCTCACCTGTGAGCCCTGGAAAGAGCAGCCAGTGCCGGGATGGAGTCAGGAATGGAGACAGCGATGGAGTCAGAACAGGGATGCGGGCTGTGGGATGCTTGCTAGCTTAAACACAGTAGCACTGCAAAACAGTCTGTGAGGATGTCTGTTGGCCCATGAGGGTGTCTCCAGGCCAAACCAGGTTCCTGGGAGCTCTTTCCTGGCCTCGGGTGATGGCCTCTGCAGAGCAGGACTCACAGGCATCCTGCTGCTCCTTTCTCCCCCCGGGGAACATAGATAGAAATTGCCCTCAGAGGTGAGGAGCTGCCTGCCTGGGCTCATAAATCTCCATTTGCATGCAAAAGAAAAAAAAAAAAAGATTTAGGAGAAAGATCAATATCAAAAGAGCCTGTCTTTTTTGTTTTTTTTTTTTCCTTCATGATCCTCTGTGGGTGGGAAACTTGAGGCAGGTACTAGGAATAAATCCTCTCGGCTACCTTGATGTAAATCAGGAGGAAGATGATGGATTTATGGCAATGGTGCCTGATTTACTCTCCTGTGTCTGGTCCCTGCAGGTCGCTTCGTGCCCTTGGGGAGGCAAAGAGCCACTACTGGCCCCCTGAGCCGGCATCCTGCTGCAGCCCAGGTGGGACTGGACTGGGGCTGGCGTGGTGTGTCTGGGTGAGTTTTCTTTGCCTTTTAAGCTCAGTTCAGGGAATTTAGATATTTTTGCTTTGCCCCTTTCTGCTGGTGTTCAGCAAAGCACGTCCATGCGGGTGTCAGTCCCAAAGTGTAGCGATGCCCTGCTGAGGGCTGACTTTCTGACTGGGTGGAGAAAAAAGCTTTCGAGTCGCTCCTGGTGATGCTCTCCCCCTCCATCCCTCCTTCTCTCCCATCCCGAGAGCCGGTGAGGACTTGCTGCCGGTGACCTTGGTGTCTCTGTGGAAGAGGGGAAGACTCTTCCTTAGGAAACCCCTTCTCCGAGGGCTTTGAGAGGCTCGGGGGGTGGCAAGGGGGGGGGGGCTGG
>NW_020799118.1:11686067-11688898 GCF_003259725.1 Athene cunicularia | reverse complement strand
GGGATGGGATGGGATGGGATGGGATGGGATGGGATGGGATGGGATGGGATGATAGGACCCTTCGACCCCTGCGAGCCCCTCGGGGTGGGAGGAAGGGCTTCACTTGTATCTACTGTGTTACTGTCTGGAGGGATGCTCCTGCCCTGGTGCCCTCAGAGGACCTGGAAGAAGTTCCAGAAGGACTTTGAAGAAGGGGTGATGATGCTTGGCTGGGCCATGACACCAGCCCTGCCCCCAGATGTGCTGCCCCTCTATAAGCCCTTTTCCCCACTCACCCACAGCCCAGGGGACCAGGATCATCCCTGCTCCTCCTGTCCTCTCAAGTCCCCAAGGTCCTTCCCAGCAGCCAAACCTGGGTGTCCCCTTGGCCCCGGGGGGGACCTCAAGCATCGCCAAGACCTGCTTGGTGCCCATGGCTTTTGGGACCTGGAGGGGCTGTTTTCCTGGTCGGAGTGCCACGGTGTTCACAACCTTTGCCCCCGGAGGGACAGCGCCTCACTGGCTCAGGGCCACGTAGCAGACACTGTACAGGAACGTGCCACGTCCCTTCCCCAGGGGACCGGGTGCATCGGCTCCTTCCTCCTCCTCTTCCTCCTCAGCACATGGACTGGTATCCTCTGAACCCTTTGATGCCCTTTGGGGGAGAAGTGCTGACTCCAGATGTTTCCATAAATGAGAACCTTCTGTAAACAGTGCTGGTTTATTTTCATATCGAAAGAAAATGAAAGGGCTGTTATGATGATTATTATTAATGTTTTTGCAGCCTGTGTTTGTAGTGGGGGTTGCTGTGCTGATGGGATAGCAGAGGGACAGACGGACAGATGCGTGGGGAAGCCATGTACCCCCTCCACCCCCTGCTCTGGATCCAGGTGCATCACTGGGCTGTTTTGATCTGGCCAGCTCCATCTTACCCTAGGTCTCTGGGTTGGGGATGGGCAGCAAGCGCCCTGTGCCCATGGTCTCCCCTCCCTTCCCCAGCCCCAGTGGTCCAGGGATGAGTTGTGGGGGAGGACCAGGACCCCTGGGAGCGGGGGCTGCAGCTCAGTGGCAGCAGGAGCACCAAGTGCCCGTGCTCAGAGATGTGCAAGGGTAAAAGGACGGGGTGAGAGAAGAGATCTCTGTGTTATCAAAAGTGAGCCCTCGTCTGAACGGCTCCTGTGCCCCCGTTGGGGCTCAGCCACTCACTCCAAGCGTGACTGAGGAGCCCCAAATCACTGCCATGGCCCAGGATGCTGCCTAGTGAGGAAGGGCAGCACCAGCCCCCTCCTGAGCCAGCTCCTGTGTCTGTCTCAGCCCAGACTCTTGCTGGAATGCTCTTGCAGCTCCCATGGTTCCCTCCAGCACAAGCTGTTTCCCGCCCCTGATTCCCATTTCACTTGGGCTGCTGATATCTCAGGAGCTCAGACATCATCAGCCTGATCTGATTTAACTTTTGCTTTCAAAACTGCAGAGCTTTGCTCCTCCAAAGCCACCAGCATCCCACCTGCTGACCCCGGCCCAGCACCTGCTCTCATCCTCTTTTTTTATTTGGGCCATCAGTGACGTTCAGCCTGCAGCGGGGCTAAAAGGACCAGGGAGAACCAACTGCCAGTGCTCGCTGCTCCCTCTGCTCTCCTGCCCGTGCCAAACCCTCAGCCAGAGCTGCTGCTTGTACCCCCATCCCTTGGCCCTCACGGTGTGCGACAACCCCCTCCTCAGGTTGTTGGGCCAAACAGGAGGGGAGCAGCAATGCTTCCCCCCATCCCCTCCTCATCCTCTGGCCCCTGAGGAAGTGGAAGGGGGCAGGATGGGGAAAAGGAGGAGGACCCTCAACTGTGGAAAGAACCCCCCCAGGAGCTCTTAATGGGAGAGAAGAGGGTGAGCAAGATGGGAGGGGAGGTTGTAAGCATGACAGAGCTGGTACTTGCGCGCGCGCGCGCGCGTGTGTGTGTGTGTGTGTATGCCAGCTTTCCATCAGGCTGATGAAATGATGGGAGCTCTTGAAACTGAAGCCAAGGCGAGTAACCTGTGGCTGTCCCGAGGGTGGGGGGGTGGTGGTGGGAGGCCTGTTTACTCAAGAGCAGCAAGGATGCTCTGCCAGGAGCCGGGGCGGTTGGCTCTGCAGCAGTAACAGCTTGCCGAGGAGGGGTTGGGTTTCAGCATCCCAGCCTGAGCTGCGAGGAGGGATGTTGGCTGGGCAGCTCCGCTGTCAACCCCCAAATCGGTGGTTCAGGGGTGTACATTTGCTGGGGGTGGAGGGGAGTCTGAGTCCTCCCTGGGTCCCCGTGGCTGAGCGGGGGGTGCTGGGGGTGGTCCCTGCTGTGGTGGGACTCCCCAGGGCTTCAGAGGAGCAAACACAGCCCAGACACCAGCTGGGAAGTGGTGGCTTCGTGCTGGCCTGGGCAAGAGGTCTGTATCCTGGGTGACGGGTCTCTGACCCTTCCTGTCTCGGCAGCAAGAGGGTTTTTCCTCTTCCCATGCAAACAAGAAGCTCCCATGGCCGTTGCACAGCTCTTTTTGCCCTGCCTAGGGTCTTCTTTGCATGCCACCTACAGATTTCCAAGGGCTTCCTGGGCTCCCTTGTCACCCCCATGTTGCGTTTGGGATTTGTATTTAATTCTTATTTATTTCTTCATAGGTTTGTCCCTGTCATTGCTGCTGTTCCCAGCCCGGCTTTCCAGCAGTTTTGCTCTGCAGAGAGCTGCAGGTTGGCTATGAAATATGACAAAGCGTTCATTTAAATGCACACCATGATGTCGGCGAGTCCATTAGGAGAATTAATTTGAATGGTTGGCATTTAATAAACAGCCTTGTCCCTCCTCTCCGCCCCCAACCCCCCCTCCCTCCCCGCC
>NW_020799118.1:11671959-11686017 GCF_003259725.1 Athene cunicularia | reverse complement strand
CCTTCCTGAGCATCCAGAGGAGGCTCTAGGTTGATTTTTAAATTTCTTTGTGTTTTTGCTGCTGCTTTTTAGAACGCTCAGCACCTCCTGCCTCTTTTTCATCCTTTTCCTTCTTGCTATCCCCGCAAATGAGCCGCAAGCGTGGCTGCTGACCGTGGGTCTTCCCAGCAATGCCATCGCCACCCCGTCAATCTCAAGGTCAGGGTGAAGCCTGGCGTCGGTCCGCAGCTGAGCCAGCACATCCGCGGGGCGAGCGTGGCCACCGGCAGCCCCCGGGCGAAGGTGAAGTGGATTTATGGGGTTTCATATTGGTGCTATTGATCGCCAGGGCCGTCTCAGCGGGGGGAGGTGGGATGGAGGGTTGGAGGCTGAGGTGCATCGTGGCCAAGGAGGCCTTTTGGGGAGGGGAAGGAGGGAGGCGGTGGGGTTTGGGGTGCCAGGGAGCCCTCCTCGATGTCCCCATGGAGGAGGATGCGATACCCAGCAGCCGCGTCTCCAAGCCCATCCCTAACCCCTCGCGTTGGGAGGAGCAGGAGAGGGCGGCCACAGCCAGTGCCCCGCTCTGAGCTGCTGCCGAGCAGAGATTTGCAGCTGAACTCTGCACAGAAAGTCGCTCTCAGCCTTTTCTCATTTCTTTCTGGATTTAAGGCAGCTTCCAAATTCCTGCACAGCCAAATCCTGCCTGAGGCTGCCAGGAAACCCGGCCAGCAACAAGTACGTGCCGTTTCTGTACCCACAACACAGCCAGTATTGCTGTTATTCTGCGGGTGACGATGACAGGACGGAGCTCCGGCCCTCCCGAGGATGCGATCCCATCCCCTCCCGGGCTGCAGCCGGCACCCTGCCCTGGGCGCTCCCCTGGGGAGCGCGGTCAGGTCTGTGGCGTTGCCTCCCCTTCATCGCTGTCTTTTTATAACCCCCCCAAAAAACCCCACCCCACCCCAGATTCCCTAAACTTTAACCGCCCGCCCTGCCTGTAACCTCCCGCTTTCCCAGCACATGGAAGCGCATCGGCTTTACCCGCTCCCGCCGGGATTTATGATCCCCGGGACTTCCTGTGCTGCCTTTCAACGCGCTCGCCTCCTTCCCGCCACCATCTCGGATGGGTTAAAAAGAAACCACATGTGGATATTGGAGGGAGGGGGGGAGCAGGTATCTGAGTCGGGGAGGGAGGGGGAAATAATAAAAGAGAGCTGATATTATAAGGGGAATTGCCGTTTGTTTTGTTCATGGTAAAAAAAAAAAAAAGCACATGTGGAAGGGTGCTGAGCTGAGCAGTTTAGGTTCACGGGGTGTTGGGTGTGTGGAGAAAATAGAGGGATGAACAGTGATGGGAGATGGGGAGGACACGCTCCGGCCGGAGGGTCCCAGCCTGACTCCAAACACGCCGGGCTGGGGGAAGGCGAGGGGATTCGAAGGACGTTTCTCCCCATATGGTGTGTATTACAAGCCCCTTTCTAGTTGTAAAGATTAATTTAAAGCCTTTCTCACCTCCCCCCCGTCCCTCTTTCATTGACAAATGAACATCTGGGCTGAATGCTGCCCAGATCCTAATCAAAGCATTTTTTCAGGGCCGTTGTCTGCTTTTATGGCTATCTGCTTTTCGGATTTTCTGCAGTTTCAATGCACTTGGCAATTCAGCCTGTAAATACCCCTCTCTGGGATTTATGATTCGGCCTAATGTGATTTTTCTCTTTGCTTCTTGATTCGTTTGTTTGGTTTAGTTTAACGACATTTTCTTGTCTGTGCATAAGTTAGGGCACGAAAGGATTTTTTTTTTTCCCTCTCCTCTTCGCAGTGTGTTATTAACAATTAGAAAAAAAGCGCATTTTTTTGTGCCTATGCTGGCTGATGGGGGCACTGGGGGGCCAAAGCCAGCCCTGAATCCCTGACAAATATCCACCGGTCATCCTGAACCATCTCTTTTTTTCTTACAGCAAGCTGTTTTTTGAGGTTTTGCCGAGAAAGCAGCTTTCCACCAAAGCAAAGCTGAGCCCTTTCTGTGATTCTCAAGGGCTTCTCTGGTGGCGAGAGGCAGCGTGAGCCACAGCCCAATATGGAAAAACCATTTGCCCCCTGAAATGATGACTGAAATGCCTGAAAAATAGGGAGTGCTGTGGCTGGGATCCCATTCCCTTCAGTCTTGATTTTTTTCCCCTGCAAGCTCCAGTTTGGGACTTAAAGGATTAATATTTAAAACCTTGCTGGGAAGTTGAATAATGTTTGTGGTGCCCCAGGTGCTATAGGAAAGGACAGTGCTTGACCTGAGGCAAAAAGGAAGAAAATCCATTTAGGGCAAATATAGGGACTTGCAGTGACATTGTGTGCTGTCCCTGTGTTGGTTCTTGTCCCTAAATGAGAAGAGAGCTGGGAAACACAAAGATGATGGGGTTTGGGGTGTATTCAGAGCATAATAATTCCTGCAAAAAACCTGCCTTCTCACCCTGGGCTCCCCCTTCCCTCTGGCAGAACGGTGAGGACGGTTATTTACCCCGACAGACGCCTTAATTAAGGTGTGTGATTTCAGGCTATTTAAACCATCAAGGAGAGGTCTTGTTTATACAGCAAGTGCACGGGGTAATGGCAATATTAATTAAAAATGTTCTCCTAAGTGAGATAAAAAATCACCACGGTGGAAAGTGCGTTGCTGCTCCTCCTCATCTCTGCAGGATGAGGGGTAACCAGAACCCCGGAGCCTCCTCGGGTGGTGCAGGGGTGGGCACCATCCATCACCCCCGCCCTCTTCACCCGGGGATGTGGCTGGGGAAGCTGAGCTTTGGCTGGGAAACCGGAGCGGGTTTGGAATAGTGGTGGTTTACACCAATTTCCAGCTTGAAGCTGGTGTGGCTGTTCCCATGTGCAGCCAAAAATGCATCTTGGTCATTGCAGGGAGAGCTGAGGCTGCGGGGAGCATCCTCGCTCAGGTTGGGGAGTGGTTTTGAGCTGATACAGATAATCCTCCATCGCTGGGCCTGTTTTTCCTAAGAAACTCTGAATTTCCTGCAAATACGACAAGCCAGGATGCAGCAGGCAGTTCCCTGGAAGTGGATTTGGGGGCATGAAGAGCCAGAGCCAGACTCCTGATGGGGCTGAGGGGACCCCAGCTCCGACCCTGGATGAGGACGGCTGCCCGTGCAGAGCTCCAGAGGTAGGGAAGCACCTTCCTGAGCATCCAGAGGAGGCTCTAGGTTGATTTTTAAATTTCTTTGTGTTTTTGCTGCTGCTTTTTAGAACGCTCAGCACCTCCTGCCTCTTTTTCATCCTTTTCCTTCTTGCTATCCCCGCAAATGAGCCGCAAGCGTGGCTGCTGACCGTGGGTCTTCCCAGCAATGCCATCGCCACCCCGTCAATCTCAAGGTCAGGGTGAAGCCTGGCGTCGGTCCGCAGCTGAGCCAGCACATCCGCGGGGCGAGCGTGGCCACCGGCAGCCCCCGGGCGAAGGTGAAGTGGATTTATGGGGTTTCATATTGGTGCTATTGATCGCCAGGGCCGTCTCAGCGGGGGGAGGTGGGATGGAGGGTTGGAGGCTGAGGTGCATCGTGGCCAAGGAGGCCTTTTGGGGAGGGGAAGGAGGGAGGCGGTGGGGTTTGGGGTGCCAGGGAGCCCTCCTCGATGTCCCCATGGAGGAGGATGCGATACCCAGCAGCCGCGTCTCCAAGCCCATCCCTAACCCCTCGCGTTGGGAGGAGCAGGAGAGGGCGGCCACAGCCAGTGCCCCGCTCTGAGCTGCTGCCGAGCAGAGATTTGCAGCTGAACTCTGCACAGAAAGTCGCTCTCAGCCTTTTCTCATTTCTTTCTGGATTTAAGGCAGCTTCCAAATTCCTGCACAGCCAAATCCTGCCTGAGGCTGCCAGGAAACCCGGCCAGCAACAAGTACGTGCCGTTTCTGTACCCACAACACAGCCAGTATTGCTGTTATTCTGCGGGTGACGATGACAGGACGGAGCTCCGGCCCTCCCGAGGATGCGATCCCATCCCCTCCCGGGCTGCAGCCGGCACCCTGCCCTGGGCGCTCCCCTGGGGAGCGCGGTCAGGTCTGTGGCGTTGCCTCCCCTTCATCGCTGTCTTTTTATAACCCCCCCAAAAAACCCCACCCCACCCCAGATTCCCTAAACTTTAACCGCCCGCCCTGCCTGTAACCTCCCGCTTTCCCAGCACATGGAAGCGCATCGGCTTTACCCGCTCCCGCCGGGATTTATGATCCCCGGGACTTCCTGTGCTGCCTTTCAACGCGCTCGCCTCCTTCCCGCCACCAATAAATCAAATCTGTTTGTTTCGGGTTGCTCCTTCCCTGTTTCTGGATTTATTTTTATTTCTCCCAGCCGTCGCTGCCTCCCTCAGTCCCTGAGGGTTCTGGGGGACGCCGGAGGAGCAGAGGACAACGGCGGAGCACTGAAGCAGCGCCGAGGCCACGGCGAGGGCACACGTTGGGTCTCCATGTCAAACGTCAGTGGCTGGGAAAACGGGCGGTTGGGAAAATCCTGCGCCGCTACTACACACTAAACACCACCAGGATGCATCCCCACACCCTCAGTGCTTGGGGCTTCCTCTGGAAGCCATCCCAGTGCGACCCCTCGGCAGGGTCAGGCATCCCGGCGCAGCGAAGGTGCACGGGGCTGCACACGCAGCATCCCCCAGGCCAGCTCCCTCCCAGCCATGACGGGGACGGGGAGCCAGCTCCGGGCGAGCCCACCCGCGGGAGATCTGCTCTGGTCTTTCCACTGGTGACTCACGGAAAAATACTTGTTTTGCAGCGGTCGCTCAGCATGATGGGTGTTTCTGCCTTCATGCCTCATTCTCTCTTTTTTTTTTTTTTAAAAGATCTTTGGTATGAAAACATCTGGGATCCTGACCTTCCTGTGGAGCTTGCCTCACCTGAAGGCATTTTTTTTCCCCCTACATGTGTGCAGGGCTGGCTGTGCAAACCATGCTCTGTCAGCTGCCTGGGAAGCAGCCCGGTCACGCTCCAAGGGTTGAATTTTTTTTGGATTATTATTTTGAGTGGCTCTTATACAACAGCAGAGGAAGCTTGGAGGGTTTCTACTGCCCCACGCCAAGCTCCTTGCGAGCTGGCTTCCGCACGCCTGCCAGTGCCACCAGCTTCATCAGGCCCCCTTGGAAGTCTCTCGGCAAGGTTTGCAGCACAACCTGGGGTGATGGTGTTGGGGATGGAGTGTAAGTCAACCTGGGCGTTTCTGGATGTCCCCACTGTCCCCAAGGCTGGGCAGGACGGGATGAAGCAGAACCTTGCCAGCAGTTCAGCTCCTTGCTGCCTTGTAGGGAGCGAGCTGGATCTGTTCTTTTCTTCCCACCATCCTTCAGAGGGCAGGGATGGAGCATGGTCCCTTCCCAGGGGGATCAGCCCAGCCCAGCCCTGGCCAGTCACAAAGGGAGCCCAGGCAGCTCTATATTTAACTGAATGAGCTTTTTTTAATGTTTTTTTTCTTGGAAAGGGGAGTGGAGAGGGATGCTCCTCAGTGCTTGCCGCCACGAGCTTTCCCGCCTGACTTATCACACCTTCACCCTTTTCTCACAGAGCACTGACCCTGCCACTGCTCTTTGGAAAGCAGATTAGTTTTTTGGTTGGGGTTTTTTTTGTTGGTTTTTTTTTTTTTTTGAGATGGTTTACTTTGGAAGCTGGGATGGAAAATTATTTCCAACCCCCAAATTAGAAACAGAATAATAATAAAGTGCCTTGTTTTGGAGGGGGTGGTGTGTGTCATCCCACAGCAATGAGAAGCTCGTGCTGAAGAGGAGCAAAGAGCTGTGATTTATTTTTTTAACGCTACCCAAAGGACTGGTTTGGCTCCGGGATGCTGCTCTCACTCCCTTGTATGCATTGATGGGGACGGCCGAGCCGCTGCGGGCAAGGAACACCCACGGGTGGGTGCCCTGCCAGTGAGGGGGATGTGTCACCCAATTTAGTGGTCCTTACACTTGTTTTTGTGGAGAAAAGGGGATTGTGCTGTGCGGTTTTCTGCCCTGCTCTTCCCGAGGGGGTCTGGATGAAGACCTGAAGTTAAGTGATGGGGAAGGAGCAAATGTTTTGCTGGGCTGGGCTGGAAGGAGGCATGAGCAGGCAATGGTTTCTCCTCAGGATTTTTTTTTTTTCAATGCAATGGGTTAGAGTGATTTCACTGTGGATTGCTCTCTCTATGGTCCCTATTCCCCCAAAACCATCAGGTCCTTTTAGAACTGCGTTGGACTCTTGGAAAAAAAAGTCATGCTGGGGCAGTAGCTGGTTCTGCCTGGGATGGGCTCATCACTGCCATCACTAGTCTCCACGGCATTGCCAGAATACCCTTATAAACCCTTTTTAAAAAAAGCTTTATAACCCTTTTTTTTTTTTTTTTTTTTTTTTTTTTTTTTTTTTTTTTTTTTTTTTTTAATTGCAAGGGATTCTCCCCCTGTGTGGAAGCAGCGGCTGCTCAGAGGCTCAAAGACTGGATTTAAAGGCTGAATTCCCACTGCAGAGGAGCCTTCACCCCACTGTATTTCCCTCCCCACTGGGTATAACACACCACATGCCCACAAGCGGTGCCAAGCTGGGGTGCCCTGTCTGCCTTCGAGGTGCCCCTGGGGTGGGTTTTGGGGGGAGTGGTCTGCGTGGAACCAATCGCTGCGATTTAATAAGACACTTATTGTATGTTAAATATCAACAGCTGATAGGAAACATGTGTCCCAAGGATTAACAGCCGTGTAAAAGATAAAGCAGTGAGTTAAACCTCCAAACAGCATGTTTCAACTAACCCACCGCTGCTGCAGTGTGTAATAACTGGGGTAATAAGTAGTGGGATGGGGAAGGTAAAATGTGTGCCGCAGATCATCATGTCCCTATCGCCTCGCGACAGGGCTGCGGCTGGGTTTTCTCCCAGCGAGGTGATGCCCAGGGTTGCAGGGTGGCACAGGAGCAACATCAGCTCCTCCTTCCCCCATTTCTTCTTCCCTTTCCACCTCTTCCCCTTCTTATTATTTTTCTTTTCCCAGGCCCCAATTTCTCCCCTGTTGAGGCAAACGCTTTGGCTAATTAGCAAAACGTGTCAAAGAAAATGATTAATGTCCCGGGAGGAGGTTTAGCTGCCTTTGTGCTGGCATTGCCTGACTTCTGCTCTTAAAGGTTTTATTAAAAGATAAGGGAGCTTGTGACGGGCAAGCGAAACATGTGCTCTCCTGGGTGTTAAAGGGTTGGAGAAGGGGGGATGCGAGGCGGATCGGGGTCACCCTTGGAGGGAGAGACGAGGGCTCATGTTTCTCTGCCTCTGTGTGTGACCATCACTGTGGTGTCTGGCCTTGGTAGGGGAAAAGACATTTAAAAAATGGCCGAATGCCTCCTTTTTTCTTCAAGGGGCAGGTAATTTAATCTCATCGGCCAGGTTATGAATGTCTCTGTGTTACGGGGTTTTGCGTGGGTGCAGGATCTGGGAGTGATGCTTGGGGAGGGGATGCTCGGGGTGGCACCCCAGGTCGGTGCTGAGTCCAGCGGTGGGGAGCAGGGCTGGGGAGGGGACACAGCCGGGCTCCTGTCCCGCTCGCTGAGGGCAGCAGGGACAGAGGTGCTCAGGCACCGGTTTGCTGGATCCTGTGGCCACATGGGTGCCTGTGGTCGGTCTTGGGCCCCGTGGGACATCCCTGATGCTGTTTGCTGCAGGCTCAGAGTCTCCATCCCAGCTCCATCCTGGGGGCTCCCAGGTGGGTGGGTAGCAGGGATGCAGGCAGGGAAACTGAGGAACAATCCCACTGGGCTCCTGCCAGAACTACCATATGTAGCATTTGACTGTTCTCATCTCTTATGGGTTTGGGTGTGTTTTCAGCAACCCCAAAGCATAACCAGCAACCCCTGAAACACGTACACCCTGCAACCCAAGCCCCTGCAAACACCCCAAAACCAGCAGCCTTTGCAGTGGTGTCTTGCAAAAAGCAAAAACTACCTGGTAGCTGCCACCATGGGATGACACAAACCAGAGCTGGCAGTGCCACGGCATCCCCGTGCTATGCTGCAATCCCAGCTGGGACATTCATCCCTGGGAGCAGGGAGAGGATGAGGGTGGTGGGAGCTTCATCACCAGCGCACTTGTTATTTTTTTAAAATCATGAGCAATTCTAAAACCTGGCAGACACTGATATCTGCAGCTATAGAGCCCTGAGCCTCTCGATGTATGTCAGAGGGGTCAGTGGGGGGGGCAGCTGGCAGGAGCCTCAGTGGGGGCTGCAGGAGCTGCTCCGTGAGGTTTTCCTCCAGCAAACAGACCTCTGGGCTTAATAAGCTATTTGTAAAAGTCGTTCTGGATAAACAAGAGACTGTGTGTCAGGCTGAAGGCGGCCTCGCAGGGCTCCGCTGCACGGGGTGGGACCTCAGTGCAGAAATATTTTCAAGATAAACAGAGGAAAATGAGTCCTGGAGGAGGCTGGAGCTGCTGGCAGCGGCACGCTGCTCCTTTTGGAGATATTTCGGGGCAGGAACTTGGCTTTCTGCATGCTTTTTTTTTTTTTTTTTTTTTTGTAGCCTCCAAAGGGAACCTCGCATGCTTCTGATTCAAAAATAAACCCAAGGACCAGCTGGCAGGGAAGCCAGTGGTGAGGAGAGGTGCGAAGGCCAGGGTTTGCAGGGGAGTTTTGGGGTGAGGGTGAGGTGCTGGGATGCAGCCGCGGGTGCAGGTGCCCCTCAGGCAGAGCTGCCCTACCTGGGGGGCCCCCAAGGGTCATCGCCCTGGTCCGAGGTGGCAATATGGGCAATATTAGTAGCAGAGCTGCCTTGTCTGGCTGCCGGTGCCTCTTGCCCACCATCAGCTCTGCTGTTCCTCCATGCAGGTACAGGCAATATAGTGGTGCCCTGGGCAGGGTACAGGCATTGCCCTGTCCTCTGCCTGGCCTAGGCCAGAGCTTGGGAAATGGGCTGGGCTCCATCCTTCCATTTCCCTCCATCCCTCCATCCCCACCATCCTGTCCATCCCTTACACCACCTCCATCTTGACATCCCTCCATCCCCACCATCTTCTCCACTCCCTCCCTCCCTTCCTCCCTCCCCACCATCATCTGAACTCCCTCCATCCCACCACCCCTCTATTCCTCCATCTCTCCCTGTCCACCGGAGCAGCAGCAGTGGCGACGCTCTGTCAGGGTGGGACAGGGGACAGGGTGGGCTCTCACCACAGCATCCCTGCCTCTCGATGGCGATGGCCAAAGCGCAGCATCCATGCTCGAGGCCAGGGCTGGCCCAGCACGGCTGGGGCAGCGTTGTCCTGTCTGGGCAGTGGCAATCTGGCTCCCTGGGAATGCTAAACGGGGCAGACTGGGGTGAGGGAAGCTGTCCCTTCTTCTTGCCCTGCAACCTTGCAAACCTCCCTTGGTCATGGGGCTTGGTGGTGGTTTCCTTCTCCCCTCTTACGTGCCTGGTCTGAAAACTCCGCAAGTGCGGGGTGATGCCCAGCTTGGGGCAACACTTGGCCTGGGGCACCACGGCTGGGACCCGCAGGCAGCCCTGGCAGCAGAGATCTCCCAGCGTGTCTCTCCCTCTCTTCCCCACCCCCAGCAAATTTAATTAAAAGTCATTCAGATTCCTTTGAAAGAAAATGTCATCCGTCGACACAATTACACTTTAACTAACCAAAGCTGTTACAGTTCCTATATATATTGGAATCAGGCTGTCGTTATTAGTTCTAAGTAAGTAATTTATTCCCATTATTGTGTTCAAATTACAGGATATTACCCCCTGGGGAAATAATCCTGTTATTTGAAATGTAAAAAAGAATTCACATGGACAACAATGGATTCCTAAATGAACCCAACAACAGTCCCCAATCCAAGTGCGGCATCACTTGCCTCTGATAGAAAACCATAAAGTTGCTTTTAAAAATGTTCTTTTCTCCTCTCTTTTCCTCCTCCCACCCCAACCGAGGTAAATAGGGCTCCTCCTCTTCTTCCAAAGCCTCTATTTACTGAGGGAATCCTGGATGTGCAGGAATTTGGTGGGGAGCATGGGGGGAGCAGATGTGTATGTGTGTGTCCCCTTATTGTGGTGGTGGGAGGGGAGCCCCGGGATGGTGGGACACGAGTGCCCAGCATAGCCCAAGAGGTTTCTGCGAGAGCTGGGATCCATCGGCTTTCTCCAGCAAAGAGCTGCCGAGGCTCTTCAGAGACATTGTTCCCTTGATCAAGATCTTCCAACCAAGCCAAATAACAGCTTGTCTCTGCAACACCCAAACATAAGCAACTAATTTGGACCTCTGAAAAGAAAAAGGGGGAGGAAAAAAAAAAAAAGAAAGAGAAAGAGGAGGAAGAGGGAGGGGATGGGAGAAAATCAGATACACTTGTAACCTGATTACAACAGCCAGCTATGTGTGCAAAATCACAATGCAGCTCTATAATTAAATCTCTCTTTCCCCCTCCTGCGGAGCTCTTTCCTCTAACAGGCACGGTACAAAAACAGTCGTTAGGACATCAAATTCCAGCTCCGACAAGAGGGGACTTTTTTTGTCTATAGCTGCTCGGCTCGTCTTTAAGGAAATAATAATTATAAGCCCAGCGCTGCTGGCTGATGAGCTTTGTGGAGCAGAAAGGGCTCGTCTTGTCCAACCGTTCCTTCCCCGTTGGCTCTGCTCGGGCAGTGCAGAGGCCTGGGGTGACGGGAAAAGAGAGGGAACAGCCCCGGGAGCCAGCCACGGGCACCCCCTCCTTGGGTTGGGGCTCAGGGTGAGAGGAAACACTGGGGTCTAACAAGATGCTCGAGGGCTTGGAACCACAGATCTTTCTTCCCCTCTTGCCCTCTCACTGAATCCACCTCGTGTGTTCTAGGATCAGCAGTTTGGTGCCTGGTGCTGGTTGCGGCGGGGGCCTCCCGGGTGGGTGTGATCATTTGGTGTGTAAAGCACCCACCAGGGATGCGAGGAGCCAGCGGCTTCCTGGACATGGAGGGAAGCTGAAATGTTTTCCCAAGGGTTTCTCCCCTGTCCAGCTCTCAGCTTCTCCGTCCAGCGGTCGCAGACCCCGGGCCGAGGGGTGATGGAGGGATGCTGCGCATGGGGCCGGCTCGACGGGCCCCAGCGGGAGCGGGGAAAGGAGCCCCAGGCCCGGCGGCTGCAGGGAGGGCAGCGCGGGCAGCCCTCCCCCCGGCCCTGCCTGGTGATGACTTTGATTCACTCCGAGTTTGTCACAGTGGGCTATTCCCATCCCTGTGACACCCAGCACGTGCTTCTGCTGGCAGCCGAAGCCTGGATTCAGCCTTAGGGACCCATTTCCTTGCAGGCAGGTTCCCTCTTGCTTCCTCAGGGTATTTTTGGGAACAGGTTTTGCATCCCATCTTCTTTTTTGCTAGCAAGTCCAGGGGGCATTGAGTTTCTTGCAATGATGGCACATCTGGTGTAATGACTTGCAATATGGTAGGGAGGGCGAAGGAGAAAGCCTGGCGTCAGGGGACCCCAAAACGGGTCCCAGTGTGCAAGATAACCACCACTGAGGCAGGATTTAGTGATCACACCTTGCCGTGGCAGGCCGGCACGTGCATGAAAGCAAGACCGAGCGCAGACGCAGGCTTTGCAATGTGTGGCGTGCGACATGGAAATTCAGATGCTGTTCCAATAAAGCTGTGGATGTTTGGTTTTAATGGCAATTAACAGCTGTTAAAAGGCAAAAGATCTATTCTAATAATACCTAGAGCTTCTGGTGCCTTTCATGAAGGGATTTGAAAATACATTTGTGAGTGTTAATTTTAAGCCATGATAATGTACCCGGGGGAGGTGGATGGGTTTACCTTGTTTTCAGGCGGGGAAGCTGAAGCAGGCCAGGGCACGGTGCAGGGACAAGTATTTCACGCCAGCAGCAGTGGTGAAATCCCTGCCTGGCTCTGGAAGAGGGACAGGACCAAGCTGGGGACCAGGCAGCAGTATCAGGGCAGTTTTCACCAGCATTGCCCTGCTTTTTATTTTCAGGGGAGAATAACTTGGTGCAAAACCAGAGGCACTCACAAATTTAATTTTTAGCAGGACCCTCGTGCTAGGGGGGCACATAGGAAATCGTCTTTCCCTGGGAGATGCTGCAGATCTGGATTTTCCAGTTCCTGAAGGGCTCTGCTTGTTTAAATTAGAAGCAGATAGGAGAGGTGAATTTTAAGAAGGACAGAGCAAAGGCACACAAGTATGCAGTTAACTTCTAAACTTCTTTCTCTGGATCTCCCGCTGAGTAAATGCTTTAGGAGCTTCAAACCACAGCTTTTAATATCTCCTTAACATGCCCTGCGATTCCTTCCCCCCTGTCAAAACGGCAAGAGCAGCTGTGAATATTTTCCATTTTAAAATGTTTTGTACGCATACGAAAGTACCTGCAGCTCCTGTGGGCCGGGCTACGGAGAAATGCTGAAGCCAAGGGTATCTATTTTATATCAAACCTCAAAATAGCACGTTACTGCCTCTCGCTCGCTCATGTCCTGCATCCAGGAGGGTATTTTTGATTTAACTGACAGATCAAGGGAAAAATCCCCAATTCACTCTGTTGATGTAGAAGATCTTGTCATTTGGAGCTCAGCGTTCCCGTTTGCCTGGATGTAGGGTTCTTTTAAACTCATAAATGCAGAACCTGTAATACTGGGGTGATATATGGGGATTGCAGATTCGGGGAGGTTTCCCATGCACGTTTCTCCACTAAACCACATTTTTTCCGCTGAAAGGTGTAACTGCCGTTTCCGCACCTTACAACCAATTTAGCAGCCAGTCCGTAGCAGAAAAACGCAAGCAGCAATTACAGCTTTGGGATTCATGCTCCTCTCAAAGCTCTCTATGGGTTGTGTGTGTCAGCCCTCCTCTCTGCCTATTTTTTTTTCCTGATACTGGATGAAAAAAGCTTATTATTAGGTAAACGGTGAAAAAAAACCCACCAGAAAACCACCTTGATCTATCAAAGATCCAGCCTAGCTGGGACAAAAGCCCGGTACTGGGGGCTTTGCAGAGGCTGTGTGAAGCACGGGGCACCCAGCATGGGGCAGGTCGTGATATGGGGGGGTCCCAGCTCGAGGTTTGGGGGGGCAGGTGAGCACACAGGTGGCAGAGGAGGAAAGCAGGGTGGTTTTGTGCATGTATACCTGTCGCCCTCGTGCTGGGCAGGGGAAAAAAGAACAAACAGCAGGCTTTATTTGGACTTAAAAAACAGACTGTGGTTTGGGAGACGTTTGGCTTTACAAACCCCAGAGCTGCGGGATTGGAACTGCTGTGAACAGGGGGGACACATACACACACACCACCAACCACATCCCTGCGTCTCCCCTTTTCCCTTCTCCACGCCGGCAGGGCGATGGGTCAGCGGAGCCGGGATGGTGCGAGGATGCTGCAGCCCCCCGCTGCCCCCAGTGCTGGGTACAGCCCCTGGGGGGTGTGTGTGTGATTTCTCAGGCTCCCCCCCACCCCATGCAAAGCCCGCAGCCAGGCTGAGCACAGGGTTTATAATCAGCCAGGATTTATGGAGAAAAACGAAATCCCGAGCTGTTCTGGTCATTAATCAGGAATTCTTTGCTCGGTTCCCAAGCTGTTTCCCCAGGGATCTCCTCATCGGGACCCCCCACCCCGCAGCCCCCTCCCCATGGACAGCAGCTCTTTCCTTACAGCCAAGGGGGTGGGGAGGGACCCCGGGCTTTTGAATTAACCACCACCCCCCCCGATGAATAAATCCCCCCAGATTCATTGGAATAAATCCCAGCAGGGACCCCCTTGCCTTCAAATCCCACAAGGTTTTATTTTGGGGGGGGATGGGACCCCGCTGTTGGACTCGGTTCTGCTCTTAAGATGGGGGTGGGGGGAATGAAATGAGGGCGACGCTTTGCCGACGCGTTGGTATCGTTGCTGTCCGTGTTTTAATGTGATTTATGCCCGGTTTTCTAAATCCAGCCACTGACTGCACACTTTAAATATAGCTCCAAAACCACCCTGAAAATGTGTAGTAAGCACGTTAAAATCGCCGGGTGAAAGGGACGCACAGCACCCGCACTCTTGAGAGGGGGCAAGTGAGATTAGGAGGGTTTATTGGGGGGGTGGGATGTGGGGGGGTCCCGGCAGATGGCCGGGGATGGATGGGAGG